>NC_084839.1:66611256-66914287 GCF_033115175.1 Lepus europaeus | reverse complement strand
ACTTGACTAATTCCGGTATCAGCATAATGCTTTCCTCATAGAATGAGTTTAGAAGGAATAATTTGAGAATAACTGGTGTTAGTTATTCCTTAGAAGTTTGGTAGAATTCAGCAGTGAAGCCATCTGGTTCTGGGCTTTTCTTTGTTGGGAAACTTTTTATTATTGATTCGATCTCATTACTCATTATTGGTCCGTTCAGGTTTTCTGTGTCTTCATGGTTCAGTTTTGGTAAGTTACTCATGTCCAGAAATTTATCCATTTCTTCTAGATTTTCTAGTTTGTTGGCAAAAACTTGCTCATAATAGTCCCTAATGATCCTTTGTTTTTCTGTGGTACCAGTTGTAATATCTCCTTTTTCATCTCCGATTTTATTAATTTGAGAGCCCCTCTCTCTCTCTCTCTCTCTCCCTCTCTCACACACACACACTCACACACACATTCCTTATTTCTCATTTGTCTACAGGTTTCTCTTTTTTGTTTATCCTTTCAAAAAATCAACTCTTCATTTCATTATCTTTTGTATTATTTTAGTCTCCATTTCATTTATTTTTGCTCTGATCTTTGTGATTTCTTTCCTTCTATTAATTTGGATTTGTTTTATTCTTGCTTTTCTTGGTCACTGATGTGCACAGTTATGTGGTTTATTTGAGATCATTCTTTTTTTAAATAGGCACTTACAGCCACAAATTTGACTATTTTGCTAGTTTCCTCCCCTTAATATAAGGGGCTGAACCATCACTGCTTCTTGATTCTTCAGAGTCTTGCTTTCTACAAGACATTGAACGGAAATAAAATCTAAACATAGAAGAGAAAGAAGAAAAGGATGGATCCTGCAACCACTTCTTGGCCAACCTCACTTACCTGGTAAAAGCAGGGAAGTCAGTGCTCTGCATAGTTAACACCATATCTGAAAGCATCTGTCAGAGTTCCTACAAAAAGCAGGAACTGCATAACTACCAGGGCAAAAATATATGTCAAATATATCCATACCTGATTAATAAAATCAGGTTTATTAGAAATGCTGCCTTTTAAAAAATATTTATTTTATTTATTTAAAAGAGTTACAGAAAGAAAGGGAGAGACAGAGAGAGAGAGAGAGAGATCTTCCATGCCCTAATTCACTCCCCAAATGGCCACAATTGGCCAGGGCTGGGCCTAGGCCGAAGTCAGGATCCAAGAGCTTCTTCCAGGTATGGGGGCACAAGCACTTGGGCCATCCTCCACTGCTTTCCCAGGCAAATTAGCAGGGAGCTGGACTGGAAGTGAAGCAGCTGGGTTTTGAACCCTGGCACCCGTATGGGATGCTGGCGCACCAGGCAGCAGCTTAACCTGCTACGCCAAAATGCTGGCCCCAAAATGCTGCCTTTTAAAGGCAATATTTTGTAAATAATATGAATAACCCAAGATTGCAAGATAAAGGAATAATACAAATTTGTATGGAATGTTTGCTCCTTGTATCTCTACTAGTATAAATACTTTGGTCACTACCTTTTTTTTTTTTTTTTTTTCATCTTAGCATCACAGTAACATAGGTTAGGACTCTCTAAGTTATATGTAAATACACAGGCTAACACATTTTGGATGGGGCATGGATATAACTCTATTTAGATTGCCTAATGAGCGTTCTTGTCCATTCCACTCTCCGTATTCTGGCAATATTGTGTCTGTCAAAAACAAACAAAACAAAACAGGAAACCATGTTTTATGCAAGAAAAAGAAATTGAAGACCTGCATGGGGCCAGCAGGTATCTGGGTTGCCCCTTTGCTCCCTTCTCCTACTTCAGCCTATGCTCTGTTGTATTAAGGTCCTGGATTTTTATTTTGAACCCCTGTATAGCAATTTCTGTTGCACAGTTATAACATATGGACTATTTTTAAGTGATGCTTGTATTCCTCTGTCTATTCACCAACATTTTTGTTGGTGACATAAGCTCCCCTACCTTTGATAAGGCTGCAGTTGAATGAGGGAGATGCCCACAGTGACAAACACACGATATAAGAATTAGGAAATAATTACTAAAGGTAACCCCAAAAATCAGACCCCAAAATCAGAAAGACTTAAACTGAAATCCAGTTCTGCTATTTATTGAATGATTGGCCTCAACTGAATTACTGAAACACACTGAGTATCAGGAAAAAATGAGGTGGCAGGTATCTTTCAAAATGACCCTGAGTGATCCAGGTAACCATGCCTTTGTGTGAATCCTCTTGCCTTGTATGAGAGCTGAACTCAGTGACTCACTTATGACAAAATGAATACTTACAAGTGCTGAGATGTCACTTCCACAATAAGGATATGAAAGACTGACTTCCATCTTTTGGATTTACCCTGCTACCCTCTTAGATTATACTCTTTGATGAAGCAAGCCTCCATTTAGAAAGCCCCCCTTTCAGAAGGAACTGAGGAAGGTCCCCAGCCAATAGCCAGGGAGGAACTGAATCCCGCCGATAACCACATGCATGGTCTGGGAAGCAAATCCTTCCCCTGTTGAGGCTTGAAATGATGGCTGTGGTTGACACCTTCAATGCAGCCTGTGAGAGCCCCTGAAGTGAAAGACCTGTCAAAGCCAGCCCAGATTCCCAACCCACAGAAACTATGAGATAAATGTTGTTTAAAGCCACTGAGTCTGGGGAGTTAATTTGCTCACAGCATCAACTACTATTAAGTAACTAATACAATGGGATAACATGTTCCTTGCAGAAGTTATGGTGGGGATCAGAATGTATATATGGAGGAGAAGGAGGAGGAGGACAACAGGGAACCCCAGCTATGCTTAAACTGGCAGAAGAGCTACCACTGTGAAGAAAATATGTTTACTTCTTGAACCCTGAGAAATACAAGAGATGAAGGTATGGGGAGCAAGGTCTTACGCGCCTCATTCAGGCTGGACTGTGTCTAACTGCTGGAATAGGAGCTTTTAAGCAAAAACTAAAGCAGTAGATTTGTGAGACTCAATGAATAAGAAATGTTGCTTGGAGGCCAAGGTGACAAATTTCAATAGAGAATTGGGGAGAGAGTTGTTCTCACTTCTCAGACTGGAGCATAGCTGTCCCCAATTTTTTTCTTAAGATTTATTTTATTTATTTGAAAGAGCTACAGAGAGAGAGTGAGACATCTTCCATCCACTGGTTCACTCCCCAAATGGCTGCAACAGCCAGGGTTAGGTCGAGCCAAAGCCAGAAGCCTAAAACTCCATTTGGGTCTCCCACATGGGTGGCAGGGATCCAAGAACTTGGGCATCCTTGCCGCTTTCCCAGGCACATTAGCAGAGAGCTGGATTGGTAGTGAAGCAGCCAGGATTTGAACCAGTGCTCATATGGGATGCTGGCATCCCACTCGGAGGATTAACTGCTATGGCACAGTGTAGGCCTCGTAGCTATCACTATGGTGGTTGGTAAACAGTAAGAAAGACCGTGGGGAAGGAGCATAAAGGTACTTGGTGCTAGGAAACCTCTGAGAAGGAGCACTGAGCACCTACATCACCATAAGCCAGCCATTGAGGGTTTGGGTGTCTTAAAAGATGTGCAGAGTTTTGACAGGTGAAGAAAAGTAAGCAGAAATTCTAAACTGGGGAACAGCACAGCAAACATTCAGAGCCGTGAATGAAGATGGTTTCCTTAGAGAAAAGCAAGTGGTATTGTGTGGCAGAGAAAGGATACAAACTGGTTAAGCCTTTCTATTCTGATTCCAATTCAGTCCTAGAGCAGTGATTCTCAAACTTTTTGGTGTTAGTTTCCCTTTGCACTCCTAAAATTATTGACAGCCTCTGAAAGCTTTTGTTTATGTTTTTGAATATTTACCATAATAGAAATCAAGAGTTAGAAATCAAGATTGATAAATTTTAAAAATATTTAATTTGTATTTATCTACAATAACAGAAATAGACCTATTATACTTTAGTATAAATAACACATTTTTATGGGAAATAACTATAGTTCCCAAAACACAACAAAATAAGTGAGAAGAGTGGCATTCTTTTACATTTTTGAAAATCTCTTTTATGTCTGGGTTAATGAAAGACAGCTGCATTTTTGTATTTGTTTCTGCATCAATCTGATGCAGTTTCACATGTCACATTGCCTCTGGAAAACTGTGCTATAAACTCACACACTTGTGAGAAAATGGGAGTGAAAAAGGCTAATCATGTCTTTGTGTTATGAAAGTAGTTTTGGATCTCCCAGACCCCCTGAAAGAGCCTTGAGAGCTCCCACAGTTCCCTGGATCATATTTTGAAAACTGCTGCCCTGGAGCAAGAGCAGTAGATATTACCAAAAGAAAAACCAGAGGCCGGAGCCGAGGCTCAGTAGGCTAATCCTCCGCCTGCGGCACCAGCACACCAGGTTCTAGTCCCGGTCAGGCGCCGGATTCTGTCCCAGTCGCTCCTCTTCCTGTCCAGCTCTCTGCTGTGGCCCGGGAGTGCAGTGGAGGATGGCCCAAGTGCTTGGGCCCTGCACCCCATGGGAGACCAGGAGAAGCACCTGGCTCCTGGCTTCAGATCAGCGCGGTGCGCAGGCCGCAGTGCGCCGGCTGCAGCGGCCATTGAGGGGTGAACCAACGGAAAAAGGAAGACCTTTCTCTCTGTCTCTCTGTCTCACTGTCCACTCTGCCTGTCAAAAAAAAAAAAAAAAAAAAAGCCAGAGTTCACAAGCATGGTGATGATGATGATGGTAATAATAATAGTGATAGCATTCATTGGGTGCATATTATATGCCATATGCCTCAGTTATTACTGAAGTAAGAACTGTCTTTACCGATGAGGAAACTAAGGACAAAATGTTAAGTAACCTGCTCAAGTTTCCACAGCTAGCGAGAGGTGGTGAAGCCTGACACAAATACAGGCAGCCACTGCCCCACCCTGCCTCTCTGACAGACAAGGGCCTGCAGTGTGGCTGACAAAGGCCCCAGTTATCCCACTCACCCACTCCTTCTCCCTCCTCTCTCTGCCATTGTAGATGTCAATGCTCTTTTCTCTTTCCTTTTGCTCTGCAGTAAGTCCTTGTCCACAGCCCATTGTTCATTATTCCACCACTCCACAGGAACCACTCTCCCAAAGGCGCCGGTGACCTTATAATTACCAGACTCAGTGGCTACTTTTCAGTCCTCATCTTCCTTGCTCTTTGAGATATGGAATATTATTGACCACTACCTTTTATTAAAATTTCCTCCTGGGCTGGCATCGTGGCACAGCGGTTAAGCCGCAGCGTGGCATGACTGCATCCCATATTGAAGTACCTGATTACTCCACTTCCAATCCAGCTTCTTGCTAAGGCACCTGGGAGGCAATGGGTCATGGAACAAGTACTTGAGTTCCTGCCACCCAGGTGGGAGACCCAGATGGAGTTCCAGACCCCTGCTTCAACCTGTCCTAACCCTAGCTATTGCAGGCATTTGGGGAGTGAACTAGTGGATGGAAGAGATCTCTTTGTCAAAAAAACAAAAAACCTCTCCTTCCATGGCCATTCTGACACCAGACTCTTCTGTTTCTTTTATCCCCTTTTCAATCATTTATTTTCAGAGAATCCTTTATAGGGTCCTCTTCCTTGTCCTGTTCCAGAAACATCTTCGTTACCAGTGTTTAGTCCTTGGCTCTTCCTCTTGTTCTAAATCTTCTCCAACT
This sequence comes from Lepus europaeus, assembly GCF_033115175.1. NCBI lineage: Eukaryota > Metazoa > Chordata > Mammalia > Lagomorpha > Leporidae > Lepus > Lepus europaeus. Next base: position 66,908,669 of record NC_084839.1, on the reverse strand, counting down.
GTCATATTCATTTCCACAGCTTTAATTCCTGAACATATGTTGTTGATACCCAAACGTATTATTTACAGCACAGCCTTCTTCCATATGTCCATATAATGCCTAGATATTTACTCAGGTACCACAAAGTCAATACATCCATATCCTTACTCATTATTTCTCTCTACAGACTGATTCCTCCTGCTGTGGTCTCTGACTTGGGAAATTATACCACCATCCTCTGTGAGCCAGACACTTGGGAGTCATTCCAGACTTCTCCTGTCTGTCTCATCATTCTACCGGATCTAAGACACATCTTTTCTCTATTTCTACCGCTACTTCCCTAGCTCAGGCCCGTCTCTTTTCCCACCTGGATTTCATTAGCTTCATTAGTAGTTCATTTGCTTCTAGTTCTGGATACTGACAGTTTGTTCATCTGCAGCAGCAGAGTTGCCACTCTGCACAACTCTTGGGACCATCATTACCTTGTCTGCTATATTATTGGTGCCTTCTGAAGTTGTACAACCCCAAGGCTTTGTACTACATGATGGCTGAGTGCCATGTTTACTCCACTGCCAGAAACCACTCCAATGATTCCATATTTTCTTCAGAAAGCCCAAAATCTGTGGTTCTAATATTTATGACAGTATAATAAACTACTCTTAAATTTAGTGGTGTAAACAGTAATTGTTTTATTAGACTTGTGGATTTTGTGGATCAGAAATTTGGAAAGGGTATAGGAATAATGTCCTTGATGTCTAGGGCCTTACCTGGGGATTCAGCAAATGATGACTGGAATCATCTGAAGGTTCATTTACTCAAATGCCTGGTGCATGAACCGAGTGGAGATTAGCAGTGCTGACCAGAGCACCTGCATGTACCCCTTCCTTGTGACTTGATTTCTTTGAAGCTTGATGTCCTCAAGGCAGAAAAACTTCTTTTTTAAAGATTCATTTTCTGGGGCCGGGCTGTGGCATAGCGGGTAAAGCCACTGCCTGTGATGCAGGCATCCCATATGGGCACTGGTTCGTGTCCCGGCTGCTTCACTTCTGATCCAGCTACCTCCCAATGTGCCTGGGAAAGCAACGAAGGATGGCCCAAGTGCTTGGACCCCTACACCTATGTGGGAGACCTAGAGGAAGCTCTTGGTTCCTTGCTTCAGATCAGCCCATTTCCAGTTGATGTAGCCATTCGGGGAGTGAACCAGCAGATACAAGATCACTCTCTCCCTCTTTCTCTCTCTCTCTCTCTCTCTGACTCTGCCTTTCAAGTAAGTAAATATTACTTACAAGATTTATAAATAATATTAATTAATTTGAAAGGCAGAGTTACAGAAAGAGGAGAAGAAAGGCGGAAGGAGAGAGAGAGGAAATCTTCCATCCATTGGTTCACTCCCCAAATTGCCACAATGGCTAGGGCTGGGCCAGGAGCCAGGAGCTTCATCCAGGTCTCCCACGTGGGAGCAGGGGCTCAAACACTTGGGCCATCTTTCATTGCTTTCCAAGGCACATTAGGAGGGAGCTGGCACAAAAGTGGAGCAGCCAAGACTCAAACCGTCGCCTGTATGGGATACCAAGATCGCAAGAGGCGGCTTAACCCACTACGCCACAACATCAGCCCTAGAAAGATTTCTTATGTGGAATTTCAAAGCTCAGCATTTATGACAGCCTCTGAATTCACACAATATCACTTCTGCTACTTTCTGTTGGTTACAAGCAAACTTGTCCAGATGCAAGGGGAGGGGACATAGATTTTACGTTTCAGTTGAAAGAGTATCAGGTCATGTTGTAGGTGAGCAAGTGAGAAGAGAGGTATTGTTGTGGCTATCTGTGGAAAATGCAGTCTACCATACAAACCATACCAAAAACTCCCTAGGACCCCAGCCTCCCCACCTGCCAGCTGCCCCTGACCTCACATGATCTCCTGGCTGCTGCTCCCTTCTACACCTATTGTTTCCTCTACCTGCACCCTCCTACATCTTTGTTGTCTTTTGTTTGTTTGTTTTTAAAGATTTATTTATTTTGGGGCCAGCGCCATGGCTCACTTGGTTAATCCTCTGCCTGCGGTGCCGGCATCCCATATGGGCTCCAGGTTCTAGTCCCGGTTGTTCCTCTCCCAGTCCAGCTCTCTGCTGTGGCCCGGGAGGACAGTGGAGGATGGCCCAAGTGCTTGGGCGCCTGCACCCGCGTTGGAGACCAGGAAGAAGCACCTGGTTCCTGGCTTTGGATAGGTGCAGCGCCAGCTGTAGCGGCCATTTGGGGGGTGAACCAATGAAAGGAAGATCTTTCTCTCTGTCTCTCTCACTGTCTATAACTCTACCTGTCAAAATAAAATAAAAAAAAAAGATTTATTTATTTATTTGAAATCAGAGAGAGAAGGGGAGAGAGAGATAGCTTCCATCTGCTAGTTCACTCCCCAAATGTTGGCCTTCTTTTAAGAGTTAACTGATGGGGCCGGCACTGTGGCATAGTGGGTAAAACTGCTGTTAAACTGGGGTTCGGTACTGTGGCACAGTAGGCTAAGCCTAAGGCACCTGCATCCCATATGGGTGCTGGTTCGTATCTTAGCTGCTCCTCTTCTGTGGCCTGGGAAAGTAGTAGAAGCTGGCTCAAGTGCTTGGGCCCCTTCACCTGCATAGGAGACCTGGGAGAAGCTCCTGGCTCCTGGCTTCAGATAGGCCCAGCTCCAGCTGTTGTGGCCATTTGGGGAGTGAACCAGCGGATGGAAGACCTTTCTCTCTGTCTCTCCTTCTCTCTCTGTCTAAAACTCTACCTCTCAAATAAATAAATAAAATCTTTTACAAAAGGAGTTTAACTGTATATGTGGAATGGAAAAAAAAAATAGAAAAAAAAAATCACTCAAATAGAGTAGAACCCAGAATTCTACACAAGGATATACTAGAACTTAATGTTTGGCAGATGGATGGTTTTCAAATCAGAGAAGGTGAAGATGTATATGCAGACACACATCTAAGAGTCAGCTGCATCTAGTGGACACTGGAAGAGTGGAAGTTTTCAGACGTCCTCTTGTTTCACTCTGAGCTGTCTACTCTACATGTGCTCCATCCAGCTCCAATCTCTCTCTCCCTCTCCCCTGGTACTTTGTGGTTAATCTCTGCCTGAGGCTCCTGGGTGTGCCCTCCCCTAGATTCTACTCCTTTGGGGTCCACCCCAGCACTATACCAGGCTGCCTAGATGTGCAGTAATCAAGTCAACAAAAGGATTGGGAAAATTAAGGGAAATATTTACAGTATAGGAAAGAACAGCTAAGTAAAAATATGATTTTCCCCCCAGAAAACACCTGTGATAGTCAGTGAACATGTGGACAATATTCATTTAGTATTGAGTACCCAGAAGGAGTACAAGAGGATAGAATTGTCTAGCAGATAGTGCTAGGGCCCCTATCCATGTACCTTTGCACACCAATTCTGTCTACGTCTCTTTGCCTGTTGACTCTCTTCAGCAGCCAGAATATGATATGTCTGTGGGCAAGTGGGTTCATCAGGCCAGAAGTACACAAGAATTCATACACCCAAGAAACAGCCATCTTTAGTTACTGAAAGGAGTTGACACCATAGTTCTCCTTTATCTACAGGGGAAATGTTCCAAGACCACCAGTGGATGCCTGAAGCTACAGGTAGTATACAATATGTTGTATATTGTACATTACACACACATACACACACACATGGGTTCTTCAAAAAGTTCACAGAAAATGGAATTAAAAGATAAGTTTATTTTGGTGTAAATTTTTTAAGTCAATGCATCGTTCTTTTGTAATATACATGTGTCATGAATCTTTGAAAACTCCTTATACATACCTATGATGAAATTTATTTTATAAGCTAGACACAGTAAGAAATTAAAAACATCAATATTAAAATAGAACAATTATAACAATACACTGTAATAAAATTGCCAGCATGATTTCTCTTTCACTTTGGGGCAAAGTACAAGTCAAGTAAAATAAATGTTACTTGAGCACAAGCTTTGTGTTACCACAGCATTCTATCTGAAAACCAAAGCAGCTACTCTGAGAGTAATGGGCAGGTAGTATATGTAGTGTGGCTACTGGACAGGGAGATCATTCACAAATTGGGCAGGACAGAGCAGGATTTCATGTTACTCAGAACAGCACACAATGTAAAACTCACACATTGTTTATCTCTAGGATATTCTATTTAATATTTTTGCAGCAGAGTTAACGTGGGTAATTAAGCCATAGAAAGTGAAACTGCAGATTGAGGGGTGAGGAGCTGCTCTTTACTAATATCAGCCATGCACTCATGGCATATTCTGGGAGGCCCAGAACTTCCTGCAAGGTTGAGCTCCAGTTATCAATTGGTACCTTGCTTGAAAGCATATCCTTACTGACTGCATTTTCATCTCTGTCTTACTTCTCTAAACTCTTTCTGGTATTTTCTGAGACCACATCCATATAAACAATTGCATTCAGATTCTTGTCTTGAATCCACTCTTGGGAAAACCCAAACTAAGATATATGGTTGCAAAAAAAATTTTTTAAAGATGTATTTATTTAGGGGCCGGCACTGTGGCATAGCAGGTAAAGCCGCTGCCTACAGTGCTGGCATCCCATGTGGTGCTGGCCGTCTTGGGTCCCTTCTTACCACATTTGCTGCTGCCACCTTGGTCCCAGCCACCATCATCTCTTGCCTTCCTAGTCTCACTGGCTGCTCCAACAGTTTTTTTCCCACCCAGCTGAAGAAATTCTTTTATAAATGAAGTCAAAGGGCTGGTGCTGTGGTATAGTGGGTAAAGCTACTGCCTGCAGTGCCAGCATCCCTTATGGGCGCCGGTTCAAGTCCCAGCTGCTCCACTTCCAATCCAGCTCTCTGTTATGGCCTGGGAAAGCAGTAGAAGATGGCCCAAGTCCTTTGGCCCCTGCAACTGTGTGGGAGACCCGGAGGAAACTCCTGGTTCCTGGCTGCGGATTGGTGCAGGTCTGGCTGTTGCGGCCATCTGGGGAGTGAACCAGTGGATGGAAGATCTTTCACTCTGTCTCTATCTCTGCCTCTCTGTAACTCTGCCTTTCAAATAAATAAATAAATCTTTTTTAAAAAATGAAGTCAAATCATCTCATAAGGAGTAAAAGCCAAGTTCTTAAATGGCCTACAAGTCACTACACTGCCTGTGTTCCCACTTAATAGTCTCACCCCATTGCCTATCAATTTCTCTCTGGCTCACTCCATTACAGTCATAAGAATTTTGTTTTGCTTTTCTTCAAATATGCGAGGCGTACTCCTATTTTAGGGTGTTTGCACTTGCTCTTCTCTTTCCTTGGGATGCTCCTCCTCCAGCTAGCCAAAGGGCTGCCTCTTCCACCTGCTTCCCATGATTTGTACAAATGTCACCTTCAAAACAATTTCCTCCCTACCCAGGGCCACTGGGCCAGGCACCTGTCCAAATGGGGCCTAAAATCCAGCCCAAGTACACAACACATAGTAGACACTCAGATATATTTGTTGAATAAATAAATGAACAGAAATCCAAACTATTAAACCAGACACACATGACTCTTAATTTAAAAAATGTTAAGAGGAAAAGACATTTCTCTTTTATTAAAAAATGATTTGCTTATTTATTTCAAAGTCAGAGCTATATGGACAGAAAAAGTGAGAGAGGGAGAGAGGAAGGGAGAGGGAGAGAGGGAGAGAATCTTCTATCCACTGGTTCACTCCCCAGATGACCTCATCAGTACAGGCTGGGCGAGGCCAAAGCCAGAAGCTTCCTCCTGGACTCCCACATGGGTGCAGGGGCCCAAGTACCTGGGCCATCTTCCACTGCTTTTCCCAGGCATTATCAAGGAGCTGGACAGAAAGTGGAACAGCAGGGACTGGACCTGCCATGCTTAGGGGATGCCAGAGTCACAGGCAACAGCTTGCTATGCTGTCCCTGAAAGGCATTTCTTAACTTCTTCATCTAAGTGCTCTCACACCGGTGTCAGAGCTTTGGTTACGTCATTATGTAATTATGCGGAGCACCCGAGTCCCTTTCACCTTGCCGGCTTGTAGATTGGGCTCATTGTCACTTGCTGGGAAAAAGAAGCCTCTTGGATGGGACCCTCCTTGAGGGGCTGATGCTGTGGAGGTTACTGCAGTGTTCTTAATGACTGGGTTATAATCTTCACTCAGCTCCATGTCTTCCTTGATTTCCACATGGGAGCAGAAAAAAGGGGCATATTGTCCTTCATAAGAAGCAGGGCAACTGGTAAGCCACGTGGGGAGGAAATTTAGTTGGATTCTCACCTCGATTCCTAAATCAAATGGATAAATTCCAGATTATTTTTGCACTTCAGTATAAAAAATTGAAACTGATGCTAAAGGAAACTGTTGTTTTTGTTTTTGACAGGCAGAGTGGACAGCGATAGAGAGAGATAGAGAGAAAGGTCTTCCTTTTCCGTTGGTTCACCCTCCAATGGCCACTGCGGCTGGCGCACTGTGGCCAGCGCACTGCGCTGATCCGAAGGCAGGAGCCAGCTGCCTCCCCTGGTCTCCCATGAGAGTGCAGGGCCCAAGGACTTGGGCCATCCTCCACTGCACTCCCGGGCCACAGCAGAGAACTGGACTGGAAGAGGAGCGACCGGGACAGAATCCGGCGCCCCGATCGGGTTTAGATGAGACAGAAATTTCTAAGCATAAAACAAAAGTCATGACTTGTAAAAGGAAACAAATAAGTTTTTCCTACATAAGAATTTAAAAGTAACTTCTATGTGGACATTTTTAAGTAAATACGGATGTGGTAAATTACAAAGAAAAACTAGAGAATGATTAGCACAAAATTCCATATAATGATTACATTTTTGTGGGGGAAGGTGACCCAGCAATTTTACGTCCATAAACTATTTTGTGGGATAAACAATGCAAATTTCTAAAGACAAATTTGCAAGAATAGTAGCCCCATATTTTTATATTGGAAATAACACAAAAGTTCATTAATATGGTATTGGTTAAATAGATTTTGGTATATATGTATAATCAATGGAATCATACAGCTGTATTAAAAATGATAATTTGGAAATATTGGCATGTTAAAAAACCACTGTCAATATTTTTTCAAATGGAAAAATTGACTGGAGAACACCATGTCTACAACAGTCCCAGCTGTGTGTGTGTGGTTAAACAAAGAAATAGGTACATGGAAGGAAGCCCTAACAGGGATTAGTTGATAATTATATTCCTGAACATATTTGCCATTCTTCTCATATTTTTCTGTATCATTGGATGTTTATTCCTACAAAGTAATATCATATCCTTCTATAAACTGGACCATGGTGAATGGAACAGAAGAGAAAGCCCAAAGAATATTCTACTAAATTTCAAGATTTTATTACATGACTAAAAGAAATACCACTAAGATAACTGAAATTATGTAGGATCTCTGTCTTTAATGTGCTGTACACTCTTATTTAATTCTATAACTAGTACTCCAACGGTATTTTTTTCACTTTGTGTTGCTATATGGGGCAAACTGTTGAAATCTTTACCTAACATATACTAAACTGATCTTCTGTATATAAAGAAAATTGAAAATGAATCTTGATGTGAATGGAAGGGGAGAGGGAGCGGGAAAGGGGAGGGTTGCAGGTGGGAGGGAAGTTAAGGGAGGGGGGAAGCCATTGTAACCCATAAGCTGTACTTTGGAAATTTATATTCATTAAATAAAAGTTTAATAAATGAAAAAAAAGATAACTGAAAGATGATTATGTAATAAATGTTATTGTGGTAACTGGCTCGTAGCCCAAAGTAATTTCCAGGTATATGATAGAGATAAATATAAAAGGTAATAAAATAAATTTAAAAGTAATGAAATAAAACAGAATTTATTATCAGGTCCTTAAAGGAACATACTTCTAGGCATCAACGCAATAGGATAAATCAAGTTGGGTAATGAACTCTGAAAATTAAAAATTTTCACTCAACCCAAAATGATGTTACTAAATTGCTATCCTTGAAATGTATATAGCAAATGTGACTAATATAGAATTGGTATATATTAAACTCATATGAAAACCTTGATACATCTATAGATGAATATTTGAAAAGTATACATAGTGAGAAATATGGAAGAAATTTTTTTTTGTCTTCCATCCGATGGTTCACTCCGATGGTTTGCTCCTCAGTTGGTGTTGTGGTCAGAGCTACGACAATCCGAAGCCAGGAGCCAGGCCGGAAGTGGAATAGCATGGCCTAGAACCAGTGCCCAGGTGCCCACATGGGATGCTGGCGCTTCAGGCCAGGGTGTTAACTCACTGCACCACAATGCCGGCCCCTGGAAGAAATATTTTTATGATCATAATATAAAGAAGGTCTTTCTAAGGAGTACATGAAATCCAAAATGCCTAAAGGAAAACATTGGCAAACTTAACTAAATGCAATTTTTTCAAATATCAAACAGCAAGATAAATATAAATACAAATGAGAAGAAAATATTTGAAACAAAGTATTATAATTTAACCAAGGACATCAAAGGTCTCTACAATGAGAATTACAAAACATTAAAGAAAGTATAGAGGAAGACACACACACAAAAAACACTGGAAAAATCTTCCATGTTCATGGATTGGAAGAATCAATATCATCAAAATGTCCATACTACTAAAAGCAATTTACAGATTCAATGTGATACCAATCAAAATACCAATGATAGTCTTCTCAGACATAGAAAAAATGATGCTGAAATTCATATGGAAACACAAGAGACCCCGAATAGCTAAAGCAATCTTACACAACAAAAACAAAGCTGGAGGCATCACAATACCAGATTCCAAGACATGCTACAGGGAAGTTGTAATCAAAACAGCTTGGTACTGGCACAAAAACAGATGAATAGACCAAGGGAACAGAATAGAAACTCCAGAAATCAACCCATGCATCTACAACCAACTTATTTTTGACAAAGGAGCTAAAATCAATCCCTGGGTCAAGAACAGTCTCTTCAACCAATGGTACTTGGAAAACTGAATCTCCACATGCAGAAGTATGAAGCAAAACCCCTACCTTACACCTTACACAAAAATCCACTCAAAATGTATCAAAGACCTAAACCTATGACCAGAAGCCATCACATTATTAGAAAACATTGGGGAAACCCTGCAAGACATTGACATAGGCAAAAACTTCTTGGAAAAAAATCCAGAGGCACAGGCAATCAAAGCTAAAATTGACAAATGAGATTACATCAATGAGAACATTCTGCACTGCAAAAGAAACACTCAGCAAAGTGAAGAGACCACTAACAGAATGGGAGAAATTATTTGCAAACTATGCAACTGATAAGGGATTAATATCCAGAATAAATAAAGAGCTCAAGAAAGTCAACAACAAAACTAACAACCTAGTTAAGAAATGGTCAAAGAACTTAAACAGGCATTTTTCAAAAGAAGAAAGCCAAAAGGCCAACAGACACATGAAAAAATGCTCAGGGATATTTATCATTAGAAAAATGCAAATCAAAGGCCGGCGCCGTGGCTTAACAGGCTAATCCTCCGCCTTGTGGTGCCGGCACACCGGGTTCTAGTCCCGGTTGGGGCGCCGGATTCTATCCCGGTTGCCCCTCTTCCAGGCCAGCTCTCTGCTATGGCCCGGGAAGGCAGTGGAGGATGGCCCAAGTGCTTGGGCCCTGCACCCGCATGGGAGACCAGGAGAAGCACCTGGCTCCTGGCTTCGGATCAGCACAATGTGCCGGCCGCAGCAGCCATTGGAGGATGAACCAACGGAAAAGGAAGACCTTTCTCTCTGTCTCTCTCTCTCTCTCACTATCCACTCTGCCTGTCAAAAAAAAAAAAAAAAGAAAAAGAAAAAAAAAAGAAAAGAAAAATGCAAATCAAAACCACAATGAAGTTTCACCTCACCCCCATTAGAATGGCTTTCATACAGAAATCAACAAGCAACAAATGCTAGCGAGGATGTGGGGGAGGGGGGGGAAGGCACCCTAATCCACTGTTGGTGGAAATGTAAACTAGTACAGCCACTGTGGAAGACTGTATAAAGTACCTCAGAAATTTGAATATAGACCTACCATAATGACCCAGCCATCTCACTCCTGGGAATTTACCCATTGGAAATGAAATCAGCATATGACAGAGTTATCTGTACCCCCATGTTTATTGCAGCTCAATTCACAATAGCTAAGATATGCAATCAACCCAACTGTTTATCACTGAAGACTGGATAGAAATTATGGGATATGTACACCATAGAATACTACACAGTGGTAAAAAATGAAATCCTGTCACTTGCAACAAAATACATGCAACTGGAAAACATTATACTTAGTGAAATAAGCCAATCCCAACAGGACAAATACCATATGTTCTCCCTGATTTATGGTAATTAATAGAGCACTGAAAAGGTAATATATAGAAGTGAAATTGACACTTTGAGAAGCAATGACTTTGAACAGCCCTTGTCTTGACTGTTGAGGAACAGTTTTTTTTTTTTCATACTATTTGTTAAACTCTTTAGATAGTATAGAGTTAATCTTATGTATATAAAGTTAATTGAAAATAGATCTTAGTAAACACTAAGAATGGGACTAGGAGAGGGAGGAGGAACGGTGGGAGTGCAGGTGGGAGGGCGAATAGGGTAGGAAGAATCACTATGTTCCTAAAGTTATATTTATGAAATGCATGAAGTGTATATAACTTAAATAAAAGGTTTCTGGGTAAAAAAAAATAACTGTGAAACATAAACAGCCCTATAGATATATGAGGTATTATAAAGGAGAAAATGAGTAAGGGTATCAAAAGAACTCCCAGAAAAAAATACACGTGGTTCAGAAGCATATTTTAGGGTACTTCAAATGTTCATCGAGGGGCAGGTGTTCAGCCTAGCAGTTAAGACACCCATGTGCACATCAGAGTGCCTGGGCTGGATCCCTGGCTCTGGCTCCTGACTCCAACTTCCTGCTAATGCAGACCCTCAGGTGCAGCAGTGAGGACTCAAATGACTGGATTTTGCCACCCACATGGGAGACCTGGTTGGAGTTGCTGGTTCCCAGCTTCAGCCCTAGCCTAGCCTTGGCCACAGCAGTCATCTGGGGGGTGAACCAGCAGACAGAATCAATTGATCAATATCTTGCTCTCTCTCTCTCTCTGTCTCTGCCTCTCCAAAAAGGGTTCATAGAAAAATAAACTTTATCTTTTAATTACATTTTTCCTCAAACTTTTTGAAATACTCTCACATATAATTCTTAACCTGATTGGTAACAAAAACAGGAAAACTTAAATAATTTTGTTTGACTATCAAATGGGCAACATTTTAAAAGATTAAAACTATTCAATGTATTAATTAGGATGGAGTCTAAGCTGCGTGTGTCAGCTGGTCTCCAGGGATGACATACAACAACATCCCCCTCCTCCCTCCATATGCATGCTGCTCCTTACATCAGGAGCTGAAGTTTATTTCCCCTTCTTTTGACTCTGCACTGGCCCTGTGATTGCTTTTACCAATAGAATGAGGTGGATCGATGTTCTGGGACTTCTGAGCCCAGCCATAAGGGATTTGTAACCTCAGACTCCTTTTTCTTGGAGTACTTCTTAGTGGTGCTGGCCATAATCCCCAAAGATACAATCCCCAAGCCATAATTCTGAATGTTGAAATCCCAAAAGACCAAAATCCCTAAAGTCTGAAATCCCAAAATCACAATCCTGAAAGATTAAGGTCCTGAATGGTGAAATCCTGAAAGACAAAATCCCCAAAACCACAGTCAATTTCCATTTAAAAAGAAAGAAAAAAAAAAAACATATAAAATGGGTAGTGGCTGGGCCTGTCATAGGGCAGTGATGAAAACATCCATTCATTCAAAAATGCATCATTTGTCTGCATTGGCATTCCTTCCAGATGATGAAATTCTGGAAGCTTTAAATGAATTAAAGCCACATTTTCTTGAAGAAGCCAGCAAAGTTACTGACTGGTTGGAAAATAATTATGTACCTGTTAGATTAAGAAGGCACTTACGCTGGGGCAGGCATTTGGCTCAGCGGTTAACACCCTGCTCTGGACTCCTGCATCCCGTATCAGAGTGCCAGCTCCGGTTCAAGTACCAGCTCCAGTCTCATGCTAATGACCAACTTGGAAAGCAGCAGATGAAGGTTCAAGCACTTAGTCCCTGCCACCACATAGGAGATCCAGACTGAGAGTACAGCTCCAGCTTCAGTCTGGCCCAGACCCAGCTGTTACAGGCATTTGGACAGTGGATGGGAGACTCTCTCTCTTTCTCTCTCTCAAATAAATAGAAAATAAATAAAAATTTTTAAAAGATAAAGTAATCACAATCAAGGAACTTATCTTTTTTAAAATTTTTAAAAGAGTCATTTATTTACTATTTGAAAGGCAGAGTTACAGAGAGGCAGAGAGAGACAGAGAGAGATCTTCCATCCATTGGTTCATTCCCCAGATGGCCACAATTGCAGGAGCTGCGCCAATCGGAAGCTAGGAGCCAAGTGCCTCCTCTGGGAGTTCTCATGTGACCGCAGGGGCCCAAGGACTTGAGCCATCTTCTACTGCTCTCCCAGGCCACAGAAGAGAGCTGGATTGGCCTTGGAGCAGCTGGATCATGAACGGGAGCCCATATGGGATGTCGGTACTGTAGGCAGCGCCTTTACCCCCTATGCCACAGCACCAGCCCCAAGGTACTTATCTTGAGGTGCAATATTTATACACATGGAACACCTAAAATAGCTACCACAGGCTCAGCATATCTTACAGGCAAAATATAGTGTACAAGGTGGAATATACCATAAAAATATGAGGCATTTCAAGATTTCCTGGTCAGATGATGGAAAGCCTCAAAGCAGCAGCTTGGGAAGAATCAGCACATTGAAATGGTTAGGGAATTTGGCCCCTTTGGGAAAAGGGCAGGTGGAAATTATGGAGACCCAGCCCTTTCCTAATTGTATGTGCTCCTCCTGCCCTGCAGAGTCTGAAACCCTTTGTGGCTATTGTCTATATTTTAGTCTTTTCCACTCACTGGGCACCCTTTAAGGGTGAGAACCACGTCATCTGCACCAGTGATTACACAGCACCAAGCTTGGCAGCTAGTATAGAAAAGATCGTCGTTAGGTGGATGGTGAATGAGTGATGGGTGGATGAGGCAGCATCACTTGGGTCCAAGTCCTTGGAGACCCACAGACAGACCATTCCTGTTCTTACTTCCTTTTCACACTTCCCACACAACTTTCCTGTCCACCAAATAGGTGAGATTTGGATAGCTGTCATTTGCCAGGATACATGATGTAAATAAGCAAGTGCTGGGGAAATGACAAATTAGAGCCATTGGCCTACCTGTTTCCTCAGGCCCTGAAGTCCTGGTTCCGCCAAGGGCTTCCTGCCCAGGGACAGATGCTACTCTCCCTGTCTTGCCAGCTTGCTGTGCTGACAGCTCTAATTGCTAAATGAACAGTCTGTGTTTCTAGTGGAGAGAGAGAATCTCAAGAGTGTTTAGGCTTCTGCATCCCTGGAAAGGGAACACGTTGTTGTGCAATCAGAAACCACCATCTCAGCAGGAGAGGTCAGCACTGGATTTTCCATTACAGGAGGGTTAAATTTGGAACCTAAAGGTATTCTTAGAATTTTGGTTCCCAGAGAATAATGGGGCTTTTCAGATCCTTGTACATTTGTGTCTGAGCTTTGCTTTCAAAGCAAAGGAGGCTACTGTAGAAAAATAATAGTTTACAAAGGATAACTTTGATAGTAGTAGTGGGATTTATGGCCTTGGCAAATGTATTCATGACATGAATCTTTAAAGTCCATCCATAAATAAATATGTGTTAGGTATGTACATGTAGGGTAGATAAATCAAGAATTCTGAAAAATTATAAAGAGGTGGCAGCTTTACTGGTGAATAAATCAGATAGTCATGCAGTCATGAAGATATAACTAGAAGTGTGAGACAAAAAATTATGAGGACCACATAACAAATACAAGTACTTGAAAGAAAAAATAATCGCCCAATGCCTTTTATTATTATTATTATTATTATTATCATTTTGCCTTTCCAATGAGGTGGTTTAATTCCAGGTGATAGAAAGTTGGAGAGCAAAGCCCAAAGAGCAGACTCTGGAAGGATTCTCAGCCAGGTTTACTTTAAATTCACAGCTGAGAATGGCTGAGTGAAAACAACTAAGAGACAGTGAACTACTGTACAGTGGGGTTTTCCCCCTTTTTACTGAAGCTTATTTGTAAGTGTACAACAGGTTCCAAGATAACACTTAACTCTAAACACTTCATTCTAACTACGGGTGGCAGAAGATGTTATGGCTGGGAATCGGGATGGTTAGCTAGGAATGCCATCAAGGGCATCATCAATTCAGGCACAAGGAACAGCTTACTTTTTTATTTAATTTAATTTTATTTTATTTTATTTTATTTTTTTGACAGGCAGAGTGGACAGTGAGAGAGAGAGACAGAGAGAAAGGTCTTCCTTTGCTGTTGGTTCACCCCCAAATGGCCGCTGTGGCCAGCGCACCGCGCTGATCTGAAGCCAGGAGCCAGGTGCCTCTCCTGGTCTCTCATGGGGTGCAGGGCCCAAGCACTTGGGCCATCCTCCACTGCACTCCCGGGCCACAGCAGAGAGCTGGACTGGAAGAGGAACGATTGGGACAGAATCTGGCGCCCCGACCGGGACTAGAACCCGGTGTCCCGGCACCGCAGGTGGAGGATTAGCCTATTGAGCCACGGCGCAGGCCAGACCAGCTTACTTTTTGCCAGATTTCTTAATTCCACCTGTGGCCAGGGGGGCTCTTCCCCCCCACCTTCACTTTTAGCTCCTCTTTTTGTTTTTCTTGAAAGCCTTATCTTCCTCATCCATCTCTTTGGCCTCTTCTTGGGCTGTTGCAGGGGCTTCTTGCTACCTTTCCGGCCAGACATGGCGCCTGCCACACCACCCCCACCCCCAGTGCCTTTAAAACACAAATGAGGGGCTGGTGCTGTGTCCTAGTGGATAAGGCCATCGCCTGCAGTGCCGGCATCACATATCGGTGCTGGTTATATTGGTGCAACATATCAGTGGAGACCCGGGTGCTCCACTTTCAATCCAGCTCTCTGCTGTGGCCTTGGAAAGCAGTAGAAGATAGCCTAAGTCCTTGAACCCCTGTACCCTCATGGTATACCCAGAAGAAGCTCCTGGCTCCTGGCTTTGGATTGGCTCAGCTCTGGCCATTGTGGCCATCTGGGGAGTGAACCAGCACATGGAAAACCTCTCTCTGTTTCTACCTCTCTCTGTAACTGTCTTTCAAATAAATAAAAATGTCTTTTAAAAAAAATTTTGATATTCCATTAAATCAATGCAGTGATATTTAAAGAATATGTTCAATATTTATTTTCTGTTTGTTTTTGAGAAACAAATACAGAGGCAGAGTTCCCATCTGCTGGTTCACTTCCCAAATGACTGTAACAGCTGCAGCTGGGCCAGGCTGAAGATGAGAGGGGGAATTCAATCCAGGTCTCCCACACGGATGGCAAAGACCTAACTACTTGAGCCATTACCTACTGCCTCCCAGGATATGCATTAGCATCTGGTACTGTGAGACCTGAGCCTGGATCAAGGTGTAACTATTTTAAATTAGGCCTCCATCTTGTAACTTGGGCCTGACCAGGCCCTGAACCCTAAGCCAGAAGTTCCTAAAAGTAAATAAATGAACTCACCTTGCAATAAACTCCCCTAGCAACAGCCGATTAACAGATAACAGAGAAATACCTAGAGTTCCTGGTGTCTTCTCAGGGCAGATAAGGTGATTGATAGCTACCCGAGACCCTGCAGTTCAGCAGGTACACCCCAGCAGCTCGGACCCTATGCTTCGGCCAATCAATTCAAAAGGTATCAACCCCAAAGCCATCCAACCACCTTTAGTAGGTCCATTCCCACCACTGGATGCACTGATCAATTCTAGGAGATGTCCTTTGAATTTCCCGCGGGATGAGATGATTTGCTAAATGGTATCATGATGTATAGAATGTCTCTGAAAACCCTGTTAACTGAAGGGTCGGGGCTCTCAATTCAGACCCGCTGTGTCGATGTTGATTGAGAGACCAGGCCCGGACCTGCAATAAAACTCTCGTGTGCTTTACAGCAGTATCGGCTCCTTGGTGGTCTTTGGGGTCGACTGAACTGGGCATAACAGTACTAGAACCCAAGCACTCCAGTATGGAATGCTGGCATCTTAACAGCTAGGCCAAACACCTACCTACAGTATTTCTTTACAGGAAGAGTTAAGCACTGTGTGGAGATGGATGTAGAAGGACTATAGATCCTTGCATACTCAACTTAGCAATACAAAACCTGTGGTTATCTGGACCTACCTTCCTTAAAAAAAAAAAAAAAGTTGAGAGGAAAAGAGAAAACAATTTTGCTGAGATTGAAATGGTGGGAGTAGGCAGCAGTAAAGGAGGAAGTAGACCTCTTAAGAAAGACCACTTAATTTCAGCTGTTGTGGAGGCAGTGTTCCAGAACTAGTTTATCAGTCACATGTTGCCCACAATGTCTGAGGGCTTTGGCTTCTCTCACCTGGAGGCCAATACCAAAACATTTCCTGAAGGATGCATACCTGCCTCCTATTGGCCTTGTTTTGGCCCCAGGGTATCAACTCCCTAGCATTCCAGTGCCTGGGGTTCCAGATACACACCACTTACAGAGTTGAGGGGTTACCCCATCATAACTCTTCTTAAAAAAAAAAAAGATTTATTTTATTTATTTAAAAGACAGAGTTACAGAGAGAAGTAGAGACAGAGAGAGAGGTCTTCCATCCGCTGGTTCACTCCCCAGATGGCTGCATCGGCCTGAACTGTGCCGATCTGAAGCCAGAAGCCAGGAGCTTCTTCTAGGTCTCCCACGTGGGTGCAGGGGCCCAAGGACTTGGGCCATCTTCTACTGCTTTCCCAGGCCATAGCAGAGAGCAGGATTGGAAGTGGAGCAGCCAGGACTAGAACTGGCACCCATATGGGATGCCGGCGCTTCGGGCCAGGGCTTTAACCCACTGTGTCACAGCGCCAGCCCCTCATCTACTAGACTCCCTGTTCTGAAGCCGAGATGCCTCTCACAAACCATAACACCAATTCCCCAGCCAGACCCCAGTGGCCTTTTAAAGTAAAATGTTCCTGTGAGTACTGCCAAGGCATCAACAGATTTCGTCATCATATTTGGGGAGCAATGGATGTAACCAGTGGCTCATTCACTCCTTTTCAGCCATGACCACATCATTAGCTGACTCATTTAGAAAGCAAGGTGATTTGTTAGGTCTCTAGAAGTTGCTCTATAACCTGGAGCTGCAGGCTTTGTTTTTCTCTGCCCTGATCCTGTCTGAGGCCATCTGACATTTTATATTCTCTGGACTCTTAGCTTATAGAAAAGCTATGGGGGCAACTGTATCCCAGAAAGACTTCAGGTCTGTTAACAGAAAGCCTGTGTCCATTTCTCATAGAAGCTGACCTTCGTTGAAGTCAACTGTTATCCCAGAGAATGGAAATTTCAGCTTTGAGGCTCTGTTTCCTGGTATCTGAGGCTAGGACACACAACCCATCCTAGCCTGTAACAACTGCCACTTTCAGAGCAACTTGATCACACCAGGCAGGCTGCCTCTTTTTAATGTTCTGAGATTTCAATTTCATATACTCTCAGCAGCTGAAACTCAAGGAAAACTCTTTCCTTAAAACCCAGGGGACAGTATACAAGTCGATGCTCTGTCACCATGCCCTCTGACCAGTTCTGTCTACCTTGAATATGGTCATCAAAGGTCAGAATCAAAAATTACTTCCTGGCTTTTTCCCCACCGGTGGAGAGACCGGCCGCAGGCCACATGTGGAGCTGGAGGTCCCAGGAGTTGTGGCTGGCAGGGGTCCCCGGAAGGAGACTGTTAAGCTGCACTGCTGCTTCGCAGGTGAGAAGTAATTCGCCCGCATGTTGGAACTGCGGCATCCTGGGGGCTCCTGGGCTGGGAGACGGGTTCTTCTGCCCGCAGTACCGCGTGCTGCAGCACCTAACCGAGCTTGAGACTACTTCAGCCCCATGGATTGCAACCGCTCCTTCAGAGTTGATACCACGGAGCTCCAGCGCAGGGATCAGGAGCTACAGCGTCTTGTCCACCCAGATTTCTTCAGCCAGAGGTCTCAGCTAAAGCTCCATGGAGCAGAGATTCCTGAAGGGACAGATTATGACATGGACAAGCAATTCCTCATGGAAATAATGGAAATCAATGAAAAACTCGCAGAAGCTCAAAGTGAAGCTGCCAGGAAAGAGATTGACTCCATTGTCAGAGATGACTTTGAAAAGGCCAAGGAAATTTTTACAAAGATGAGATACTTTTCAAATGTAGAAGAAAAGCTCAAGTTAAAGAAGATTCCCCTCTAACTGTTGCTAATTTAAAGTTTTAAAAATAAAGCTCTTGTATATTTAAAAAAATACTTCCTTGTACATAACTGCTACCTGAGACTTCCACACCAGATGAGTGACTGGAAAGTCCAAGGAATCCATGCATCATTATCAACTCTCAGTGTTGCTTTGAGTGTGTCTGACCCAATCTTCTAATAAGGACAGTTTCCATATTAGCTCCTACCTACATCTCCACAGCCAATTTAGTAATCAGATCTTTGTCCATGGAAAATTTAGTCATTTGACATCTTGCCTGTTCCCAAGTTTTCCTCCCAGGTGAGGAAGCCACATCCTTGCCCAACTGAACACTGCCCACTACACACAGTGATGACCAAATGCTGCATCTCACCCAAAAGTTCAATGAGAATTTGTCACTGACATACGTCATTGTGTCTTTGTAGCAATCCTCACCATTGCAGGTTATGTGTTCAGCAGTTTGCTCCCTCTCAAATCAGAGCACCTTACATATGTTCCTACATCTCCCTGTACTACCAACCTGAAGTTCCACAAACTCTGTAGTAAAGATGCCTCAATGTTTTTGTGCCCCTGTGACCTTGAGCCTTCAAGCCCAGCAGACCACCCTGTGGACTGGGACTGAGAGAATAAGATGGATAAATGTTGCTCACTTTAACTTGGTTCCTTTCCTAGGAATTAATTAGCCTTCTTTGAGTTTTACCTCCAAACTGTTCTCACACCAATCCGGTTTTTCTCTGCTCTTGACTTTCGTCCTTGCTATCATTTGATGCTCTATTCCTGCCTTTTGGATTCTTGAGTGGAACTTGGTTTTTGTGTCTTGAATTCTCGAGGACTTTGCCTTATATTCATTGCTCTGATGCTTTGTGAACTGTATCAGGCATTGTAGACTAGGGCCCAAGATCTCTGAGTCTTAATACAACAGCTTGGCACTCTTTTCATATGTATGTTCAACATGGGTCAGCAGGGGTTCTACTCATTGTAGTTACTTAGGAGACTCAGGCAGATAAACGCGCCATCTCACTCCTGCAACGTGATTGCTAGGATAGGAAAAAGGTGTGGCATGTGATATGTAGGCTTTTGAAAATACCTATCCAGAAATGACACAAACATCTGTTCACAATTCATCAGCAGAAACTTACCATATTTGCATGCCTAACTTCAAAAGGAACAAAAGAGTGCCACCCACCATGAATCCAGAAAAAATAATAGATGATTTGTTAATGGTCTTTTTTTTAAAAAAAGATTTATTTATTTATTTGAAAGCCAGAATTACACAGAGAGGAGAGGCAGAGAGAGAGGTCTTCCATCACTCCCCAGTTGGCCACAACGGCCGGAGCTGAGCCGATCCGAAGCCAGGAGCCAGGAGCCAGGAGCTTCTTCTGGGTCTCCCACGTGGGTGCAGGGGCCTGAGGACTTGGGCCATCTTTACTGCTTTCCAAGGCCACAGCAGAGAGCTGGATTGGATGTGGAGTACCTGGGTCTCACACCGGCACCCATATGGGATGCCGGCGCTTCAGGCCAGGGCAGTAACCCACTGTGCCACAGCGCTGGCCCCTTGTTAATGGTCTTAATGACAGGACCAGGACCCAAACCTTAGTATGGCCCATCCGGTATCATCCCACCAAGGCCCATCCTAGTGTCATCTGCCACCTCTTATTCCTGGATTTTCCCCTTTCCACTCATCCCATGTTGCCTCTACCACCTGGCTCCTCTCTCTGCATTCCCCCTTACTGTAACTGTCTGATGTATTATCTACACTTCTGCTTTTGATTCTGATCTCTGCCTTTTAACTTCAGGCCACATAAATGTGGGAAGGAGTGCTTTGCCCACAAGCTATGTTTTGAACCTACCAAAGCCAGTTAAGTTCTGTCTAGCTCCTCTTGACAGTGGAGCCACCCAGAGTCCCAGGACTTGCACTTGGAGGAAACATACTAAATCTTTGTCCAAGGAAGGGTGTTAAAGCCCTGGTAACTCAGCCAAACCTAGCCATCATGCAGGGAGCCAGAGGCAAGTAACAGGATCCTAAAACAAGGTCAGGGAGCTGGAAACATGAGAGTGAATACCAGCAGGGAGAACGCTGCAAACACAAACACCATAAACAGGGTTGTACCATAGTCACACCTTGGAGTTCTCTAATTAAATGTGTTTCACTAAAGTAATACCTACATGTGGTTTATAAAATCAGTAGATTTCATAAGACTGATAATGCAAGTTACAGTCTCCCTTCTTTCCACCATTAAAGCAACATTTCTCAACATTTTTAGCAGCCAAGTCATGGAGAGTAATATGACAATGTGCCTTTTCTTTTCTTTTCCTCAGCTAATAATTCCCTCTTAGTCTTCTATGCATTTATCACTAACTCATCCTCAACATGACCATATATTCATCTACTATGAGTCTAGGAGATCTTCAAAAGCTCATGGAAGGGGCCTGCATTGTGACCTAGCAGGTAAAGCTGCCGCCTTCAATGCTTGCATCCCAGATGGGCACCGGTTCAAGTCCCAGCTACTCTACTTCTGATCCAGCTCTCTGTTAATGGCCTGGGAAAAGCAGTAGAAGATGCCCCAAGTCTTTGGGCCCCTGCCACCCACATGGAAGACCCTAGTGAAGCTCCTGGGTTCAGCCTGACTCTGCTCTGGCCATTGCAGCCATGTGGAGAGTGAACCAGTGGATGGAAGATATATCTCTCTCTCTCTTTCTCTCTCTCTCTCTCTCTCTCTTTCTCTCTCGTTCTCTGTAACTCTTTCAAATAAACGAATAAATCTTAAAAAACAGTTCATGGAAAGTGTGTATTATAAAAAAAACTATGGATTTCAAAGTTTTTTGATCAAAATAAACATATTTTAATTTCATTTTCCATGAACTTTTTAAGGACCCTCCTATAGGTGGCATCACTTACATTTTTCCCGGAGGACATCACTGCCAAAGCCCTCTGAGTTCTCCCCTCCACTGCAGACAGATGTTCCCTAGGCCTGCCACACGGGTCTTATCCTTTCATTCTCTCTTTTTGAGCTTCCTCCTTGCCTTAATTATATACCTTTCGTGTCTTGATTTATTTTCTCATGGTGACAGTTGATTTGTGTTTCTGTGAGACAGTCAGTCAGGTGCGGCCACAAGAGGAGACTCAAGAGAGGCTCAGAAAAACAAAGTTGATCACACTCACGGGTCCTGGAGAAGGAGGTCACCACATGCCACTCAGGGTCACAGGGTAAATGCCACATGTTAGCCAAGTGGCAGCAAACAGGAACCAGGGAAAGTCTACAAGCCTAACTGGGGCTTTCAGGAAAGGCAGGACAGGGTAAGCAGTTCAGATAACTGTGGGTAAAGCTGAATGACTTTGGGAGGGCTGCGAGCTGTGGAGATGGCCTCTAGTTACCTGGTTCGTGGCCCTAGGATGATTGAAGCAGGAGACCTGCGTCTCTCCTGTAGGTCGGGTAGAGAAAGTACAGCACCGGATTGATGACTCCACACAGGAAAGGCCTGCTCCCAGCTGAGCCCTCTGCAATCTCTTAAGAATTTGCTGGCTCCTGGAGGGGGGCAGATTTCCCCCGGCCAGGCATTTAAGATGTGACACATCTTCATATACAGAACATTCAAAACATATACACCACCTCATGTGATGCACATTCGCTAGTAGTTCCTGATAAAGGGTACCTGAGAGGTAAATTTCTTGAGACCTTTCTTGTTGGAAAGTGCTTTATTCCACCCTCAGACTTCATTGATAGTGTGGCTGGATATGGATGTCTGGTTTTGAAATAATTACCCCTCAGAATTTTGAAGGTGTTATTACGTTGATTTGAGTCTTAAGTTGTCTATAGAGAGTCTGATTTTCTTCTGATCCCTGATTTGTTTTGACAAAGGAATTTAAAGCCAGATAAGATTCAGGCTCTCTAAAAATCACTAGCTTGGGGGAAAATGAGATTTGATACCTTAGTCACACAAGACCCTAAAGTATTGGTTAATGTTGCTGACTAGCTGACACCGTTTGGGCAGTAAATAAGTAAAGCATACATTCCCTTCAATAACTCAAGAAAAGCACATGATCTCCTTATTGCTATTTCTGCCAAATGCATCACAGGATGCAGACAAGAACCACTCAGCAGCTCATGCTGTCCTTTGTTAACTTGTGATTGTAACAGGCAATCTGTGGTAACGGCCTCCTGTTCCCCCTTTTTCTGTTTGTGCATTCCAATCGCTTGGCTGCATTTTGGAGCCCCTATCCTGGGCAAACGGAATAGTGTTTGCTGGGGGCCTTCCCCAGTTTGACTCAGATGAACTCCTTCATTCTCACACTCAGTGGGCCTCAACTTGCTTTCCAGGTTGCTGGTTTGTATGTGACCTGTTTCTCTCTGGAAACTTTTAGGATCTTCCCTTTCTCGCTCCTGCTTTGCAAATGTTTTAGATGAATTGAAACTTGTGTAATCGAGAGCCCAATTCCATTTTTTATAGGTATTTGATGACAGCTTTCCATCCCCACTGTCCCTCTCCCCCTTTTGCCTCACATATAGACAAGCCAGTAAGAAAAGCTGGTGAGTCTTCCCTGGGAAAGTTCAGACCCTGAAAGTCCCAGTGTGTCCCTGAAAACCCTTACCCCAGTGTCGCTTCCTGCCCCTGTCTGTCCCCTCCCACCCCTACTGACCACATTTAAAGCCAAAGCCAGTCACCTCTGTGGCTGCTCTCGAGACATTTTTTTGACCTGCTTGGGAGCCTCAGGTATGGACATCCTGATTATGTATGTATTACATCTCTCATCCCTTCTTCTTGTAGTGTCATCAGTGTAGACATCCAAGTCTGTTCCCCCTTTGCAGGAACATAAAGCATCACCACGTAGTAGCTGACTAATCCACCTCTATCTGTTTGCAAAAAGGGAACAATAAGAGTACTCATATTGTTGCCTCTTAGATTCATTTCAGTTAGGGCTAATGAGGATGGATTGTGGAGATGATTGGGCAACAGTGTGAATTACCTAATATTACTGAATTGCATACTTTCAACAGTTAAGATGGTAAATTTGTTGTGTACAGAGGACTGACTTAAGAGACTCAAACATCTCTGGGTTTTAATATCCTAGAGTTGTCCCAGAACCAATCACCATTGGATTCCAAAGAACGATTTGTAATCAAATAAAGCTTTAAAACAGAGTAGGCAGTCTTAAATGGATGTAACCTGACAAAGAACTTCCAAGTCCATGGAGCAATGTGGATGGAGAGTCTGGAGGTGTGCAGTGCCCTGCTGACCACCTGCCCTCTTCCCACTGCTCACATCTCTGTTCAGTGCTGTCCTCAAACAGCCCTTACTCTTACCATTCTACTTAAAACCGCCATTCCCCAAGCCATTCCATAACTCCGTTTTATTTGTCTCTGTAGCCTTTAGTGACAACATGGCATCTTATTATTCATTGGCCACTCTTCCTTGTCAGTCTCCCCTACTAGAGAACAAGCATCTTCATTGTTGATTTTCATCGCATATGCCCAGAGCCTAGATCACAGTCTGGGTCATCCTATCAGATGTTCCATCGTACTTTTTGAGTGAATGAATGATTTATGTATTTACTTATTATTTAATATATAAAGTATATACTTAATACTATTATTTCATTGAGTTTAATTCTCTTCATTTTTAATGTTTATTTTCATCTACATAAAAGGCAGAGTGACAGGCAGGTCCTCCATCTGCTGGCTTGCTACCTAAATACCCCCATTGGCTGAAGCCAGGAGGCTGGAACTCCATGCAGGTCTCCCATGTGGGTGGCAGAAATCACCCGCAGCCTCCAGGGTGCTTTAGCGGGAAGCTGAGCAGCCAGGACTTCATCCAGGACTGCAGTATGGGATGCGTGAGCCCAAGCGGCAGTTTACCCGCTGTGCCACAAAGCCCACCCCCATTTTCATCATTTACTTCCCCATCCTGAAACCACTTCCTAAGCCTTTACTTCGTGTCACGTATATTGCTAGCTGGATAAGCTGCGGGAGTTCGATAAAGAAACCCCCACTTTCTAAAGGATAAAATTCAAAGTCCTTAGGAAGCAAAGACTGGACATCTTAAATCCAAGGGAGTAAGGTTTTAATTGTATTAAGCGCTCAGGAAGTTAATTTTGTTTCTAGAACTCTGGGAGCGTCCCTTGACTTCCTTCCAAGCCTCTCAAGGACCCAACTTCTTAATTTTCTGCGACCGAGCTTAGCGCCAAGTTGAAACCATCGTTGCTTTCGGCGACCGAGTTGAGCGACAAGTTCAGGCCAGCTCGGCTCACAGCTCCTCCCTTGGTAATTGACAGCTCTGGGGAAATCCTGCTGAGGCCTGCCCCCGCCCTCCTCCTTGCTAAACTGAGTGGCAAGAACCGGTGGGAATGGCTGCCCGCTCAGCCAATGGACGAAGCCAGAGCTGGAGCCTGTGTAAACAAACCCAGAGGTACTGCGCCTCGGGTTCCTCCCCCACGTGGGCCAGACGCGTCGGTAGCCCAATGCAGATCCAGAACGAGCGTATCGTCCTTTGAGCCAATCAGAGGCACTGTCTCCCGCAAGGAGGCGTTCCATCCTGAAGAAAAGGACAGAGGAGGCTGAAAGACAGACGTTAAAACCAATCGGAGGCTGGAACTTCTAAGGGCGTGGGCGGGCACTGTTTAACATTTAGACGAATACAAACCACATAAGCCCTTCTAGATGACTGAGCGGCATGGTATTGTGTCCAATAAACGAATGGGGCGGTGCCCGGCAACCAATGGGTTGGGTTCGGGGGCGGGGTGAGGAGCCAGTGTGCACTAAAGAGGCAACCAAGCGAGTGGTACTGGCTGTTCTCTGTTGCTGTGGCTCACGTTTTGGTACAAGAGGCCGAGACTGTCCGAGCGACGGCGACCTCTGCGGCGGCGGCTTAGGCTCTCGGAGGAGTGGCAGAGGACGATCCGAAGGAAGGACTTCTGGTGAGCCCAGGTGGGTTCGGGCTGCCGGGGAAGGGACCCACGAGAAGCGCAGCTTTCCCAGCTCCGGGAGCACCCTGCGCCTCCTTTTCGGCCGCGCTCGGGGCTGCGGGGCGTCGCGCGGCCGCCCGAGCCCCCGTGGGAGGGAAGTCTCGCGGGGTCCCTCATCGTGGCCGTCGGTGATAAGGGGGCGTCCGCTGAGGTGACCCGTGCCTCTCGGGGACCCTAGGGGACCGTGGTCCCGTTCCCCTCCCCGCACAGGTGCTGTGCCCCCCTTCACCCTCAGCCGCCGCCTCCCCTGAGATCCCCGGGCTCTGAGCCCTCTTACTACACCCTCAACGCTCTGAGGCAAATCCACGGAGCTGCGTCGCCGCGCCGCGCCTGCGGGAGGAGTTTGCGTGGTGCCCCTCCCCCACGGCGGCCCCCGCGCGTGATCCGCGTCTCTTGGCCTCCCCCCACCTCGCCCTCTCCCCCAGCCCTTACTCCGGGTAGGCTAATTGGACTTGGATGGAGACCTCGGCCCCGGATCTTCTGCCTTGCCTTCTGCGACTGAATCCCTCACCCCCTCCCACCCTCTAAATTTCATCCTCATCTCTTGGAAACTAACGTTTTCCCCCCTCACCTCTTCCAGGTAGCCCAGAGGTGAACGCCAGGGAAGCAGAAGAACTTGAGAGAGGCAGAATCCACTGAACTTGGGAGCTTTGCAAGGTTGGGGAACTTTCATCGGCTCTGTTAAGTTTTAAACTGTTGTTGGCTTTCTTAAGACGGCATTTGCTCATTATCTAGAATCCGTGTCCCAGTACGGTTCTTTTGGCGATAATTGCTGAAAAAGCAGGTGAAAAGGTTTTACTGGCAGCAAGCCATTTAAAATGTATGACTATCGTGGTTATTATTTTAAGTAGATGGAATTGGATTGTACTTTAAACAGCCTAACTGAAGTGGCTGAGGGTGTGAAGTCTAAGTAAGGACCTGCCTCCCTACTTAGTCATAAAGCATCGGATGCACTGCGGCTGTACAGCACAGCATAATTTGGTCGCACTTAACCTATGAATGGGTAATAACAGCCCTGAATCTGTAAAAACAACTTTTCCTTTTCTCCTTTCACTAAGAATGTGTCTTCACCTTCATAGTGTGAATGTATCTGGTTTCCCGTAGTGTTGGTTCTTGCCATATGTTTCTAGACAATAGCCCAAACTATGTTGTGCCTAAATAAAATTATGCCAAGAGTTTTGCGAGGAAAACTAACTCACCACTCTTAGTTTTTATTGAGATTTTAGAGGTTTGAAAATATTTAGGTAGTAGACAATAAGGGTTTTGTTTTAGAGATTGGAGGAAATTGAAATATTGAAATAAGATTGATAAGCTCCTTAGGCTGTATGTGGGAGTGCAGAGGAGGAATGAACATGTGTGTAAAACCTTGTAAATTCTTACAATGCTTAGTTTTGTGACTTTACATAAATTGGAATGACTTTTCCTAGTTGTCAGTGGAGAAATGTAAGCTGTGAGTTTAACATGTTTATTGTGTTTTGGTCACAATTTTGCAAGCTTTTATGAAAAAGTTTTACTGTTTTCTTTATCCTATTTCTCACATACGTACACTATGCTTCCCTGTATCTAACTATAGATAGATTTTATCTTGTATATAGAGAAATAAGCCTGTTAGAGTGGATTCAGGGAATGTTTACTCTGAGTAGCAACATCATCTGACGAACCATATGTTTGAGCCTTATTGATGAATCACACTAAACAGAACAAGATCTTAAAACCATCCTAACAAATACCTAGTATTTAGAACAATAAAAAGAATTGATGACAGACTTTTAACAACCATCAAGGAAAATCCCAGAACAAATTACAAATCTGTGAATTGTTCACACTGTGAGTTAGTATAGGCTGTAGTTGAAAACCAAAGTTATTTTTGTACAGTCTTTTCAGGTATATTTGTGCTTGGTAATTACTCATTTACAAACTTACAGGATTATAGGTATCATTTCTCCCTAAAGACCTTGACCTATCAACCAAGAATTAAATGCAGAGAAAGAGTGCTGTAGTTGCATGTGTGTGTGTGGTGCAGGGAAACATAGAGGCCCTGTGGTCTGGTCTCGTCTCCTGCTCTCGCCTTGGCCAGGTGCTGTTTCCTGAACCTGTTTTCCTCTGTACATCTGGGCGGCTTTCTGTAGGTGCTGTTCGCTCTCCTTGAAAGCCTTTTCCATCCCTTATGTGCCTGATGAAGTTAGGTTTCTTCAGAATCTTTTTGAAGACTGCCTCTACCTCATTCAAATAATTATATTTTTCTAACTTGGTTATTACATTATAAATAATTATAGTTGATTTTCATTATTCACAGTAGTATGGCCTGTAAAGTTGCCTAAAACACCTAATTATCAAATAGTAAACCATTGCTCCTAAGGAAAGTATGTACATATATACATATATGTACGTACATACATTGGGTCCTAAAAACCCTGGATCTTTATTTTACAGGAGGAAATGAGGTGCAGAAGTGTTAAGGGACTCGCCTGAGGTTGCCCCACTAAGAGGTGCTAGAGTTAGTAGTCAAGCCCTGTCCAGTTGGCCGCAGCTTCTTGCACTACAGTGCAACGCCCCCTACTGTCTCTGTTCTCTGGTGTTCTGTGTGAGAACTGGAGTAAGAAGGTTCAGCATTGTCTTGTTTGACCTTAGTTTGGGACATGTGCAGAGAATGACAAGTTTTTCATTGCTGTGTGCATGTCCATGGATGACTGTTAAAGCTCCATGAGTGTTCATTTTGGGGTTACAAATAAATTTTAGTGAGGAGGCAAATTTACAAATATGAGATCTGCAAATAAGAGAATCTAGAGATCATTTCCTGGTTGCCATATTCTGTGGAATGTTTCTTTAATTTCTTTGATAACTTGTTAACATATTTATTCAACAAATATTTTTAACCACTCATTATAGTCATATTCTGCTTCAGATCATTGAAAACAAGCCAGAGATTAAGGCACTGCCCTGTGGGCCTTATATTTGAGTAGGAAAGACAGATTGCTAAATCTGCTCAGGAGAGAGGTCCAGGTTGGAATTATAAATTAAACTGACAAGATAAACCTGGTGTGCCCTCTCCCATTTCACATCCAAGCATACTTTCAGAACATTGTGTTCCCTTGTGCATTAACTCTTCACTTTGAGTCTCTACTTTGACCTATGTTAACCTCTACCTATCATTTGTTGATTTTGAGGCCACTTACCCATGTAACTGGCAGAATATTGTAGAACAGTCATACTGAAGTGGTCTTTGAATTCTGGCCCTACCATCTACCAACAGAATGACTTTGGTCAAGCTCTTGGACTTTTGAACTTATTTCCCAATTTCAAAAGTGGTGATATGATGTGTTAGATCCTTGTGGGTCGCAAGGAAGAGGCACACACATATTACCTTTGGTGATGGAGGTTAACTATACACCTGAATGAGAAATCATCTCAGCAGCCATATTTTCTCATAGCTCTAGAGCTTCCAGACCGTTATAGAACATGAACATAGCAGGATAGAATTTGAGCTCTGGACAACTGCCTCTTTCACTTTGTTCACAGGAATTTGTATTTGCTCAGAGGGAGTATCTGGTTGGATTGACCTATCACGTTCTATAATGGAGCCATCCCTATTGGGCAGAATTTTGAGCCAAGCAAAAATTGATTTTGATCTCCCCCAAGTTCAACTTGTGTGTTGTCTTTGACTGAGGCACTAAGCCTTGATCTAGTTGCTTGTGACCAAAGAAGTAGGACTGGTTTTACACATAGACAGATAATGCTATGCTATAGCATATACAATAAGAAGTCTTTGGAGACAGTTTTTCTTTTCTTTTTTTTCCAGAAGAATATGAGGGTGTAGCAGTCCTAGAGTTTCACGGCCTTTGTCCAATTCACATACCTATGTAACACAATCATAGATAATGTTTAATAAAGCATCTAGCAAGATAATTGACACATGCCAACTGTTCAGTACATCTTCCATTTGGTTTTGCACTTGCAGATGGGTTCATCCTGGGTATTCTGTTTAGTCACTTTATTTTCATTTATACTCATTTAGTCACTTTATTTTTATGAGGTAAATCCCCTACGAGTACAGTTACTTTGTCCTAGGAAGTGATTTGCTACATGTTGTTCTACATAATGAGAACTGGAAGGGGGGCTGACTTTTCAACCTAGTGAATACGTGATGTTGTGATGCTCTAGTCTCTTGAACCACTTTAAGAAATGAAGTTGGCATACATAAGTGGTTCTGCCTTTATTATGCATTATTGTTTGCAATAGCATGAACAGGAATGACTTAGGTATCCATCAATAAGGGATTGCTTATGTAAACTGGCATACCCAAACCATGGAATAGTGTACAGTTGGAAAGAGGAATGAGGAAGAGCTATATCCTGTGTAGAGAACTCTTAGGAACAAGGTACAGTGTAGTAGTAGAGTATGCTACTTTCGGGGAAAGAAAGTGTAGGATAATAATAGTCACATAACATGTGTACTTGCAAAAGGATATTCTGACATAATATATAAGAAAGCAATTAAAGTGTTTATCTGCAGAACAGGAGTATGAGTGAGACTTTACCATATTCCTCCACGTATCTGAATCATTACATACTTAAGTTTTTTGAATTATGTGTTCGTATTACCTTTTAGAAATTAGTCAATGGATGAATTAAATGAGATTATGATAAAGGGATTTTAAAAACAGAAGAATTTGAAGAGCTGTCATCCTTTTTTTAAATTTTTTTATTATTTTTTTTTTTTGACAGGCAGAGTGGACAGTGAGAGAGAGACTGAGAGAAAGGTTTTCCTTTACCATTGGTTCATCCTCCAGTGGCCGCTGCAGCCAGTGCGCTGCGGCCGGCGCACTGCGCTGATCCGAAGCCAGGAGCCAGGTGCTTCTCCTGGTCTCCCATGTGGGTGCAGGGCCCAAGCACTTGGGCCATCTTCTGCTGCACTCCTGGGCCCCAGCAGAGAGCTGGCCTGGAAGAGGGGCAACCGGGATAGAATCTGACGCCCCAACCGGGACTAGAACCCGGAGTGCCAGCGCCACAGGCGGAGGATTAGCCTAGTGAGCCGCAGCACCGGCCTGCTGTTATCCTTTTATTTCCAAATGAATAGAGAACAATATCAGCACACATTGAAAAAGTAGCCCCTTAGAAAGCAGGAGGCAGCTTTTTATTTTCTTTTGTTTATTTTGTATATTTTTAAAATACTTTGAGTAACAAAACAATCTAAGTCAAATGTTTCCAGACCGCAGTCATTTTAGTATTTTTTAGGTACATACATGCTATTTTATTGCAAACACCTTTTAATCTTTTTAAATTTACCTAATTTGTTTTTCTCCTTGGTGCTATAGGAAGACTCTTTAAAAGAATAAAGGTAGGGCAACTTTGTGTAGTACACGTGTCAGAAGTGGGTTGATAAAGCTTGCAAGCCTACATATGACACATGTGAAACCGTGTTTAATTTTAAAGTTTATAAATTTCATTTACTTGAAAGGCAGAGAGACAGAGACAGAGACAGGTGGACAGAGGTGTCCCATCTGTTGATTCAGTCCTCAAAAGCTCACAACAACTAGGACTGGGGCTGAGCCAGGCTGAAGCCAGGAGCTAGGAACTCAGTCTGGGTCTCTACCTGAGCTGTCACATGCTGCTTCCCAGGGTATACACTGGGAGCAAGCTGGAATCAGGACTGGAGCCAGGACTCAACCCCAGGCACTCTGATATGGGATGTGGCATCCCAAGCAGTGTCTTATCTGCCTGCCCCAGAAAACAGATGGAAATGAAATAAGATTTCTCCCTGATTATAAAGGAAACATACTCTTTGTGATATTTCAGAAGACAAAATATAAAGATAAATGATCTTTAGTTTTACAACACAAAACATTCTGGTTTTGTGCTTTTTAGACTTTTTTTATGCATAGAGCATTTTAAAAGGTAGAATCATACTATATAGTCTTTTTTTCACTTAAATATTTTGGGCATATTTCTTTGGCTGTAAATATATCCTGACATCCATCACCATTTTATTTTATGTCATTGAATTTTAATTTTACTTATTTATTTGAGAGGCAGAGATAGAGACAGACAGAGCTCCTGTCCACTGGTTTACTCTCCAAATACCCATAATGTCCAAGGCCAGGCCAGAGCTGAAGTCAGGAGCCAGGATTGTAGTTCTTATCTCCTATATGGTATCTGGAACCCAGTCACTTGAGCCATCACTTGCTACCTCCCAGGATCTGCAATAATAGATCAAGAAGCTGGAGTCAGGCACCAGAGCTGGGAATTGAACCCAGGCACTTCAGTGTGGGACTCGGGCATCCCAGCCACTAGGCTAAACATCTGCTCCTCCTCATCATTTTAATGGGTAAATGTAAGTTAACCATTGCTACCCCATGGTGATTCTCCTTGTGCACACATTTTGACAGACTTTAGCAATTATTTTTGGGCCGAGTTTCTGGTAGAATTTCTGGATGAAAAGAGTAGAAAACAATCTTGGGGCTCTTAATATAAATTTTCAAATTATACTGTAGAAACATTGTTTGAGTTTATACTCCCAGTGTAGAAGTGAAGGCGCCAGTTTCCCCACTACATTTGTCACCTTTGCTGGTCTTTGAGCAGAAAATCTCATTGTTTCAGTTTACATTTCTTTGGTTTCTAATTCCTTTGAAATTAGTTATTTATTTGAGAGACCAAGAAAGCTTCCATCTGCTGGTTCACGCTGCAGATTCCCACAATAGCTGGGTCTGGCCTGGGAGCTGGGAACGCAATCCAGGTCTTCCGTGTTGGTGGCAGGAACTCCGTTACTTGTGCTGTCACTGCTGCCTCACAGGGTCTGCACTGGTAGGAAGCTGGAGTCTGTAGCTGAAGCTGGGAAGTGAACCCAGATCTGCAGAGTGGAACGTGGGAGCCTCCCTAACACCGAGCTACACCCCACTTTCTGGTTGCTTTCATTGTTGTGCTGATTGCTTGCTTCTCTATTGCCCATCTTCTATTAGAGCATTTATCTTTCTTAGTAATTTTTTATAATTTCTTTGTAGACTGAGGACACAAACCTTTTATCTGTCATCGAGGTTGCAAATACTTTCTCACAGTATTTTGTCATTTCACTTTATTTTTTATCTTGAGTAAAAGTAGGGTTTTTTTTTCTGTGCTGTCCTCAATCCATTTTTTCACTTTGGTGTCTTCTTAGAAAATATACAGCCCTACTCTGAGCTTAAAAATATTATTTTATTATTTTTACCAAAGCAATCATTTTAAACTTTTCTCTGTATTTAATGTTGTGTGAAGGGGAACCGTCTGTTTTTGTTCGTCCTTGGATCCTCTGCTTTGAATGGCTAACTGGTTCCCACATTAGTTTAAAATCATGTATACTTTCTCTCTCTTCTATTTGAAACACAGCTTTTAAATTAATCAGATTATTTCCAGACTCTCTCTTCCATTGGTAGTTTTATTTCTATGCTTTTAAATTATTTTAATTCATTTCATATTTTCTTCTTTAAAGAATTCTAATGATTCTCATTCAATTATTACCCCACCTAAAACAAGAATCAACTTGTTGAGTTTTCAAAACGTTGTTTTTTAGATGTCGCATTAGAATTTAACTGAATCTTTAGATTAGCTTAGGACGAGTAAACATTTCCATCCATTTATTCTAGTAATTTTAAACACCGCTCAATAAATTGTTTTATGTTCTATACACTTATTAGGTTTATTCCCAAGAACTTCAGAGCGGGGGAGACAGAGCCATCTTCCATCTGCCTCTTCACTTCCCAAATGACCACAACAGTGAGGGGGCTGGGCCAGGGAAAAGCCAAGAACCAAAAATTCCCTCAGGGTCTCTCACTTGGGTGGCAGAGAACCAAGTACTTGGGCCATCATCAGTTGCTTTCCCAGGTGCATTAGCAGGAAGCTAGATCAGAAGTGGAGTAGTGGGGACTTGAACCAGCAATCCAATAGCGATGCTGGTATTACAAGTGGCTGCTTAACCTGCTGCACCACAACTGTTGACCCCTTTTTATCTTTCTAACTGGTTGCTATTGGTTTATACAAATGCTGTTGATTTTTGTGTTTATTTTATAGTCATTCTCATTTAGCTCTGGATATTTTGTTTTCAAAAACTTTGAGAAACACAAACACAGGCAGAGCACCTATCCACTGGTTTACTCCCCACATGTCTGCAGCAGCTGGGGTTGGGCTAGGCTGGGTGGAAGCCAGAGCCAGGAATTCAATCCAGGTCTCCCACATGGATGACCAGGGAAAGCTGGTCTCAGAAAGCTGAAATTGTGAGTGGTAAGTGTCTGAACCCAGACACTCCAACATGCAATGTCATTGTTCCAACCTAAGATCTTAACAGTTTCTAATAGTTTTTTTTTTTTTTCCAAAGACTTTATTTATTTGAAAGGCAGAGTGAGAGAGAAAGAGAGAAATATCTTCCATCTGCTGGTTTGTTCCCTAAATGACCACAAAGGCAGGGACTGGGCTAGCAGGACTGGGTCAGGCCAAAGCCAGGAGCCTCATCTGGGTCTTCCACATGGTTGCTAGGACCCAAGTACCTGGGCTATCTTTGCTGCTTTATTAGGCACATTAGCAGGGAGTTGGATTGGAAGTGCAGCAGCCAGGACATAACCCACTACACCACTACACCACACTGGCCCGGGGAAGGCCTGGGTTCGAGTTCCAGCTCTGCCTCCAGTTGAAACTGCTGGTGCCCATATGCGATGCAGGTATTGCAAGCCATGCTTAACCTGCTCTGCCACAACACCGACCGCTCTAACAGTTTTCAGTTGATTCTTCCTCTTGTGAAAAATGAAATCCTTGTATTTGCAAGTCAAAATAATCTTGCCTCCTCCTTTCCAATAGTTAGTATACCTCTTGTGTTCTTAAGTAATTACATTGGATAGCAGCATTCAAACAAACTGAAATAGTGGTCATAATAGTTAATATTTCTAATTTTTTTGCCCTGTCTTTAATGGGAATGCATTAAAAGTTTGAGAGTGATGATTTTGTGAGCCTGTTCAGTATATAAAGGAGCTTGAGTTTATACCTTTTTAAAAATGTTTATTCCTATTTAAAATTAGTTTTAGTAAAAATGGGTATTACACTTTATCAAACATCTTTCTGGCAACTATGGAGGTGATCATCGCGGCTTTTTTTTTTTAATATTAAACTGTGAATTTCTAGGCTGAATCCAATTTGAGCAAAGTGGTTTTGTTTCATTTTTAAGTAAATTGCTTGATTTTATTTTCCTGTTTTATTTGAAATTATATTTGTGGTATGGAAATTGGTCTGTGGTTTTCCTTTGTGCTAATTTTATTCAGTTTAATGTGTTTAGCTACTTGTACACAAATAATTACAATGCTCTCTGCATTTCATTGTGCTTTGAAATAGTTGAATGAGAATTACCTGCTTTTGGTAAACAGGTGCTTCTTGGACTATAGACTTATTTTGGCCACTCTTTAAAATGAAGTGGTCTCAGGAAAATGAAGGTTTTTTTTTTTTTTTTAAGATTTGTTAATTTATTTGAAAGGCAGAGTTATAGAGAGAGAGGAGAGGAGAGATGGGGAGATCTTCCATCTGCTGGTTCCATTTTCCAGATGGCCACAATGACCGGAGCTGCGCTGATCCAAAGCCATGAGCCAGGAGCTTCTTTCAGGTCTCCCATATGGGTGCAGGGGCCCAAGGACCTGGCCATCTTTTACTGCTTTCCCAGGCCATAGCAGAGAGCTGG
Source organism: Lepus europaeus (assembly GCF_033115175.1). NCBI lineage: Eukaryota > Metazoa > Chordata > Mammalia > Lagomorpha > Leporidae > Lepus > Lepus europaeus. Next base: position 66,873,686 of record NC_084839.1, on the reverse strand, counting down.
ACCGGAAATGGAGCAGCTGGGATTCGAACCCACTCCCACATGGGGTGCTGACACTGCAGGCTATGCCACAGCACTGGCCCCAAAATGAAGTTTTAATATACTGATTTTAGCATAAACAGGAGCAGAAGATAATGTAATCATCTAATAAGAGTTTACTTTTGTTTGCTAATGGTGTTATTAGTGTCATTAATCTAGGCTTTGGTGCTACTGCTGGGGTATTACACTCACCATCTGTGTGTTCAGGGGGCCTTTGCTTTCATATTGAACAAGTTTAGTTCTGCAGCCTTGCAGATATACAGAATGTGCACACCAGGACAGAAAGAAGTAATGCAGTAAAACTTAGCCTGGCTGGAAGCTTTTGTAGAATGGGGTATTCTGGTTTTGTTGTATTAGCTTGGAAGTATAAAGGTGAAGAACTTTTAACTTCCTGTTGAATGTAATTCAGAAATATAGCAAGTGATTCTACTTTTGTTTAGTAAGCTTGGTGTGTTCAGACCTACTTGATGTTTCATTGTAGAATTTCCAGAGTGCTTGAGGCTGACGGTGCCAAGATCCTTTTTCAGAATTTGAGGTAGAAGAGAGGGTAAACAGTATTGTAGGAGATCATGCTATCTGGGACTGATACTAGGAGTATACTTTTGACATGAAATCTCTGATTGTGGCTTGTCTTATTTAATCCACACACACACACACACACACAAAACATAAAACACAAAACACACTGGAGACAGAATGATAATACTAAGAAGATTATGTCTTTTAATTGGATTTTTTTTTTTTTTTTTTTTTTTACTTTTTGACAGGCAGAGTGGCTAGTGAGAGAGAGAGGCAGAGAGAAAGGTCTTCCTTTTGCCATTGCTTCACTCTCCAATGGCCGCCGCGGCTGGCGCGCTGCGGCCAGCGCACCTCGCTGTTCCGAAGGCAGGAGCCAGGTGCTTATCCTGGTCTCCCATGGGGTGCAGGACCCAACTACTTGGGCCATCCTCCACTGCACTCCCTGGCCATAGCAGAGAGCTGGCCTGGAAGAGGGGCAACCGGGACAGAATCTGGCGCCCCGACCGGGACTAGAACCCGGTGTACCGGCGCCACTAGGCAGAGGATTAGCCTGTTGAGCCATGGCGCCGACCGTAATTGGATGTTTTTATTTCATATAAGATGGAATATACATTGGCCAGCGCCATGGCTCACTAGACTAATCCTCTGCCTCTGGCACCGGCAGCCCGGGTTCTAGTCCCGGTCGGAGCGCCGGATTCTGTCCCGGTTGCTCCTCTTCCAGTCCAGCTCTCTGCTGTGGCCTGGGAGTGCAGTGGAGGATAGCCCAGGTCCTTGGGCCCTGCACCGGCATGGGAGACCAGGAGAAGCACCTGGCTCCTGGCTTCGGATCAGCGCGGTGTGCCGGCCACAGCGTGGTGGCCATTGGAGGGTGAACCAGTGGTAAAGGAAGACCTTTCTCTCTGTGAGAGTCACTATCCACTCTGCCTGTCAAAAAAAAAAATAAATAAATAAAATAAAATAAATGAAAAAAAAAAAGATGGAATATACAGAATCCTTTGCTTTAGAAACACATTTTTCTCCCTGCTGCATACCTGGGTGTGATTCAGAATCCCCTGGAGGGCTTATTACAACACAAATTGCCAGGCCCCACCCTGGAGTTTCAGGTCTTGGGTGGGGCCTGAGAATTTGCTTTTCTAACAAGTTCTCAGGTGATGCTGCGGGTCCAGACATTTTTAAGAGCCACTGCAGTCTACTAAATATAGATTCTATACATCTGGTTCCAGGAGAAAGCTTTGTTTGATCTTGGAGTATAGGAAACACATTATGGAGCGAATCATGAAAGATTCAGCCCTCACTGCCAGAATACTGTTAAACTCAGTTTAGGAAGACAGAGGATTCCAATCAAGGAGGATTTAGTGATTAGCCCCATGAGAACAGGAGTTATTTCCATCCCTTTTGTCTCCCTAACCCTAACGCCCCTCCCCATCACTTAGCAGTTTGCTTTGGAACGGCCTAGTAGTAAAAAAAAAAAAAAAAAAAAAGTAAATGGCTTTGTTTATTTGATTGAAAGCTTTATGTGTGTTGTTTTTTTTTTTTTTTTTTTTTTTTTGACAGGCAGAGTGGACAGTGAGAGAGAGAGAGAGACAGAGAGAAAGGTCTTCCTTTTGCCGTTGGTTCACCCTCCAATGGCCGCCGCGATAGCGCGCTGCGGCCGGCGCACCGCACTGTTCCGATGGCAGGAGCCAGGTGCTTCTCCTGGTCTCCCATGGGGTGCAGGACCCAAGGACTTGGGCCATCCTCCACTGCACTCCCTGGCCACAGCAGAGAGCTGGCCTGGAAGAGGGGCAACCGGGACAGGATCGGTGCCCCAACCGGGACTAGAACCCGGTGTGCCGGCGCCGCAAGGCGGAGGATTAGCCTGTTGAGCCACGGCGCCGGCCGCTTTATGTGTGTTTTAAAGGTATTAGTTATGTTTATCATTAAAGTTTTGTGGGGTTTTTTTTTTTTTTTTTGACAGGCAGAGTGGACAGTGTGAGAGAGAGACAGAGAGAAAGGTCTTCCTTTTTGCCATTGGTTCACCCTCCAATGGCCGCTGCGGCCAGCGCATCGTGCTGATCCGAAGCCAGGAGCCAGGTGCTTCTCCTGGTCTCCCATGCGGGTGCAGGGCCCAAGCACTTGGGCCATCCTCCACTGCCTTCCCGGGCCATAGCAGAGAGCTGGCCTGGAAGAGGGGCAACCGGGATAGAATCCGGCGCCCCAACCGGGACTAGAACCCGATGTGCCGACGCCGCAAGGGGGAGGATTAGCCTGTTAAGCCACGGCGCCGGCCCTAAAGTTTTGGGTTTTTAAAGAAAATAATAATTTGAAAGAATAAAAGGAACTTTTGCAAAATGAGAAATCACTAGAACTATTGTATCTCATTAAAATGTTGAAGAACGTAGTCTGTTTCATATAACATTAAATGTGCTATGGACTCTGTTTTTTAAGGCAAAAATCATAGACCTGGCATACACATTTTTCTGGGGCCAGCATTGTGGCACAATGGATTAAGCCACTGCCCGCAAAGCTGGCATCCCATTTGGGTGCCAGTTCTAGTCCTGGCTGTTCCACTTCCGATCCAGCTGTCTGCTAATGTGCCTGGGAAAGCATGGCAAAATGGCCCAAGTCGTTGGGCTCCTGCCACCTACGTGGAAGACCTGGATAGAGTTCCTGGCTCGTGGCCCAGCCCTGGCCATTGTGGCCATTTAGGGAGAGAAACAGTGAATGGAAGATATCCCTTTCTCTCTGTAACTCTGCCTTTCAAAGAATAAATATATTTTTAAAGTACGTATTTTTGGCTAAAGACAAGGATACCTGCGCTGAACTTCAACATCAAATGCAGAATTTGGGGATTAAAGAGAGGGAAACTCTGGGAGCCACCCCTTTTCCTAGAAGAGGTTTGCTGTGACAAGTTTTTCTTGCTTGTCAGCTGACTGATTTCTGCTGTTGCACTGTTAACAGCCTCAGGTTCTGAGCTGACCAACTGATCCTGCCTAGACTGTTTGGAAGACTAACTGTGTGACAAACAGTGGGTTGGGCAGATTCCCTGCTTAGAAATACTCAAGTCTTGCTGCCCTTGTCCCCTAGAAAGCCCTGAGAAAAGAGTCTGGATAGGAACAGGAAGGTAGAATTAAGTCCTGTGGACTACACCAGTGGCTGTGAAGCTTGACTGCACATCCTGAACAGCCCAGGAGTTTCCTTAAAAAAAAAAAAAAATTGGAAGCCCCACCCTCAAACCATTCAAATCATAACCTAACAAGGGAGCCTGAGCATCTGCATTTTTAGCAATTCCTTCAAGTAGTTTTATGTAGCCAGCTGGGCTCTATGCCTCAGATCAGAGCAGCCCTAGTCCCTGGTGAATTTCACCAGCCTGCGAAATAAGAAACAAAGATCATATAATGGTTTCATAACATTAAATTTATTCAATTCAAAGAATTGTCCTTTGCGTGGAATTAAGGCTTTTCTGCGCTTTTGATGATAAAATTTACTTTTTTTTTTTATGACAGGCAGAGTAGACAATGAGAGAGACAGAGACAGAGAGAAAGGTCTTCCTTTCCGTTGGTTCACCCCCCCAAATGGCCGCTATGGTCGGCGCACTGAGCCTATCCGAAGCCAGGAGCCAGGTACTTCCTCCTGGTCTCCCATGCGGGTGCAGGGCCCAAGCACTTGGGTCATCCTCCACTGCCTTCCTGGGCCACAGCAGAGAGCTGGACTGGAAGAGGGGCAACCAGAACAGAATCTGGTGCCCTATCTGGAACTAGAACCCGGGGGGCCTGTGCCGCAGGTGGAGGATTAGCCTAGTGAGCCACAGTGCTGGCCAAAATTTACTTTTCTAAAAGGATGTTGATAATTTTTTTTTTTTTGTAACCATCCTTACTTGCTTTTAGAAAAAAATTCATCCTATGTTGTCCTCAAAATATTTTCAGAAATTTACTGGCTTATAAAATCCTGAAGACTGAGTATCTCTGATCTTATCATTTTTTTTTTAAGATTTGTTTTATTTATTTGAAAGTCAGAGTTACACAGAGAGGAGAGGAGAAGGGAGGGGAGGGGAGGAGAGAAGAGAGGAGAGGCAGAGAGAGAGAGAGAGAGGTCTTCCATCCACTGGTTCACTCCCCAGATGGCTGCAACGGCCGGAGTTGTGCCAAGCCAGGAGCTTCTTCTAGGTCTCCTACGTGGGTGCAAGGGCCTAAGGAGTTGGGCCATCTTTCATTGCTTTCCCAGGCCATAGCAGAGAGCTGGATTGGAAGTGGAGTAGCGGGACTAGAACCGGTGCCCATATGGGATGACAGCACTTCAGGCCAGGGCCTTAACCCACTGCACCACAGTGCCGGCCCCTGATTTTATCATTCTTAGAAACTCTTTTTGAATTGCTTTGGACTATAAGCCAATAGGAGGCCTAGAACCTTTGGGCCAGATGAGATTCAGAATTCTGAGTTTTTCAGGTTTCAGAAAGATATTTTTACAATATGTAATGCATTCGTGGGTCTGATAGAGCACCCTTATTCACACAAATGAACATTTCTGAACAAAACAGGGGTATTCACACTAAGTGGAATAAAGAAAGGCAATATATAGCTCACATCAGGTCAAGCCAAGTTTTGCTGTCAGCTGAGTCTTGACGTGAAGTATGTGAAATGTTTTTAGAGCTCTTGGGTACTGGACTTGTGCATAAGGGATACAGATCTTTGTGGTCTGCTTTCTCATCCTGAAAGTGCTAGCAAGCTTCAAATTAAAGAGAGCTTTGTATGATTATGGTGAGGAATAAAGTCTATTGTGATTTAAATACTTTAGCATCTGCTGTGACCTTGTATTTTCCTTCCGAAGACTTCCGACTTCAGTGCATTTGTTGAATAACATTTGCTTCAGCCTTGTTGCCCCAACTCCATTTGCAGTATTTGAGGAAAATGATAGCCTATCTGGAATTAAAATGGGAAGTGTGAGAGTATAGGATAGTGGATAAGAGCAAAGGCTTTGGGGTCAGAAAGACCTAAGCTTAAATTCAAATTTTAGCACAAATTTTAGCATTAAGGTTAATCCTTCGGCAGGGTATTTATTGAGTCTTTGGATGGCAAAGAATTTATTGGGAAACCCAAGATAGTAGCAAACATTGCCTCATTGTTAGTGAAGTCCTTAGAAGAACTGCTGTTTCATTCTTATCCTTTCCCCTGGTTTTTAGATAGATTACATATATGACAGGGCCTTTTTTTCCCCCTTAGAGGTCTGGGGACACGTAGCTTAAATGTTTTCTCATGTTTACTACTTTAGTTCCACCCTTGGAACTTTTACATAAAATCCTGCCTCTTGGACCAGGTATTTGGCCTGGTGGTTAAGCTGCTGGTTGGGGCATCTTCATCCTATATTGGGGTGGCTGGGTTTAAGTCTTGATTCCAGCTTCTTGCTAATGTGCGCCCTGGGGGACAGGTGGTGATGGCTCAAGTTGTTGGGTCCCTGCTGCTCATGTGGGAGACCTGACTGGAGTTCCTGGCTTCCAGCTTCTGCCTGGCCCAGCCCCAGCTGTAGCAGGCCTTTGGGCTGCTCAGTGGATGGGAGAGCTGTTTCTCTCAATTAAAAAAAAAATTTTTTTTTTCTTCATTGGTTTCCACACACACAAAACAACAAGCTCCCAAATTTTATGTGGCCCTAGTAGTTTTACTGAAAACTGGAAGGTCTCAAGGTATAGACCATGTTGCACAGTCCAAAGTCTTTCCTACTTAACAGTTCTACCCTTAACTGTGATTATTCATGGACGACTCGTCTCTCCCAGATTAACTTTCAGGAAGTTTCTCCTATCCCAGGTAGTGCCCTTTCTGAAAAGATTGCTAGTGAATACAGTTTTCTCTGCCTTATTACATATATATGTAGGCTATTTGGCTCCCTTCTCTCCACTCAGCTATTTTAAACAATCCCCTCCCCCCCCCCACCTTTTTTTTTTTTTACAAAAACACATCAAGTAAAATGAAAATTGTTTATTTGGTGACTTTTGTTGGGATCCATGGCATGGGTTTCTTCCAGTTTAGATAATTCCACTGTGGCAAGCTTTTGTCATGGAGGAGACTGTTAAAGCCATCTGGCATTAAGTGCTAAGACAGTAAACAGAAAGGCATGGAAAATTTCCTCGAAGTGGGAATTTTTCCCCTTGAGTAACTTAACCTATCAAAAACAGATTCTGGAACCATGCTGTCAGCAGCTGTGAGGAGTAACTGTTCCTACTCAATGAAGAATGCTCAGCCTCAACTGTTAGCTCTTAAGGGCACAGTCTCCCTGCCTAAGAAATGAGGTTTAAAATACTGCATTCTAGGGGTGGATGTTGTAGTGCGGCAGGTTTAAGCTACCACTGAGACACCCTTGTCCCATACAGGAGTGCTGGTTCAAGTCCTGGCTGTCCTGCTTCTGATCCAGCGTCCTGCTGATCCACCCTGGGAAGCAGTGGATAATAACCCAATGTGGGAGACCCAGATGGAGGTCTTTGCTCCTGGCTTCAGCCTGATCCAGCCCTGGCTGTTGCAGGCATTTAGAAAGTGAACTAATGGATGGAAGATAACCTCTTCCTCTTGCTCTCACTCTGCCTTTTGAGTGGATGAAAATAAATTTTTTTTTAAATTGGTAAAAGTACCTTAAAGGGGCATCATTTAAAAAAATAAAATTCTCCCGGTTGCCCCTCTTCCAGGCCAGCTCTCTGCTGTGGCCAGGGAGTGCAGTGGAGGATGGCCCAAGTGTTTGGGCTCTGCACCCCAGGGGAGACCAGGATAAGCACCTGGCTCCTGCCATCGGAACAGCGCGGTGCGCCGGCCGCAGCACGCTACCGCGGCGGCCATTGGAGGGTGAACCAACGGCAAAAGGAAGACCTTTCTCTCTGTCTCTCTCTCACTGTCCACTCTGCCTGTCAAAAATAAAAAAAAATAAAATAAAATAAAATAAAATAAAAAATAAATAAAAAATAAAATTCAACATTCTAAAAATGGTAGTTACTCAACATAATACTAATTGAAGACCTGATAGATGCACAGAGGCTTCCTAGAAGCTATGAAAGACATTAATTCTTGCCCTTGGGAGACTTCCAAAGTTACATAGACTATACCCAAAACAGTGAGTGATATTCAAACATATGTGTGATCAATTATGAAGTGGAGGGAAGACGTTAGGCAGAGATTGTATTCGGGCATGTGTAGTGGTATTCTTGATAGATTGATGCATTTAAAAAGTGGGCAGGTAGGCTTCTGACCTAGTGGTTAAGATGCTAGTTAGGTCACCCCCATCCAAAATCAGACTGCCTGAATTTGAGTTTCAGCGCACCCCTGATCACAGTCTCCTCTAATGTGCGCCCTGGGAGGCCCCAGTGATGCCACGCACGTGGGAGGCCTGGGTTAGGTTTGTGGCTCATGGCTTCACCATGGCCCAGCCTCAGTTATTGGGGGCCTTTGGGGAGTGAACCAGCATATGGAATCTCATTCTATGTCTGCCTGTCTCTCAAATAAATATCAAAGTAAATTGCTTTGTCATCAGCTCTGAGACATTTAGAGGCTTTTGTTTTTTGGGGGGTGGGAAGTTATACGTAGTTTAAATATAACAATTTGCCCTTGGGAATGTTTTTGATTAGTGTTATCTGTTTAGGACCTCAGTTCACAGTATTGTCCCTGTTAATAGGATGTATTATTTTTTGGAACTGGATTTGAAGAAATCAGGGTTCCTGTGCTGAATCCCATTTAATATTATCCTGGGAGGACAACTGATTGTCTTTAACTGGGGGGAGTGGGACTTGAAGTTGGATCTGAGAACAGAGATCTTGCCCCTGATGGTTGGCAAATTTGATTCTGCCTTTGAAAATGCATGTTAATGCTTGAGAGAGTCCATTTATTTGATGACTATTCTGTACATTTCCAATAGGATAATAGAAACATCATAGAACACATCATTTCTTTTTTTCTTTCTTTTCTTTTCTTTCTCTCTCTCTCTCTCTTTTTTTTTTTTTTTTTTTTTTTTTTATAGGCAGAGTGGACAGTGAGAGAGAGACAGAGGGAAAGGTCTTCCTTTTCCATTGGTTCACCCCTCAATGGCCGCTGCGGCGGGCGCCTTGCGCTGATCCAAAGCCAGGAGCCAAGTGCTTCTCCTGGTCTCCCATGCGGGTACAGGGCCCAAGCACTTGGGCCATCCTCCACTGCCTTCCTGGGCCACAGCAGAGAGCTGGCCTGGAAGAGGAGCAACCAGGATGGAATCCGGCGCCCTATCTGGGACTAGAACCCGGGGTGCCTGCGCCACAGGTGGAGGATTAGCCTAGTGAGCCACGGCGCTGGCCCTGGAACATCATTTCTAAAAGTCAGTGTTGATAAGGTATTAAGTTAAAAATGTGACAGATAAATGCCTTAGTCCATTTCGGCTGCTATAACAAAATACCTGAGACGGGGTAATTTAGAAAGGATGGAAGTTGATTTTCTACAGTTCTGAAGACTGAGAAATCCAAGACCAAGGCACCTGCAGATTCTGTTGTCTGATGAGTGCTGCTGTTTACTTTTGTGGCGGTGCCTCTTTATTGCATCCTGCAGAGGGGAGGACACCGTGTCCATGTAAGGTAGAAGAGCAGCTGAAGGCTAGGTGAGGCTGCTTTTATTCAGGCCTCGATTCTATTCAGAAGAGAGCAGCCCTTGTTGTCCGATAATGTCCTAGAGGCCCTGCTTTTTGTATTGGCATGTTGGCTATTTAGTTTCTTTTTCTTTTTTTTTTTTTAAGATTTATTTATTTACTTGAAAGTAAATAAAGTAACTTGAGAGTTACACAGAGAGAGAAGGAGAGGCAGAGAGAGAGAGAGGTCTTCCATCCGCTGGTTCACTCCCCAAGTGGCCACAATGGCCAGAGCTGCACTGATCCAAAGCCAGGAGCTCCCTCCAGGTCTCCCACATGAGTACAGGGACCGAAGGACTTGGGCCATCTTCTACTGCTTTTCCAGGCTATTGCAGAGAGCTGGATTGGAAGTGGAGCAGATAGGACTTGAACCGGCGCCCATATGAGATGCTGGCACTACAGGCGGCGGCTTTACCCACTAGGCCACAGTGTCGGCCCCAAGCTATTAAGTTTCAACCCCTGAACTCTACAGGAGGCACATTCAAATCAGAGCAATGGCAGGCATAGTTGTCAGGCTAGTGGTTAGTCTTCACTTGGGATGCCTGCGTCCCAAATTGGAGTGTCCATTTCAAGTCCAGACCCTTCTGCTTCCTATTCCAGTTTCCTGCTAAAGCCCACCTGTGCGGCAGCAGATGATGGCTCAAGTGCTTGGAAGACCCAGATGAAGTTCCTGGCTCTGGGCTTTGGCTTAGCTCAGCCCAGCCCAGCTGTTGCGGACATTTGAGAAGAGAACAGCAAATGGAAGATCTCTGCCTCTCGGTCTCTTTCTCTCTCTCTCTCTCTCTCTCTCTCTCTCTCTCTCTCTCAGATAAAATGAAAATAAGTAAATTTTAAAAAGAAAGCCGTTTAAATGTGTATATGTATTCCTCTTGGGACTCAAGTTCAAAAATCCCTACACTAAATTTGGATCTGATTTTTAAAAGAAAGAAACCATTCACAGGTAATAAAAATGCAATAAAGGAGATTAACTCATTTGGGAAATGCTTAGTAAATGAATCAAAAAGGACTTCTTAGAACAATGCATTTACATGGCCAATGATGCTTTTTTCTAAGGGCATTCACAAGATCAGTGTTTGTAGAACACCCATTTGGGAACTGCTGTTGCAGGAATTTGGGTTACTGGGATTTGTACTATTCCACATAGAGTTTGCCACTATGTTGGGAGAACTGTCCTTAGTCTTTCTATGAATTAGAAATAATTAACAAGCAAAAATACAAATATTAGACCTTGCTTCAGGCTTAACAGAGCAGAGTATCTGAAAGAATAAGAATAAAGAATAAGAAATAAGAATAAAGAATAAGAAAAAGCTTCCCAGTGGTTCTGAATACTCCTGAGACTGATAACCACTGAATCGGAATATGCCTTCCCTCCACTTGATAAATGTATTCTTGATCTTTCTGAGTTTGCTTCTGTCTTGTTTGTTCTGTGGGCTGTGGGCCAGGGACTCAGCTGTTGCCTTAATTAAGTTCAGTGTTGTCTTTCTTCCCAAAGTGTCTGTATCCAGATTTTCAGATTCTGTTTCATCAATGCAGAAGATTTATAGGTCAGTTTAGGGCATATCTTACACAATAAAAAATATAAAATTATTCTCTGAACTTTTATATTATCTTATTTATCTGGCACTTGAATTTAACTTAGAAGATGCCTCTATTTGTAATTTACCTTTGCTTTAAATATATTTTACTCTTAGGGATCATATAAGTGATAGTTGAAAAGAAATTCAAGGAAAAGAGGACTAAGAAGCTTTTGAAAACTTACGATTTCTAATTGCAGGTAAATTCAGCTTTTTGTGTGCTTTAACAAATCCACTGACATTCTATCTGTAGGCACTGTTGCTGCATCAGATGAAAGATAGCTGTTGGAGCATTTGTGCACTGAGGTCAATATAGGAAAGCTTAGCAGGGCAATTGTTTTCTCGTGCTCTCTCTCTTTTTTTAATATTTATCACGTGGCTGAAAGGGTCGGGCATCACTTCCGCTATTGGCTTCATTTTCCTTTTAAGATTTTTTATTTATTTATTTGAGAGGTAGGGTTACAGACAGTGAGAGGGAGAGACAGAGAAAGGTCTTCCGTCCACTGGTTCACTCCCAATATGGCTGCAACAGCTGGAGCTGTGCCTGTCCGAAGCCAGGAACCAAGAGCTTCTTCCAGGTCTCCCACGTGGGTGCAGGGGCCCAAGGACCTGGGCCATCTTCTACTGCTTTCCCAGGCCACAGCAGAGAACTGGATGGGAAGAGGAGCAGCCGGGACTCAAACTGCTGCCATATGGGATTCCGGCGCCATAGGCAGAGGGTTAACCTACTGCACCACAGTGCTGTTCCCACTTGTTTTCTCTTAAAGTTCATGCAGCTTTTCCATAAACAATTGAAATCGAAATACAAAGAATAAAATAGTTCTAATTAGAGGTTTATCTGGAACTAATTTTTTTAAAGATTAATTTATTTATTTGAGAGGTAGAGTTATAGACAGTGAGAAGAGAGGCAGAGAGAGAGAAGTCTTCCATCCACTGGTTCACTCCCTAGATGGCCGCAATAGCCGGAGCTGCACCGATCCAAAGTGAGGGGCCAGGAGCTTCTTCTGGATCTCCCATGGGGTGCAGGGCCCAAGGACTTGGGCCATCCTCCACTGCCTTCCCGGGCCACAGCCGAGAGCTGGCCTGGAAGAGGGGCAACCGGGACAGAATCCGGCGCTCCAACTGGGACTAGAATCCAAGGTGCCGGCGCCACAGGTGGAGGATTAGCTGGCCAAGCATAAGCTTTTAAAGGGCAGGCAGAGGGGGCGTAGCTAATTCAAGGCAACACTAATTCTATAGGATAAAGCTAAATTGGTGTTGCTATGCTTCTCCAATCAACTTGAAGGTCACCTAGCCTACTAGGCTTCCTGATGGGCCTGGGTCACACCTGGGAGCAGTTTACCTGATTGGCAATTACAAGGCTGTTCAACAGAAGGTGGGGGTGGGGGGTGGGGGAAATGTGCCTGGGGCTCCTGTCACCTGCCAGCAGTCAGGTTAACCTGCATGGGCTAGGCAGGCAGTCTCCCAGCCAGGCACAGGATCACCCACATAGTTGGATCCCTGACACCCATGTGGGAGACTTGAATTGAGTTCCCAACTCTCAATTTCTGCCTGTCCCAGTCTAGGCTGTTTAGGACATTTAGGAAGGGAACCAAACAGATGAGCGCTCTGGCTCTCAAAAATTAAAAAAGAAAATCCTCATAGAGTGCCATAGTAAGATGACAGAAGGTACCATACTCAGGGGTTAAGCAACCTTTCTGTGTTGCTGGGTTAGTTCAAGGACAACCCTGATTTGTGGGTCTACTGTGTGAGGGTGATCTGGAGCTTAGTGTGCCACCCTCAACTTCAGCACCTGGGTAGAAATAAGGAGATTGTGCAGGAGACTGGTAATTCCTAGGGAAGGCATTTGGGTGTTTCTAAATTGGGGAAACACTAGTAAGATAGGGTGGTCATCCTCTCCTTCTCGGACTTTCCTGCTCCCAGTTTCCTGTGACTGTTTTCTTTCTACTTCCAAGCAGACAGCCAGTCCATCATGCTTGAACAGTGTTTCTCTAGCCCTTCTTGTTACCATATCACAGTCATTATTTTACTTGATTATGACCCATGTCAAGGCACATCACTGTGAAAGTCTGGTGCAGTGGGGACAAAGAAAATAAGCCTGGAGTGCTCAGAGGTGGGAGATGCTTGGCTACATAAAGGATTAAGAATCAGAAGCTGTTGTGTTAGGAGCTACACTACAGAGAGGCCCATGTGATGAGGAAATGAACAACCATTTGTAGAAGCTGAAAAGTGTGTCTCCCCCAGCCAAGTCTCCAGATGAGACAGCAGCTCCCCAAGACAGTCTGACTGCAACTTCACCAGAGACTCTAAGGCTGAGGCACTTAGCTAAGCTGCTCCCAGATTCCTGGCCCTTATTATTATAAGATAATAAATGTTGTTTTAACCATCTAAGTTTTGGAGTAAGTTGTTACCTGGTAATAAATAACTTACATAGGTGTTCAGTACCCGCTGACAATCAACTCTGCCACATAAATTTTATCACCTGTCATGGGATCTTTCTCTCTACCAAGGAGCCGAGTGCACACGCTGAAGGAGGTCTCTGCTTGGAAAGCAGTTCTTGAATTAGGCCTCAAGAGCTGATAAAGAGTTTATGTCTCGTGTGTATCTACACTGCATTATGAAATCTAAGAACAATTTGAAATTTATTCCTCCTCTACTTTACCTGTCCTGTTATGCACAGGGCAAAACATGCTGGAAATGAGAAACAACAGTTGTCACTTTAGCTAAAGATGATAGCATGCAGCCCTGCTCATGGTCAATAGAAGTGTGCTAAGGCCCACCAAGCACTTGATTTAGCACTTTACCACAGCCAAGGGTTGCATCTAAAACACCAGGCTAGAAATAGGGGGCTTTAGTTCCTACCCATTAAGAACTTCAGGACTTTTCATACGTGAGGGATATTTCAAGAATACATGCATTAGTTCAACACACTGAACACCCACACTTTCCATGTCTAACAGATGCATACCCAAACTGTGCTTTGAACCTAAGTGAAATTTTTCAGAAGCTGTGACTTTGTATCATGCCATGATAACAGTTTGACAGTGAAAAAAACTTATGAAGACTTTTGACTGAATTACTTAGAAAAAGTGTATTGGATAATGTATATAAAAACTAGTCCCAGCTACTCTGTTTTCTACAGTTTCATTACTTCACTCTGCTTAAAGCTATTTTAAAAATTAACTATCATGGGTAACAGTTTTAAATTTGATGTTACTGCAAACATGCTGCCTCTGGATGTAGGTGTTGCCCTTTCTCATAAGACTAATTATGATCCGTGCTGTAAAAGAAGAAGTAAAAGAGATTATCAGAAAACAGCATGGGGACTCCATCTAGTCCAGGAGTGGAGGACAGTTAGGAAAGGGTTTCCTGGGCAAGTCGTATTTTCACTGATACCTGAAGAGTACAGATTAGCTAGTAAGAGGGAGGAAAGGGAAAACCATGTGCAGACTCAGAGACCGGAAAGAACTTTGGGAACTAAAAGAAGTAGGAAGGTGTATAATTGGAGAATGACAAGGAAGAGAAACAGGTTGGAGAGGCAAATGGGGTCAGATCATATAGGACCTCGGAAATCACATGAAAGATTTTGGATTTTATTTTTAAACTAAAGGAAGTCATTATAAGGAATTCTTGGTAGCATAATGAGATGATTCTGTTTACATTTTGAGATCACTTGGACTGCTGTATAGAAAATGGACTGGAAAAACTGAGAGCAGAGGGAGCAGTAAAAAATCCAGATAAAAAAGATGGCGGCTGATTGGACTAAGATGATGGCAGTAAGAAGTGGGAGAGCCACTGTTGTGGAGTAATGGGCTAAGCCGCTGCCTACAGTGCCGGTGTCCCATGTGGGTGCAGGTTCGAATCCTGGCTGTACCACTTCTGATCCAGCTCCCTGCTAATGCACCTGGGAAAGCAGCAGCAGATGAGCCAAGTGCTTGGGCCCCTGTACTCGCGTGGGAGACCCAGATGAAGCTCCTGGGTTCATGGTGTGAAAGTACTTTATTAACTTTTAAACACTATAGAAATTAAGTTGGATGGCTGCTGCTTGGAGAAACCAAACTTTGCAGTTGTATGAAAAACATAAGTTGAATATAAAATACAAATCAACACTGGCTAACCTACTGTGAGTGAACCACTTTCCCAATGTTTACAATACTGTGTCAGTGCTTATATCTTGTATTGACATATTTACATTAAGTCCAGCACTGTGATTGTATTGAAGGAAAACAAACTCAGTTTCTCCTACTATATGTTCACAACATAGATCACTTCTGTGGTCCCACAATGTGTAGGGCTTTCTCACAACCAGCAATCAGCCTTGTGGTAGACACCAGATAGGTGTCTCCTACTTTAGTTACAACTCTGTTTACGTGGGGGTAGCATGAGATCTCACAAACTGAGGGCTCAGCCCCATCAGACTGCCCCTCACTTCGGATGCCAATCACAAATCTGGGCTTCTGTAACTTCTGTTCAACTGAGCAGCTACCTGCTGGGGTTCCCACAACCCCTTCCTTGGGTTTGGTTCATTTGCTACAAGGGCTCACAGAACTTGGGGAAACATGTGCTGGTGTTTACTGATAGGTTATAAAGGATATTTTAAAGGATACAAATACACACCCAGGTGAAGAGCTACATAGGGAGAGGTCTGGAAGGGTCCCAAGCACAAGACTTCCATCTGCATGGAGCTGTACCCTCCTGTGAGCCAACACCTGCTCAGCTGTCCAGAAGCTCTCTAGACCCCCAGCCTTTTGGGTCTTGATGGAGACTTCACTACATAGGCATGATTGAAGCATAGACAACTGTAGAAATGTGGGTGGGGTACACACATGTGGCACAGCCATTAAGATGCTGCTTGGGTGGCCGGTGCTGTGGCATAGTGGGAAAAGCCGCTGCCTGAAGTGCCAGCATCCCATGTGGGCACCAGTTGGAGTCCCAGCTGCTCCACTTCTGATCCAGCTCTCTGCTGTGGCCTTGGAAAGCAGTGGAAGATGGCCCAAATCGTTGGGCCCCTGTACCACATGGGAGACCCAGAAGAGGCTCCTGGCTCCTGGCTTCAGATCAGCCCAGCTCAAGCCGTTGTGGCCATTTGGAGAGTGAAACAGCGGATGGAAGATTCTCTCTCTCACTCTCACTCTCACTCTCCCTGCCTCTCTGTAATTCTGCCTTTCAAATAAATAAATCTTTAAAAAAAAAAATGCTGCTTGGAAGAGCCAGTGTTATGGCATAGTGGTTCAAGCTGCCACCTGTGACAGCAGTATCTCATATGGGCACCAGTTCACGTCCCAGCTGTTCTACTTCCAATCCAGCTACCTGATAATGCACTGGGAAAGTAGCAGAGGATGGCCCAGGTCCTTGGGCCCTTGTACCCCCATGTGAAACTGGATAAAGCTCCTGGCTCCTGGCTTCAGCTTGGCACAGTCCTGGCAGTTGTGGCCACTTGGGGAATGAACCAGTGGAGAGAAGATATCTCCCTCTCCCTCTCTATAACTCTGACTTTCATATAAATAAATCTCTTTTAAAAAAAAATGCTGCTTAGGATGCCTGCATCCCATATTAGTGCCTGGGTTTGAGTCCCAGTTTCATTCTCCATTCCAGCTTCCTTCTAATGTGTATACTGGGAGGCAGCAGATGGTGGCTCAAGTACCTGGGTCCCTGCCACCATGTAGGAGAACTAGTTTAATTCCCAGCCCAAGCTTCTTCCTGACCTAGCCCTAGCTGTTTGTGGAGGTGAATCAGCAAGTGAGAATTCTCCCTCCCCACCACCTGCCCCATCCCTGTGTGTCTTAATGTTGTTTGAAGATTTACTTATTTGAAAGACAAAGTAACAGAGATCTTCAATCCACTGATTCACTTCCCAAATGGCCATAACAGCCAGTGGTGGGCCAGGCTGAAGCCAGGAGCCCAGAACTCCATCCAGGTCTCCCATATGAGTCTCCTATGTGGGGACCCAAGGACTTGGGCTATCTTCCACTGCTTTTCCATATACATTAGCAGGGAGCTAGATCAGAAGTGGAGCAGCTCGGACTCAAACCAGCATTCCAGTGTGGGATCCTGGTATTGCAGGAAGCAGCATAATCCACTGAGCCACAACCCTGGCCCCTAAAATTAAAAAAAAGGGAGGGAGGAAGGAAGGAAGTTGAATGGGCAGAAATCAATTAGAGTGGATCTAATGTGCTAGACTGGGAAAACCTAGCACATCCTGTCTTGTGCAGATTCTTCTTAGCCGCCTCTATGTGCAATATTTCTTCCTTCCCCGGATGGGGCAGGGCCCCTTATGAAACAGGGGTCTTTCAATCTACTGTCAGACAAGGTAGGTCAAAGAATTTCTGTCTCTGAGACAGAGATAGGGGAAGATGACACTTTTTGGAGTTATGACCTGTCTGGGGACGAGAACTTCTAGTTTTATGGCCTGCTGTGAGAAGAAAAGGGAGCAGGTGAAAGGAAGACAGGGGCCAGTGCCGTGGCGTAGTAGGCTAAGCCCCCACCTGTGGTGCCAGCATCCCATTTGGACACCGGTTCATGTCCCAGCAGCTCCTCTTCCAATCCAGCTCTCCAGTTATGGCCTGGGAATACAGTGGAAGATGGTCCAAGTGCTTGGGCCCCTGCACCCATGCAGGAGACCCAGAAGAAGCTCCTGGCTTCAGATCTGCTCAGTTCTAGCCATTGAGGCCATTTGGGGAGTGAACCAGCAGATGGAAGACCTTTTTGTCTCTCCCTCTGTCTGTAACTCTGCCTCTCAAATAAATAAATAAAATCTTTTTCTTTTAAAAAAAAAAAAAAAGGAAGAATAAGAAGGTCAGAAAGAGATTGACTTTTTGAGTCCTGCTTCTGAGGCCTCTATAACTCAACATTGTAACAAAAGAAAAAGATCGTTTTTGACCTTTTTTGCTCTGAGGCTGTTCCAAAGTAACAAGTGCTATGAGAGTTATAGGCCAGGAATCGTGAATAAAAGTGTGTGTGTGTGTGTGTGCATACATATATACATGTATGTTTGTGTGTTTTACATAAATATATAAAACACCCCCATGTTGAGTTTATGGCGTTTTGCCGTTCCCTTTCTCATGACAAGTGCATCCTGCAGTGTGTTCTGCGTTTCACCTTGCTGTTGGATGAGAATTTATTCTGCTTTCTCTTCCTCTGCTTTCCCTGACGGTCATATGCATCCAGGATTTACGTTTTGGGCAGAGGCAGATGTTTTTAGAGATCTGAACTCTGATTCTCTGTGGATGTTTTCCACATTGATAGGGAGAAATCACCATGCCGATTGTCAACTAAGCCTTTGGAAATAGAATAGAACTGCCAAATAAGCCTTTGGAAATAGAATACAATATAACTTGCTCTCCAGCAAGATTCAGAACCTTTAAGAGTCTCTGTTTTTTGGCGTACCCTGCTTACTTATGCAGTTGCCCTGGCATTTGGAGCAGACTTGCTTCTGTCATTGCACTGCAGATGGGAGTCACAAAAATAATAACCAGTTTCCTTCCTTCCGTAGCTTTGTGAAATTATCATCATATGGATCTGTATTTCAGATGTTGATTTATTTTATCCCTATCTAAAATATCTTAGATTTCATACTAGGTGCCCTATTTTAAAGCTGTGGTAAATTTAATGGGTTCTGTTTTAAATGAAATTCTTTCAGAACTATCAGTGAGTTGTTTTCCATCTGCTCTGTACTCTTCACAATTTTACCTTATCTTTTTAGATTAAATATCTAATGTCCATGAGAGGTTAGGAAACTTCAGGAACTTTATAAAGGATTAAGCATAAATTTGTTAGTTTACCCAGAATCAAAGTAGTAAGGAATGTTGCCAAGATGGAGATGAATGGGGAACTAATTTGTTCAAGGAAGCTTAAGGAAGCCCCAGGGAGGCAGGGGGTGGGCATGGAGTCCAAGTGGAAGGGCGCTGTGATAGAGAAGGGAGTGTTGCCGCAGCACAATTAGGCCACAGCTGTTTATGGGTTTCCTAATAATGTGGTGAGTTACTGAATGCTTAAGCCTCAATTTTGTTTTTTAGGAGTTGACAGTCTAATTAGGTGGAGAAAGATTGTTCATATGAAGCCAAACAACTAAATATTTCTGAACACCATACTCACTGAGTACAATAGCTTAGAGAAGGGGAAGAAATCAGTAAGGACTGGAATGATTTTTGAAGAATGATTAAGATTTTGTTTTTAAAAAAGAAAAAAAAAGTATTTACTTATTTGAGAGTCAGGAAAAGAGATAGATGTAGATCTTCCATCCACTGGTTCATTGCCCTGATGTCTGCAAAGGACCAGGGATGGCAGGTGTCCTAGCTGGGAATCAGGAACTCAGTGTAGGTCTTCCACAAGGATGGCATGAACCAACTGAAACCATTTTGCTTATCAGTATTTCCTGATATTAATAAGCTGTGTGGGTTCTTGCCATGAATTCAGAGAATCCTGAATACTTGCTCAAATAGACCAGGCAGCATGGTAAGTTTTTAAGCTTTTGTATTTAATGAGAGAAATGCATAGGGGAGTGAGGGCTTTAAGGGAGAAAGAAAAGTCCGGAAATTCAGCTGGGGTCCATACTGCGCAGCCAGCCAGCCAAGAGCCACGTGCAACAAGTGTTTGGTTATGAGCAGCCACAAGCAGCTTAGCAGGAGCAGCAAAGTGAAGGTAAAGAGAGCCCGGGCTGCCCGAAGGCCACGCACACCGACAAGGTCAACAAAGGTCCATAATGGTGAAAAGGGATGGGCCCACCATGTTTCAGACCTTTTAGCCACTTCCAAAGGGGTGTGGTCACGTAACCTGATTGGTAGGTGGGCAATGCAGGTGGGATCAAATAGGGGGATGAGATCACACAGGGGCATGGTGAAGGCGTGGTCTTCCAGCTCACAAATTAATCAGTTTTATCTTATCTGCCTGCCTGAATTCCAGCCATTTGAGCCATCACCTGCTCCCTCCCAGGGTGCGCATTAGCAGGAGTTGGAATTCAGAATGGAGCTGGGACTCTAACCCAGGCACTCCAATGTGGGATTCAGGCATCCCAAATGGCATCTTAAATGCTGTGCCAAATGTCCACCCTAGGAATGATGGAAAAAGGGTAGTAGATAATGACCCAAGTACTTGGGCCCCTGCTACACTTGTGGGAGACCAGGTGAAGCTCCTGGCTTGTGGCTACAGCCAGACCCAGACCTGGCTATTGCCGCCATCTGGGGAATGAACCAGCAGATGGAAGATGATCTCTCTGTGTGTCACTCTGCCGTTCAAATAAATAAATAAATCTTGGGGGAAAAAATTAAAGCCAGCAAAAATGGACTCCAAAAAAACAAATACAATGGATAAAATATTTGTGTTAGTTACAAATTTATTTGTGCATTATAAAAAAATAAAAATTTTGACAAATATAAAAGTTCTTCCAAAAGATAAAGGATATATCCTCTAATAGAAAAATGAGCAAATTACTTTAGCAGGAAAGCTATGGAATAAGAAATATAAATGCCCAGTAGACATATTAAGCCTACTTAAAATTAGCATCATTAAAATCAAAGAAATGTAAATAATAAAATACAAATTTTCTCTTATGAGGTTGGTAGTAGTTTTAAATATGTTCATGATTATGGGGTTCAGGCACTTAACACACTACTGATGGAACTTTAAATTGTTTTTTAGAATATTTTATTATTTTTATTTATTTAGAAGACAGAGACAGAGAAAACATACAGAGAGAGATAAGATCCTCCATCTGCTAGTTCACTCCCCCAAATGCCTGCAACAGCTGGGGCTGGGATGAGTGGGCCAAAACTATTAAGCTGGAGCTCAGTCTGGGTCTCCCATGTGAGTGGCAGGGACTCAACTGCCTAAGCCATTATCTGCTGCCTCCCAGGGTGCACACTGTCTGGGAGCTGGAGTAGGAAGCAGAGCCAGGACTTGAACCCAGGCACTCATGGGAAGTGGGCTTCCCAAGCAGGAATGTAACCATCGCACCAAATGTCTACCCCATGTAAATTCTCATCGCAGCATGGTAATCAATAGTCTTAGAAAAAAGAAAGAACATACTCTCCAGTATGGTTCTATTTCTAGGAGGTGTCCTAAGGAAGTCATTAGAAAAAGGTGAACACAGAAATTTACCCAACCTTTATAATACCGAAACATTAGAAACACTCTGAAGAAAGTATGGCTATATTAACATAGAAATGAGAAAAGGCAAGTGATGGCACTTCATGTATCCCAAGGTTCTGTTACACTGAGAATGGGCACTTGGGGAATGCATATATGTGTTTTTATCTGCACTGGGAGCATCAGGAAATTTTTGTGCACCACATTATTAATCATTCTTAATTCTGAATGGTTGGACACCAGTGAGTTTCACTTTCTCTTTGTCCTTATGAATGCAATGAACATGTATTATGTTTTGAAATGCATTTTAAAGAAAAATAGAACTTAAGAATAAGGAGCAGGTACTTACATTGTTCATTAAGTCTACACTTTCATGGCTAGCGCTGTGGCCGCAGTGGGTAAAGCCACCACTTGCAGTGCCAACATCCCATAGGGGCACTGGTTTGAGTCCCAGCTGCTCCACTTCCAATCCAGCTCTCTAGTATGTCCTGGTAAAGCAGTAGAAGATGGCCCAAGTCCTTGGGCCCCTGCACCCACGTGGGAGACCCAGAAGAATCTCCTGGCTCCTGGCTTCGGATCAGCGTAGCTCTGGCCGTTGCGGCCATCTGGGGAGTGAAGCAGCAAACGGAAGACCTCTCTGTCTCTACCTCTCTCTGTAACTCTGTCTTTCAAATAAATAAAAAAATAAATCTTAAAAAAAAAAAAAAGGTCAGAGATGGAAAGTTCTGTTTGAATTTGCTTGTTTCACCATGACCTTGGCAAAAATAGCCTTGGTTGGAGTTACACAGAGAGAGAAGGGTAGGCAGAGATAGAGAGAAGTCTTCTATCCGCTGGTTCACTCCCCAGTCAGCCGCAATGGTCAGAGCTGTGCTGATCTGAAGCCAGAAACCGAGCCTCCTCCGGGTCTCCCACGTGGGTGCAGGGGCCCAAGGACTTGGGCCATCTTCCACTGCTTTCCCAGCCACAGCAGAGAGATGGATTGGAAGTAGAGCTGCTGGGACTTGAACCAGCACCCATATGGGATACCTGCACTGCAGGCCACGGCTTTACCCACTGCACCACAGTGCCAGCCCCCAGCCAGCTAGTGTCTTAAGCACTAGGCTAGATGCTTTGCCTATAATGATCTTGATTATGTTCTAGGGGTTTTTGGAATTTGGTATGGGAAAAGTAGTACCCTCCCTCCTACATGCCACTCCACTTGTCTAGAAAGACTGAGCCTAGATTTTTTTTTTTTAACTCCAAAAGAATTGTACATCTAGGAAGTGGGCATTTGGCACAGTGGTTAAGCAAGCCACTGCTTGGGACACCCACATCTCATACTGGAGTGCCTGGTTGGTTTGAGTCTCAGCTCTACTTCTGATTCCAGCTTCCTACTAATTTGCATGCTGGGAGGCAGCAGATGATGGCTGAAGTACTTGGATCCCTGCCACCCAAGTAGGAGACCTTAATTCAGTTCTACATTCCTGGCTTCAGCCCAGCCCAGCCCCAGCTGTAATAGGCATTTAGGGAGTGAATCAGCAGTTAGGAGAGCTCTCTGTCTCTCATGTTCTCTCTGTCTTTCAAATAAATAAGTAATTTTTAAAAAAGAAGAGTTGCACATCTATCTATATAGTTTTAACTGAAGGATATGGTTGATTTGATAACAATTATAGACTAATAGTTTCTGTTTTTGTCTAGTAAAAATCTTTGACTCAGAACTTGAGAAGCTTCTGTAAGAATCTGGATGTTACAAGTTCACATTTTCTTTATATTCATTTTATTCTTTCTTTTGCTTCTGTTTGGGTTCTGTCATGATGAATGGATCCAGTATGGCAAATACATCGACCAATGTAAAATCCAAAGAGGACCAGGGGTTAAATGGCCATGATGAGAAGGAAAACCCATTTGCAGAGTACATGTGGATGGAGAATGAAGAAGATTTCAACAGACAGGTAAGGAATGAAGTAGAAGACTAATGATGCATGTAACTTAACAGCTTTAATATTTTATACTCAGTTACAAAAGAAAAGGGTACGGTTGGATTTAGAATAATGTAAAAATACATAGAGGCTTCGTCTGGAATGACTAAAAAGTATTTTTTTTAAAAAAAGATTTATTTATTTATTTATTTATTTGAGAGGGAGAGTTACAGACAGAAAGACACAGAGACAGAGAGAAAGGTCTTCCATCCACTGACTCACTCCCCAAATGGCCACAACAGCTGGAGCTGGGCCAATCCGAAGCCAGGAGTCTTCTCCAGATTTCCCACACTATTCAGGGGTCCAGGTGCTCAGGCCATCTTCTACTGCTTTCCCAGGCCAAAGCAGAGAGCTGGATTGGAAGAGGAGCAACCGGGATTAGAACCGGAGCCATAGAACCGGCACTGCAGATGGAGGATTAATCTGCACCACAGCGCCGGCCCCACTAAGAAGTGTTTTCAGCTGTAAAGAGACCAGAGTGGACATACTTTGGAGGAAGATTTGTTAACTTATTATCGTGCTGATTAAAAGAGGCTACAAGGGCTGGTATTGTGGCATCATGGGTGAAGCCACCCTGTGACAATGGCATTCCATGAGTACCTGTTTAAGTCTCAGCTGCTCCACTTCCAATACAGCTCTCTGCTGTGGTCTGGAGGAGCAGTGGAAGATGGCCCAACCCCTGCACCCATATGGGAGTCCTGGAGGAGACTGCTGGCTCCTAGCTTCAGATTGGCTCAGCTCTGGCCGTTGCGGCCATCTGGGGGGGTGAGCCAGCGGATGGAGGACTTCTCTCTCTCTCTGCCTTTCAGATAGATGAATAAATCTTTAAAAAAAAAAAAAAACTCAGGATACAAGGATATTCAAAATGTTGTGGGAAAATGGAATTGAAAATATGAGTTTAAATGCAAAAAAAAATCAGTGCAGAAATATTTTTTCACATGCATGGAAAACACATATTGTAAAAAAACTATGCATGGATTTCAACAATTTTTTTTTGCACCAAAATAAACTCATAATCGTAATGCCACTTTTCCACAGACATTTTAAAGACCTTTGTATGACTCAGGGAAGAAGGGGAGAAGAGGTAACAGTAGATAATTGTGATTGGTTTATGTTTCCTCATACCTACATGTACACAAAATTTCCAAGAAGAGGAAGATTTGGTTGGGCTAAGGTGGGGGAGGGGGGGTGAGAGAGGCAAAATCTAATTACATGTAATTTGCTCTCTTTGGCTAGCCACATTGTGGAAACAGGGAGAAATGTGAATTTTTTGTGAATTTTATAAATTTTGGGATACTTTGCATACACATTTCTAACAAGGGGATTTCTGTAAGCCTCCATCATTTTCCCTTGGGTGACTTGTAAGTAAAAGTCAGCATAGATGTATTAAAAAATGTCTGTGTTGAGATTAAAGGTGACTTTTTTTTAAGATTTACTTATTTATTTGAAAGGCAGAGCCACAGAAAGGCAGAGGCAAAGGGAAAGAGAGAGGTTTTCCATCCGCTGGTTCACTCCCCAAATGGCCACGATGGCCGTAGCTGTGCCAATCCGAAGCTAGAAGCCAGAAGCTTCCTCTGGGTCTCCCCACGCAGGTGCAGGGACCCAAGGACCTGGGCCATCTTATGCTGCTTTCCCAGGCCATAGCAGAGAGCTGGATCGGAAGAGGAGCAGCCAGGTCTCAAACTGGCACCCGTATGGGATGCCAGTACTGCAGATGGTGGCTTTACCTACTTCACCACAGGGCAGGCCCCAAGGGTGACTATTTTGGTTTTCTTGGTTCTGATTTCCCAACTCTTACACATACAAAGAAAATGGATTACTTCTAGGGTAAGGGAAACAGGCTCACATGTGTATACTCTAAGAGAAAAATACCATAAGTAAAATGCTTCAGAAAGGGAACACGTGAAAGAATGGAGAGAGAAAACACCAGGAAATGTTAAACATCAAACAGTGTTCAGTCCCATGCCTTGAAAGTGTTTTGTTATTGTTATTTTGCATACTTCATAACTATCTAATTTACTTGAGATCAAAAAAGGGCGACTAATTGTGATGCTGAAATGCTGTTCTTAAATCCTGTTACCAGTGTCTTCTCAATCCATGGGGTAACTACAGGCTCTTCTGAGTGATTATTTTTTGCTTGACCACCTTTCTGGTGGTGGCGCTAGTGAGCTGTGAGTGTGTCACCAGGCACCAGGCAGCTAGCAGGCAAGGAATGCCCGGGTGTGAAGCAGAGGGCCCGTCAAAGCCACACTAGAGCCATACTTTTTTTGTTTTAATTTTCCAGATGCGTATTTATGAGGGCTTTTTTTAAAAAAAAAATTATGTGTTTGAAAAGCAGAGTTACAGAGGAGAAGGAGAGACGAGCAGAGAGGGAGATCTTCTATCCACTGGTTCACTCCCTAAATGGCTGCAACAGCCAGGTCAGAAGCCAGGAGCAAGGAGTTTCTTCTGTGTCTCCCGTACAGGTGCAGTGCCCAAGCATGCAGGTCATCTTCCACTGCTATCCCAGGCCATTAGCAGGGAGCTGGATCAGAAGTGGAGCCACCAGGACTTGGATCTGGCTCCCATATGGGCTGCCAGCATTGCAGACAGTGGCTTTACCTGCTTAGCCACAGCACTGGCCCCAGAACCATAGTCTCTTTTTTGTTTTTTAAAGAATTATTTTATTTATTTGAAAGACATAGTTACAGAGAGAAGTAGAGCCAAAGAGAGAGGTCTTCCATTCCACTGGTTCACTCCCCAAATGAACGCAACGGACAGAGCTGAGCTGATCCAAAGCCAGGAGCCAGGAGCTTCTTCCGGCTCTCTTACGTGGGCGCAAGAGGCCAAGGACTTGGGCCAACTTCTTCTTTTTTCCCAGGCCATAGCAGAGAGCTGGATAGGAAGTGGAGCAGCCAGGACTCAAACTGGTGCCCATATGGGATGTCGGCACTGCAGGCTGGGGCTTTAACCCGCTGCGCCACAGCACCAGCCCTGAACCATACTCTTTATTCAGAGTTAACAGCGTCTGCAAAGAAGTGTAAGATATCCTGGGTACATACTGTTTTAATTTAGGACAGTGTTTAAGACATATGGAATTCTCTCAATATTCATGTATTTTTTCTTGTTTGAACAGAATATTGCACTGATGACATAAGTTTCTAGTGGTATGCCAAAAATGTGTTCTTTATATATTTCTCAGGTTGGGGGTCTCAATACCAGAGAAGTGAGCCAGAAGCTTAAAGTTTCTTTTGATTTAATTTCTACTAGCCAGATCATAGGTGGTTACACACTTCCTGTCTCTTCTTTATGCTTCTTATATATGGGAAATTTAAGAAGGATTCGTGGATTGGGCATTGTGGGACAGCAAGTTAAGCCACGCTTGGGACACCTCCATCCCTCCATCCCATACTGGAGTGCCTGGTTTGAGTCCAGCTACTGTTTCCAAAGCAGTCTCCTGCTAATGTATCTTTGGAGGCAGCAGATCATGGCTCAAGGGCTGGGGCACCCACCTACCATCCAAATAGGAGCCCTGGACGGAGTCCAGGCTCCTGGCTTCAGCTTGGCCAAGCCCTGACGGTTCCTGGCATTTGGAGAGTGAGCCAGCAGATGAAAGATCTCTGTGTGCCTGCATGTGTCTGTCTCTTTCTCTGTTATTCTGCCTCTCCAGTGATAACAGCAATAATTTTTTTAAAGAATCCCTTTGTAGCAGAATTGAGAAAAGAATATCAGGGTCTAAAAATTATTTTCCATAAGTTTCAGAAACATAGAAAATTCCTGTGTCACATTATTAGAGGTCTCAGAAGGCATGTAAAGACCTGGGATTTCTGCTACTTTAAATAATTATTTCACAGTCTTCACTGTTGATAGAATTTGGTCAAAAATTTGTTTTGTAGCCAGGCATTGGAAGCATCTGAATTATTAGGTGTCAGGTCATTCTTTTTTTTTTTTTTTTTAAGATTTATTTTATTTATTTGAAAGAATTACAGAGAGAGGTAGAGACAAAGAGAGAGGTCTTCCATCTGCTGGTTCATTCCCCAGATGGCTGCAATGGCTGGAGCTGCGCTGATCCAAAGCCAGGAGCTTTCCGGGTCTCCCACGTGGGTTCAGGAGCCCAAGGACCTGGGCCATCCTCTACCGCTATCCCAGGCCATAGCAGAGAGCTGGATTGGAAGAGGAGCAGCCGGTTCGAGAACTGGTGCCCATATGGGATGCCTGCGCTTCAAGCCAGGGCTTTAACCCACTGCGCCACAGCGCCAGCCCAGTCCAGGTCATTCTTAACTGGGAAGAAGTCGGGGAAACACTGGTAGATCCCCAGGGCCTATAAGTCTGAGCTGCTGCCCTTGCTTGCTAGGTGGAAGAGGAACTGCAGGAACAAGACTTTTTGGATCGCTGCTTCCAGGAGATGCTGGATGAAGAAGACCAAGACTGGTTCATTCCATCACGAGACCTGCCCCAGGCCGTTGGACAGTTGCAACAGCAGCTCAATGGATTGTCAGTCAGCGATGACTGTGATTCTGAAGATATTTTGGTAAGATCCACATAGCATTTCACATATGACATCATGAAAAGTTTCCAGGGTTTGGAGTCAGGACTCCCTTTCTAGCCTCATTATTCATGCCAGGGGCTTTGATAGGAGCGTGCACTGAAGACATGTGGCTTCTCATGAAATACCATGAAAACATTGCTGCTGGCTTTTCAAAGTAGAATTGGGATTAAGGATGAAAGTGTGAACACTGAAGAAGTTTATTTTCAATTTCTCCTGTCTTGTTTTACTGTTTCCCAAATCCATATTTAATATATTGTAGTTCTGAATAATTCTGTTTAAAAGTTGTTCAGAGAGAGGGCTTTTGGGTTAGCAGTTACACATCCCACACTGGAGTGCCTGGATTCGGTTCTCAGCTCTGGCTCCTAACTCCAGCTTCCCACCAGTATGTACTCTTGGGAGGCAATGGTGGTGACCTCTGCCACCCATATAGGAGACCTAGCTTGTGTTCC
The DNA here is from genome assembly GCF_033115175.1 of Lepus europaeus. Taxonomy (NCBI): domain Eukaryota; kingdom Metazoa; phylum Chordata; class Mammalia; order Lagomorpha; family Leporidae; genus Lepus; species Lepus europaeus. Next base: position 66,845,941 of record NC_084839.1, on the reverse strand, counting down.
TAGCTCTTGGCTCCAGCCCCAGCCCCAGCCCCAGCCACAGCCATTCCAGGCATTTGAGGAGTAGCAAGTAGAGGAGATCTCGCTCTTTCTCTGTTCCCCCTCCCTCACCTCTCAAATAAATAACAACAACAGAAATGTTATGGCCTGTTCATTTTGGAAGAAATGTATTTCTAAAGATTTGTTCATTTATTTGAAAGGCAGAATGACAGAGAGGGAGAAAGACAGAGGTCTTCCATCCACTGGTTCAGTTCTCAAATGCCTGCAACAGCCACGTCTGAAGCCAGGAGCCAGAAACTCCATCTTGGCCTCTTACGTGGGTGGCAGGGGCCCATGTACTTGGGCCATCTTCCACTGCCTTTCCAGGTGCATTATCAGGGAACTGGATTAGAAGTGAAGCGGCCAGGACTCAAACCAGCGCTCTCATATGAGGTGTGGCATCATAAGCCAGGGTTTAACCGGCTGCACCACAATGCCAGCCCCAGGAATGTATTTCTGACAGGCCGTTTTCCCCTTATAATTAAAAGGCCAGATAAATTCATTCCCTGCCTTCCGTTTTTATGTAATGCCTCAGTGCCAAGAGTCATGCCGACCTGCTTGTGAATGATTTGAATGATTGTGCCCTAATAGTCTGCCAAGGTTTGGGATATTCACAAGAGGGTAGGTAACCACAGGGACTAAAGAACGGTGAAGTAAAAGATTGTGGTAACCAAACAGCTTCGATGGGATATCCTGATTTTCAAGGTACTCAATGAATTGGAAAGCTCTTGGAGTGGAACTTGAAGGTCTCTGATGAGACTTTGGAAAGCACCAGCAACGGAGCAGGAATCTAAAGAAGGAAGGAGAACATGAGCTAATTAGGGCTTTGTGTATCAGGAGTTCTTGTGAACAGCCCAGAGTAACAGCCTGTGTTACAGGGAACTTTATTTCTCCCCTTAAGGCTGAGGGGAAGGTACTGGTAATAATGGAAATGGGGAAAAAAACCACGAGTTTTAAAGTGCAGCTTGCTTTGGGATTGATTATCTCTCGCTTCTTATTTCAGAGCAAAAGCAACCTGAATCCAGATGCCAAGGAGTTTATTCCAGGAGTGAAGTACTGAGGCGGCAGAATGCTTTGAGGAGGACTTATCTGTCCCCCACATCTGGGGACAGTGATGCACAAAACGGCAGTGCTGAAGAGGGGGTGGGGCGGGCAAGGGGTGCACGGCGGGGAAGGGGAAGGGTTAATGCGGTACTGTGCCTCTGAGTAACTAATGTGCTCAGTCTTACTCTACACGCCTCTGAGTATTTCTCTTTTGTTCTACTGACTTTCATTTGGAGCAGTTTCCTGGGTCTTCTAGGTTTTTTTTTTTTCAATGAGTTGTTTGTGTTAAGGAAGCTTCCTTCATCAGGAATGGTCTGCTGTGTGTGTTTAGGCAAAATAAGCTGATCAAGGAAAGCTGGGTGTTTAAGAAATGCCCTTCCCACACTGCTGTACACACCCCGGGGCAGGGGCTGCCTGGAGAGCTACCTGTGGCGTCTGATCAACGGGATGCAAAGGGCAAGAGTCAGGTGGTGCAGACCAGGACACGAGGCTCAGCGCCCCAGGCCCTGGAATTTCCTATGATGCACTGGGATTACCACTGGCCCGCCTAGCCTGTGTCGCCCTGCCCTGCACACCACTCAGAAAAACCCAGACTTCAGATAGTTGGTTTATAGGAGCTCTTCCAATGGTTGATGAGAGGCCATAAGTCAGAGGGAAGCGGCTGTGGTGGTGATGGTCAGTGAAGTCCTGTTACCGTTGGCTCTTTCCTGAAGCCTCTGTTCACTGCTGTCGTCAAGCTCATCACTTGCAAGGGAAGAGAGCAGTAGGTTCGTTTGCTGTCTCATCCCTCATGTGTCTGTTCCTACCTCCTTCCTACCCCAGCCGTACCCTGCCTTTAAGATGTTACCCAAGGCATAGGAGAAGTTTGCTGTGCTTAAACCTGGAGAAGTCATCCTGGAGTTCTGTTAGCTGTGTTTTCAGTGTATTTGGACAGTGTTTTTTTCTAATCCGTCAACACTTGGTCCTCCTGGTATCTTAATTCCCTTTGTAAGGTTTATGCACTTTTTGCAAGGAAATCTGTCTTTTCAGGACACTAGTAAGCAGCTCCGTTCCGTCTGGATGCTTCTCTGCACCCCACGGAACTACACAAGAGGAACTCAAGAGCAGCCTAGGGGAGTGAGTCCTGCTTGACCCGGTGACCATGTGCCTGGCCCTCTGTGGTGTTTCCAGCTGATAGAAACTGTTGTTGTTCCCTGTGAGTTTTCCAGGGGATCCTGTCTGCCTTTCCTGCCTGGGGCATCTTGCTGGTACTCCTGAGGCACCAGGAGCTGCCTACATGTGTAGAGGTACAGGTGGCAGTGTTGTGTGTGAAAGAGCATGTCTGGTTGTGGCCATGCTGCCAAGATGAGGACGTGCAGGAGCCCGAGGATGGGAGTGCTTTCTGTGCGACTGCTACTGTGCTGTGCACGAGGCTGGAAAGAAAAGGTTGTGTAACTTAAAGTTGGTATAAATTCAGTATGTGGATGTGGGACCGAGGTTGCAAGGAAAGGACTTAAGGGTCTGGAAAGCTGAAGAAATTCCTGCGAGCTCTGTCGTTGACCATGTGACCAGCCCCAAGCTAGCACAAGATTTAACGTACAAACCCACATCTTTTTCCTCCTTTGAGTCTATAGGATGGCAGCATTTCATGGATGGTCACATGCCACAGGAGAGTACGTAGCTTGGGGAACTTGGATCATCAGACATGCACATCAATCCCCCAAGCCTCTGCCTCTGGGGATTGAAAGTGTTAGCTTGTCCAGGGAGGACCATGCGTAAAGAAGCTTCAGCTGGCTTTGTTGACTCTGGAAGGACACAGTGTTGGAAGTGCATAAGCAGAGGCGACCGCTCTCTTCCGGGACTGCTCTTCCTCTTCAGTCCCCACTCGCCTGTCAGTGTTGAGTGCTGAGGCAGTTGGAAATGTGTGGGAGCGTAGGAAGTGTCTGTGACAAGAAGTGCCATGGATGGACTCGTGTTCAGCTGCCCATTAGGAAAGTACTGCCAGGATCCACTTCTGCATCCTCAGCGTTTGTTCTTGTGATTCCTGGGTAGGCTTAGCTGCCAGGTGCCACCCAAGAGGCTTGTCTTTCCTTCTGCAGCACTGGTCCTTTTTGGGTGTCAGTCTTTGGCATGTTCACAGGCTGTGTTGGGTTGGGACTAAGAAAGCACGGAATCTGAGGGCTGGAACTTCTGCCCAGACCCAGAGAGTGCTGATTCCAGGGTCAGGAAGCAGCTAGCAAGGTGATCCTTTTTTGTTAACGTGCAGGACTCGTGCTTCTAACAGTTCCTCTTGTCGCCGCCTATTGTATGTTGCAAGGTGGGAGCACTGCTGTCACCAGGTCACAGGTCTGGTTACGGTTTTACCGACTTCTTAGCAGAAAAGGCTTGTGGGTCTTCCTGGACCTTCCCCGGGGAAAGGCTGGGAGCCTCTGTCTGTCTTGGACTGTTCCTCACAGGACAGGCTCTGGGTGCGAGCCAGGCTGAATGCCTTTACCATTTAATGGTGAGCCTTGTATTTGTAAGTGATACTTTTGATGTTGAGGTTAAGTCACTACTTGGATCAAGCTTTTTTCCTTTTTGGCAACTAGAAGTTTGAGAATGTGTATAGAAATGGAGCATGTATTTTTAACAGGCTGGTCCCAGTGTTAGTGGTGATTGACTTGTTTTCGTTATTGTGATTATTTGACTCTGAAACTCCAAGATGAAGATAACGTATGTCCTTATCTTCAAGGGGAAAAAAAGTTGAGGAATGCTTTTTCCATTTTTCTAGGCCTTTGAACTGTGGCAGAAAATTTGAAGATATTGCCTGAACCTGGGCCCATTTCTAACTGTAATAGTTAGCTTTTGGGACTCATATAAGGTCAAACCCAAAGATGACAAGGCACAGGCTGGACCTTTGCAGCCTCTTTAGTTTCCAAAGTCAGAACAGCTGGGCTCTCTTTAGTTATAATGTGGCAGCGGCTTAAAAATAAATATTTTTAGTGAAATATTAAGCCGCATTTTCCAAAGGTTGGTTGCTGTCATGTCAAATTTTGCCTTTGGAGAGGCTGGAAGGTAGGGAAGGCAGAGGAACACTTAGGCACTTCCCGTGCCAGAGAAAGCTTTGTGAACAGGCAACCCCAGTACACAGCCTGCAGCTTTCCCCCTTGCCTTCAGGCTGCTGTGAGCCCAGTGTAGACAGAGGGCTGTTTATATTCCCGAGTCCACCTACCGCGCCTGGAGAGAACAGGCCACCTTCAGTAAGGGCCCTTAGGTGGTACTGAGGTGTGGGAACTGGTGGTGGAGAAGTGACAAACCTGCCCACAATTTGGAGGCGTCCACCTGATGGGAAATATCATGTCCCCGACCACTCTCCTCTGGGATACCGTGAACGTCATTAGTTTGGGGAGCCCGGTGGAGGGCTCAGCATCGACCTGGATGTGGTATGTAGTAGGGATCTTGACCTCCTGCCTTTGCCTTCAAATCCCTGTGTGAATCACTTCACACCTCACTGCCCCTGGAGATCATTAGCTGTGCGGGTCTGGGTGGCATGCAATGGACCTCCTGCAGCCTCTGCTGTGCTGCCTTGTGAATTTCATCCTTGGACTTGGTTGGCTGTAGTTGGGAGTCTTTTTTTTTCCTCTTTTGTTTTGATCTCCTTTATTGAAGTTGCTATTGGTACGGGGACAGGGGAGCAGGAAACCTACCTAAGGAAACACTCAAGTTTCCTGGGTGCTACTTTGCGTTGTGTCCCCACTGCCCAACCTCTTCCTGCTGCTCCCCATCAGTCTTTATTTTCAGGGGAGGGGGTCATGGGAATAGGACAGCTGGATATGGATCTCTACAGGGTGCCAGCCAAGTGCGTCACACTCCCAAGAGATCTGTGGACGGACAGGCGAATGCATTATCTTTTATTAGAATCTCACCTCAGATCTGCTGAATTTTCTTCCCCAATCCTACCTTCTTACTGGCTGCCTTTTTTTTTTTTTTTAAATAATAAAGAAAGTCTAGCTATTTAATACTACAAAAATACTACTGCAGCAATAAAGTTGTTAAATGCTATTTTACAGTTACTAAAATGTATTTGCTAAAACAGTGAAACATTTCACTCTGTAAATCGGCACTAAGTGATGCTCCTGTCCTGCTTCCTGTGAGCCTTCAAACACGTTGAACTGATGCACGAAGGGTGCTTTGAGAGGCAAGGAGTGCTGTTTTTAAACATCTTTAATGAGGCATGTTTTACGTATATCATAAAATTCACCCACTTCAGGTGTACGAGTCAGTGATTTCAGTAACCTTCTCCAGTGGTGCAGCCACAGCCCTCTCAGTAAGGCCCTTCATGCTCAGTTACAGTTCATCCCTGTTCCCTCCTCCAGACCCAGGCTCCCACGAGGCTGCTTTCTGTCCCTATGTCTGCCTTTTCCGGACATTTCATCCAGTCTCTGATCTCTTCACGTGGCTCGGTATCTCTGTGGTTCACCCATGACCTGTGAGATGTCTGAGTAGTTTGTCCCATTTCTTGCCGAGCAGCATTCCACCGAGGGGCCACATCTGGTCAGCAGACAGCCTTCTAAACTTGAATTTCAACTTCCTGTGGTCTAAATGGAACCCTCTGGGCATAGGAACAGAGGACTTGTCGGGGAAGCTGCTGTGCACGCCAGAGAGCTCTGCTTATCAGAACCAGCTTTGTCATCAGAAGCCACACAGGAACCTGAACTCCTGCAGAAATCTTTATAATTTTGCAACTGTTTTATAAAGAGCTTTTGTGCTGTCTACAACACAAGGACTTTTGAAGCATCTTCTAACTCCACTTAATGAGTTTGGGCATGTGTCTGAGTGGACATGAAAGTGAAACCATCAGTGCCATGCAGGATGTTCTTTCCTTGCCCAGACTGGATGGGGAAATCTGTGAACTTTCTAAATAACTCATGCAGTATCGTGTCTCTATTTATAAAGCTGAGTATGTATTAAACATCACGCTGCTTGGTCAGACACGTGTCAGGCTGACAGCAGAGGTGGATGGAGAGAAACGGATTGGGGCCTGTGGTGGCAGCAGCCCCCAGAGCCCATGCACGGCCCCCTGGCTGTTGGTGTGGATGGTGCGTGAAGTGCTGACACTATCATGGGGCAGCCTGGCACCTCCAGAAGGAGGGTCTAGACTTTGAACCTTGACCCGTTTCACAAGTGTTTATAAGCTGTTTTTGCTCTTTTTTTCCCTAAGTGAACATGACATGGTAGTTATTAATACTTCTTTGGGGGAGGGACAGGGCTTTCATTGAAAATAATAATTTTCATAAAAATATCAAAAATGAAAAAGTTACTTTAAATTTTTTTGCTATACAAACCAAATGGCAGCTGTTGAAAATCTCAATAAAATGAGAATAAAATGCACTTACTGGCAGTGGTGCCTTTTTTTCTAAAGCCGGGTTACTCTGTACCCGCATACCATGGGGTGTGTATGGTGTGGTGTGTGTGTGACAGACTTGCAAGATGGAGCATAGTTTTAGTTGCACAAAGTAGCAAGATCATGCACTTGGAAGTCACTGGACTGAGTGAGTCCCACCTTTACCACTTCCTCTGTGCCTTTGGCCTGAACCTCAACTTATTTGTAAAGGTGTGTGTGACACATCCCTGCTGAGGCTATTAGAAAACTGCAGAATTTAATTTAAAAATGTTGCCTGGCACATCAAAGGCTCTTAATACCCAGGACCAGTGGTGGCAGTCATTTGTACAGCCCGAACACAGGGTGGTGACAGGCTCCTTAGGTCTAAAGAGAAGCTGGAGTTTCCAGTGTCTGCACAGAACTGATGCCTGCCTGGGACGTTAATGAAGGATTCTGTGCCTGCTACCTTCCAAGTGTTGCCTCAAGCGGACACAACCCCTGCTCTTGAAGGAATGATGATTTGGGGATTTGGACTTGTTTCCAGCTTACCCAGCTGGAATCTCCCCACTGATTTTTTGAGGCATTTTATCATATGGTAGAAACATCTTGGGAGTTTTGAGTACTACTATTTCTTGATCTCCTTCCTAAAACCAGGGAGAAGTGGTAGGGATCTGACCTGACTTGCCTATTTATATATAGCTTTATGAGACACTGTGGTTAGGTAGATATATATGGCTGACCTGTTGGAGTGTAAAATTGTTGAAGATGTAAATAATATGTCCATTTTTAAAAATGCCATTAACTAAAGCTTGATATAGCCAAGTACAGATAGCATAAATGAGCAGTTACATGAATTTTCACTGAAAAAAGATACAATCATTTTTAATCCTTTGAGCACTAGTCACACCTAGAAGATATTCTGAAACGTTTGTGGAATAGTGGCATGGATGTGACTGTGCCGTCAATCAGAGCAAACAGGTAGATAAAAGCAGTGCTGGCCTTACTGGAGCCCAGTGTTTTTGCTAAGTCCTCCTGCCTGGAAGCAGATACCCATGAGGCACTCCTGTTCTCTTGTTGGGGAAGAGATGTGAGTTTAAAGAGAGAGGAAACTCATCAAAACCACACCAACGTTGTGGCACAGCAAGCTAAGCTGCCACCCTGAGATGCCAGCATCCCATTTTGGAGTGTTGTTTCAAGTCCTGGCTGCTCCGTCTCAGATTCTGCTCCCTGCTGATGAGCCCGGGCAAGCAGCAGTGGGTACCCAAGTGCTTGGGCCCCTGCCACTCCCATGGGAGGCCAGATGGAGTTCCTAGCCCCTGGCTTCGGCCTAGCCCAGCACCAGCCACAGCAATCACTTGGGAAGTGAACCAGCAGATGGAAGATACCTTCCTGTCATTCTGCCCTTCAAATAATTAACAAATCAGTGATGTCCAGCTGCGTAAGCTGTGTAAGACAGCTTTACTGACTGGAGAGTAAACAGCCTCATCACATCTACTAAATGTGTTAACTAGTAACATAACTGACCTTGTACCTTTTTAACTAACATTTGGCCCTTACCCACTGTGACTGAACAGCCAGCTATGGTGTGCTCCCTGCTCTGCTCTCAAATTTCCACTGTCCAATGGGAGCTGCAGTCAAGACAGTGGAAAGGCGGCGATGGCTGCACCATACCTCACGTGAAGTACCTAACGCAGGCCTCAGTGTTTATACTCTCCTCACCAGAACTCCATTGACCCTCATCCTGCAGGCATGGCAGGGAACCCCCAGAGCTCACCACTCATCAGAACAGGTATAACTGAGGCCCGCAGGACACGGCAAAGGCATCCCTGTCCTGCAGGCCTCAGTGCTGTTCTCTACAAGCTTTGTCTCAGGTGAGGAACTGGAGACTCCTGACTGCAGGAGTGTAAAGGTTTGGTCACGGGTGGATATAAAAATGGCTGACTGTGTATCCCTTGGAAGGGACCTGGCTTGAGTTGCCACTCAGCACTCCAGCTCCCTGCACCGGGCTAGAGCTGAAGGGATGAGAGCTGCTGCCATCCTGTTCAGTCTGAGTGCTACGTGTGAAGGAACACTGGCATCGGACTTAGGTAGGCAATCAGCTAGTGGGCAAGACCCCTTGGAGGGCCTAATCTGAACGTCTGCAGCAGAAATTACCCAAGGGACTCAGTAGAAGTGACAATGTCCCATCATCCCTGGGGCTGGGGGTAGAAGACAGAACTCAGAAATTGGATTTTCAAACTGTAGACGGATGGGTGTGAGTTTGAGAACTTGAGGTCTAGGACATGCTCCATTTCCTGTAATAGTTCACGCTCCCAACGCCTGTGGAGGCAGCCAGTGGGGATCAAGACTGTTCAAGCTCCACCAGGAGGCAGGGGCAGGTGGCTTCAGGCTTGCCTTCACCCCCCACACCTGGCTCTCCTACTCATGGGCGCTCACTCTCAGCCATACAACACACACAAGCGTCACGCTGGACCCAGAGCCACCTACTTAACTGTGCCTAGCTAGCTGCCTTCTTGGGTCTCCCCGACCCTCATCATCTCCCAGGAACTCATTCATATGAAAAGCTGCAAAGTGTGCTGCCTCCCCGCAGGTACCAAACCCACGGAGACGCACGTTGTCCCAGCCCAGACCTGCACCCTGCAGGGTGACACGCCTGTGCTCTCTCTGGTCACGTTTTGCAAGGAGAGCATTTAGTAGGGCAGGCCTTATTACCCACTCTGACAAGACGAAACAAGTCACAGGTTAAACGCCGCCACACGGCATGTACGTCTGTCAGGTGTGGCTGGGGGAGGGGTGGCATACAGCTCTTATCTGCATGTGAGTGGACACTCCTGAGCCCTCTGGGATGCCGGCTGGCAGGCGGTGTGCTTCATAACACAATCCAATTGGGGAAGTGGGTAAAGTGCGTTTATTTTCTTCTATGTGTTTAAAAAAGAAAAAAAAAAAGACTCCTCTCCTCCAGCACCCAATGTCCACTGGGCTTGGAGAGGGTGGAGCCAGAAGCAGCCCCCTAGGAGAAGGTGTAGGAGTAGAAGGCAATGGCATTGACGTTGTAGTCCATGGGTAGAAGGTGGCCAATGTGCCTGGCCCCTAGGCTGGCCCCGCCCAGGGCAGAGGAGTGTCTCAGCTTCATCAGCGTGAAGCTGGAGAAGGAGTTCTGAGCCTGGATCTCCCGGCCCTGGGTCAGCGCCAAAAGGAAACCTAGAGGGCAGAAGGCCAGGACAGAGGTGAGAGGAGACCGGCTACTTGGAGGAAACCAGGGTCGAGGGAGGGACAAAGGTGCCCAGGCTCTGAGACAATCCTTTAGAGGTGTGGGGGGCGCACCAAGGCACGCGGGCCCAGTGACAGCTGTGGGCACTGGAGCCAGCAGCCTGAGGGGCACCTGGTTCCAGAGATTCCGTGGTAGCAATGGAGGCCCTCAGCTCCTTTAAACTCCTAGTGGAAGCCACCTGGCTAGCTGGGATAAAGCTACAGAGCTCAGCGGTCATCCTCCTCTCCTCCCGGCTAGGGTTGTGCTGACCGGGGAGGTGGCCACAGGAGAGGCTGCTCAGAGCACGGTTTTAAGTCAGAGTTGTCTTTAATGTTGAAACCATGGTTCCATCATAAATCACCTGGCATACACACATCTGTTCAAGCATTCCAGGCAGCTGGGTGGGATGCTACAAAAGGGCTCGAGACATTGTGAGGCCTGAGGCATCAGCAGCCCGTGCGGGCCTCAGGCCCGGGGCCACGTCTTCCCTGGGCCACATCCTCTCTAGCCCCATCCTCTGCCCTTGCCCCTGGCCTCCAGCTCCACCTGAGACTCACCTTCCTTCAGCAGCTCCCAGCTCTTCCACACGGAGCCCACGCACAGGATGGGGAGGCCAATCTCCCCCTGGAACAGGACCTGGGTGGAGAGCAGGAGACAGATGCTGGGGGCCATCCATGCCTCTCCAGTGCTGCAGGGGGGGCTCCTTCTTAGGACCTCCCAGCGCCCTCCCATCCAGCCCAGTGACTCTCTAGCCAAGAAGCAGAAGGGGACTCATACAGGTGAGAGAGAGAGAAGAGGAAAAAGAAGGGTTAAGCAGCAGCAGAGAGGAAGGAAAGAGACAGAGAGGGGAATGAATGGAAACATGGCTGAAAGACATTAGCCCATTTACCGCACACACACACACACACACTGTGGACCAGCCAAGGAGGGAGACCAAAGGGTTTCTTCATGTTACAGACGCTTTGCAGAGTTTAGCATGCCCCACCAGTTCTCCTACAAGTGTCCAGTTCACATAGGGTTTATGGCACAACCCCCTAGTCCCACCCGCGGTGGGCAAGGGCCAGATCCGGCCCAGCAGTTCCCACTTCAACTCACCGGGTCAATCTCAGGCAACACGGCCACAACATGTCTGCCCAGCATCTCCCCTGCCTTCCTGAAGATGTAACGCGACAGGGGGTCTCCCTGCTGAGCACCTGGGGGAGGCAGGAGGGAAGATGGGAGCTGCTAGGGAGCTGCCAAGCCTGGGGTGTTCTCGCTGTTGCAAGGCAGCAGGTGCAGGAGCACCTGGAGCTAGCGAGAGTCTGGTTGGCTGGATGCCCACCTCCTGGCATGCATGCAGCAATTCTCAGTGCCTCCTCTCACCCCCACCCTTCACACACACCAGCTCCTTCCCCAGATGGAGGAAGGGTAAGCCCACCAGAGCAGCACACTGGCGCCTGCTGTATACCTGGCTTACCCCCAGTTACTGTGGATCTGTCCCTATTGAGTCTGTCAGCTCTAGGGACCCCAGACCCTGACTAGGCAGCGCCCCTCTCCCCCAGCTGAGTTCTCAGTCCAGTGGAAACTAAGAAAGCCGTACAAGCCCTGAGATGAAGAGCATCCGAAGCTTACAGTGGACCACGAGCACCGTGTCCACACATGGTCTATGGTCGGCTTCCTGACACCCAACAAATACGCCCAAGCTCTCCATAATCCTCAAGTTCCTTGGATATAATTTTTTTTTTAAATACGGATTTGTTCAAAGGACAGCTGCTTCATATAATTTCTCAGAAACAGGCACAGAGCCTGCACCAGCTACGACTGCACAGGGAATATAAACCAACTGTCAATACAACCGTGCACCCTTCCACTTCCCCTCCATGGCTCACCACCACCAAACACTGTGGTGGCACAGCACCCAGCTCCCTTGGCGAGGGGGAAACTGGCATCCAGCCCATCTATAGCTTACTCCTCCCACCAACAGGGGAAGTCTCTGGGGAACAAAGCCAGAAAAACCCTGCCCCACTTCCAGTACCTTCTGCAATTTTCCGGCAAAACCCAGCAAACCTGCATTTATCAAAGTCCCTATACAGGTGGGTGAGGATTCCTAGCCGATCCGGCACCTGGGAGAGAGAAAGGACACAAGGTGGTCATTGAAAGCAAAGGAAAATCCCAGTCCACCCACCCAGATGGGCCTTCCTCATGTCGCTACAACTGGACAAGTTGGAATAGTTTTGGTTATTTGAGGGTTTGGGGGTTTTTTTAGCTCTAGAAAGTACAAGAATTTAAGATTTCTCATTTGAGAAAAGTTGTTTTCCCAAACAAACTTCACTGCTTGTTACAGATTAGCATGAAAGCAGCACTGTGTTCTCCAAGTGGTCTCTGTGGTTCCTGGACATACTCCTCAAAAGATTTCTTTGGTCAAAGAGATCTAAAGAATATTGCACACTGCTATGCTCCCTTGCAGAGTCACACTGCACGTTAGCAGGTTACAGCCTCTGAGAACTCCTGCAACCAATACATTGGGTTCTCCCAACTTTCTTCATTACAGAAGGTCCTTTTTCCACACCAACACACGCACACTCCCTTAGTTCTTCTCAGGCGTCACTGATTCCACCAGAACATGTTTTTTAGTCAACAGAAGGGGGGGGGGGTGCTAAAATCTGAGCACTTATAGCAACGTGCGAAGTATTTATACACTATCCCACTTCATCTCTGTAGCAAGGTTACAGGGATAGAAGAAGGAGCAACAGACTCACTAGTGGGGTTCAGAAGTAACTGGCTGAGTCAGGACAGCTTAACTCCACTTTTAGGAGCAACCTCCGGAGAAGTGAGTGCTGCTGCTGATCCCTCCCTAGTCCTCACCCTGGCCTGGGGCCAGAGTTCCTCTTCAATCACTAACCCCTACTTTGCAGCACCTCTAATCTCCTCCCTTGGCCTCAGCCCCAGTTTGCCTAAGTGGCTGGACAAAGACTCTGGCCATCACATACAAACAAATCAATCTACCAAGCAAACTTATCTTCCCTCTCCTCTCCCATCTTTCACCTATGGATCTGCTAAAGGCAGCTGTTTCCTAACCCATGACAAATGAGCGCAGCACTGAGTCAAGCCCTAATGCCCTAAGCAGGCTATACCTCCCCTGAACCCTCCCGGCCTACATGTTCAGCCGCTCTGCAGGCCAGCAGCAGTTCGGCAGCCAATGCACTCATTCAGACGCTACCTGCTCTCTCTGCTCCTGACCTCACCCTGCACTTTCCATCTGAGCTTAGAACGCTGCCTTCACCACCCAGCAAGCTCCAGCAGCACAAGCAGAGAGTCTGACTCACTACCCCCTAACAAACCACCCCTTCCTCATGGCTGACACCCTCCTGGAACCCACTGCCTACCTCGCTCAGAATCCCGCCCTCACCAACGACTTCGCTCTTCTACAGCTGACCCACACTACCCTGCTCTCTCCCTCTGGCCCAGCTGTCCCTCTCCTGCATCCAGTCTCCCCATGCCCTCTCCCAGGCACACGTTTGTTTCTTGGGGGCAAGGGAGTACCTGGAAATAGTTGAACATGGCCTGCTTGACGTAGCCAATGTCATGAGGAGCCGCCTCTAGGTTGTCAATGGAGTCAAACACTATTTTCACTGCTTGGTGTGCAATCCAGTAGGCTGCAGAGAGCAGAGAGGACTAAGAGGATGGGGCAGTCTTCCTGAGCTCAGGGAGAAGGAACTCAGACCCACATGGGATGAATGATCTGCTAGAGTTTTATAGCAAACTAGGCTTCCTCATCCCCAGCCTGGAGAGCCTCTATACTATGTTTGATTGTCCCAGATAGGGAAAGCTGGCTGGGGACCAGGTGAAGCTGTGTCACAGGAGCTCCTACCCAAACACAAGACAAGGTCAGTCATTACAAACACCACTGGAGTCACTTCCATGAGCTGGGCCCCAAGGGCCCATATGAAAATATACACACACTACCTCTAAGGAGGTGGGGTTGGGGGAGCTTCTGCACCCCTCTCCCACCAGCAGTCTGATACAACACCTCCTGGCATCTATGGCCTCACCCTTCACAATTTCAACTCCTCCCTAAGGACTCCAAGAGTCAACCCTGGTAGCCAACAACCATTATTATGCTGAGGCGAGCATCTGAATCCTGGGTGCAAGTCACAGCTGAAGAGCAAGGTCAGCAGTTAGCCCAGCATTTGCATCCATGAAATCCCAGTCCTGATCTTGTCTTTACATGGTCAAGTTCAGGAGATAGCCCCAGAGAGCCCCCAAGGGGCAGGGCAAGGGAGAGGAAGACAGGGAGCTGCAGAAAGGGAAGGGTCCACTCACCTGAGCCCTCATCTCCCATCATGTGGCCCCAGCCACCGCAGCCACTCTCAGAGCCATCGGGGTTGATGAGCCTGCAGTTGGAGCCTGTGCCAGAGATGAGCACGATCCCACCTGGGGAGAAGGCATGGAGGCTCAGTGTGGCTGTGGCAACTCCCACCGTACAGACAGGACAGAAAGCAGCCCCAGGCCAACGGGCCACCACCCCCTGCACCAGCTGTTTCCTGCCTGAGGGTGAGGGCTGCGTCTCAGAGAAACTCCAATCACAGAGCCCTTCTCTGGGGGACACGGAGCAACACAGGTCTGCACGGCCCTCAGGGAAGGTGGCTCCTTGCCAGCCAGTCCCCGCAAGTGTCTACCTGCTGTGAGGCCCACTGTGCCAGGGACGGGGCAGATCAGTGACACCCTAAACCACAGGGTGGATACAATTACTCTCATTCTGTAGATGCAGAAACTGAAACTCAAGGGGTTCTGTAACTTTCCCAAGATGGTAGTTGGCAAAACAGGAGCTAGGATTCAAACACTGAGCCCATGATGCCAGCGTCACCCCATCACAGAGCTCCTGCTTTCTCCGGGTCCTCTGGGCTTTCCCCAGCCTGCCTTCAGCCCTGCACTGCCCCCCGGTGCTCGCTCTTCTGTGGTGGGGTCTTACGTTTGATTCCACTGCTCACTTCCCATCAAGATACCCTTCCTGCCCTCCCTCCTCTGGACAGTCTGTCCCCACTCCGGCTGGAGTGTGTGCTAATGAAATGAGACAGGGCTGACCTTCCATGGATCTGCGAGATGAGTTTTGCCAGTTTTTCTACTTAAGGGGCTTTCCCAAGAAGACCGTGCCTCGACCTCCACCCTCCCTCCACATCCTCACCATCTGGCGTAGCTGTGGCGATGGAGCCAGCGGCATCAGTGGTGATTAAGTAGCTTTCACTCAGGTAGGGAAATCGGTCCCTCAGCTCCTCTATCAGGATCCTCACCGCGTCCTCCTGCTCCCCACCGCTCAGGGACAGGCCCTAGGCCATGCAGGAGGTGAACAAGTGAGCAGAGCCCCACACCCAGTTCCTCTCAACCCCCTCCCCTCCTGATGCCTGCCTCCTGCTCTCTCCATCAGGCCATACCCTGCCCATCCAGCCCCCACCCTCCTTCCACCCGACACAGGTGAAGAACCTGGGGCCAGAAATGTACAGAGGAACAAGGGGATTCAATGATGCTAGGTGTGGGGCTTGGGGGGACAGCTTAGGAAACTCCCTCTTCACAGGGGAGTCAGGTGCAGGGGGGTGATGGGTGGGGAAGGCACAGGCAGATGGAGGTAGGCTTGGTCTGGAACACACAGGGTTTGGCTGTGTCTGCACAACGCCTCACTGGCATGTCCAGGGAGCAGTGAGACCTACAGCAACTCAGGAAAAAGATCTGAGCTTCGAATAACAGCTCACGTTTGATGAGCAGAGGTCATGCTCTATGCTAACCACTGTAGGATGCCTCATGCCATTTTACTTTCACAACAGCTCTGAGGTGGCTACTGCTATTCCTGTTTCCCAAATGAGGAAACTGAGACTTGGCGAGAGCAAGCAGTCTGCCCTGCTCATAGTCACGTGGATGCTGAGTGGCAAGCCAAGGTTTCAATGGCTCTCCAACATGTAATGCTCTTCCAGTTGTGGCTTCTAAGTGGCAACTGAAGCCACAAGAACGGGTGAACTCTAAAAGGACACAGGTCCTGAGCCCTGAAGACCCTTGCTTCTACAGCCATCAAACTCACCTAGTCCAAACTTGCTCCCTGTCTGGTGCGGACGGCTTACTACCCAGGCTCCATCCCAGACTCACCAAGCTTCGCAGAGGCACCAGAGGGTCCACCCCTGCTTTCCGCTTGGCCCTGTTCACCATCTCGTTGATCCTCTCCACACACTTGTCTGTCCCGATCAGCTGGCCCCAATCAAGGGAAGGCAGGGTTACAAAACCTTGCAGGACCTGTGTTGCCCCTACAGGCTGCTCTATGAGCCCCGGCCACCATCTCAACAGGAGTCAGAACAAAGTCAGAACCAACCCCTCCGGTCCCCTCAGTGTGGCTTTTACCCAGTGGTTTGTGCTCAGTCCATCTGCTTCTGCCAGGATCTGCCCATCCTCCGAGAGCAAAAGGACCTTGGACCGTGTGCCTCCCCTACAGAACACAAGAGGGCACTCAGTCCTGCTCAGGAAAACATGCAGAGCGAAGCTTCTACGCTTCTCGTCCCAGGCAGAGCCCCACGAGGTAGAGGAGACAGCTTCAGCAAACCCAACTACCACTCTCAACCCGTCTCTGGTTGGTGTGTTCTTGATTGGATCCACAGTTTTTACTCATCCCCTTGGGGAGACCTTCTTATCCCATGTGACCCTTACCTACATCACCAAGTCCTTGAAAGCTTCAACGGGTAGCCCAGCCCACACACTTGCCAAAGCTCCATTAGTGAAGCCTTCCCGGTGCCCCCATTGCTACTACAGAGTCCTTTCTATGAGGAGATGCTCAGGTGTTCTATCTGCTTCTCGCTGGATTCTGAACTCCGTTAGGTCACGTTTAGGTTCATATATTTATCCTTGTAACTAGCACTGGGCCCAATATAGACCCAAGAGAATAGCACATGCGTCTCTGCTTCTCTCACAATGGCTAAAGGCTGTCTTTCAGGACCCAGACCCAGCTGCCAAGGTCTGTAAGACAGCCTTGCAAGAAATGCTGAGCAGATGGCAGGGAGGACACACACATTACCTAGGCACCTAAACCCTCCACCGCTGGTTACTGGGGAGAGAGTTGTTTGGAGGGAGGCGTGTGGTGGTGCGATGTATGTTTCTTTACTGAGCCACACTTCTGGGAAGGTCTTAAAGAGGATGCTGAAGACCTGATCAAACTCAATGATGTCCACAAGTTCCGGGGATAGTCAATGCATGAAATGGTAGATTCAACATATAAAAGAATCTTGTGACAAACTGAAAAAAAAACCTGGTTTTTATCTTACAGATGTATATAACAGAACTAGGTGCATACTTACTTTACTGTTTAGACAAAAGGGGAGGGGGCTATAGAGACAGGATGAGGGAGATCGACCCTAACAATTCACACGAGGACTTTGGGGTCTATGAGTCAGCAGATGTGGCTGCCAGACAAGTGAATCTCAGATCTGGAAGTACAGTGCCCAGGCTGAGATGACAGCCACCTTCTATCGTGCCCTGATTGGACACACCCAGATTCACTTCATGTTGTCACTGGCAGAGGACGTGGTGACCCATCATCTGTTCCTCCCTGACCTCACTTCACACTTGCAGCAGCTGGAACCCAGCGAGGGCATGTGCCTTGTCCACAGTCATACTCAGGAGCAGTTATTTCAAAAAGTCCGGCAGACAAGCTTCTGAGCAGGAAGAAAAGCAGTAACAGAGAGTTCGATCTGGTGTCAGGAGCCTGAAGCGCCGACAGGAGCGGAGGGTTTTCAGGACCACAGCTAGCTAGCACTCTGCAGGGACCCTCCGGCAAGGACTGCGGTCTCCGCCCCTTTCTCACTCCCCACCCCAGCCCAGCAACTTCACACCTGACACCTGTTCCGCCAAACTCTCTCCGGGATTGGCAATGGCGAAACGAAGCTGCTTCTCCAGCGGAAGACAGCGGAATGGGTACCTTCACGGGGGAGAGGGGCGTGGTCCCGCCGTGAAACACAAAGGACCCCCCCGGGGTGTGGCAGGGCAAACGCGCGGCGTCCCCACGAGATACACGGCCGCGCGCGCTGGGGTGTCCGTGCGCGTGCACACACCCGCCCGTCTGCAAGGCCCCGCAGTCCAAACGCCCCAAGCGGCACGTCCTGAGGCGAGAGGCCACCACCTGCCTGCTGGCCTGGCCACCGCCCTCCGCCCCGCCCACGGGCACGGGATGGCACAAGACGCCCCTCCTCGGCTCCCTCCGCCGGGCCTCACTCACCCCTCTACACCCCCGTAGAGCGCGGCCATACTGCTACCGCCGCCGCCGCCGGTCCCGCCGTTTGCTTCCCCCCAGCCTGCCGCTTCCCTCCCTTCAGCCTGCTGGGCACCGCCCCGCGTCACGTGGCTGCCCGCGTAGCCCAGCTGATTCGCGGCGCGCGTGCGCGGGGCGTGGCGCGCAGAGCCGCCCCTTGTCCCAGGTCGGACAGGCTACAGCAAGTCCCCCAGGCTGAGCGAGTGCCGTTCGAAGCGGCTCCTTCGAACCTCGGCTGGCCTCTCCTTTCCTGGTGACCCCGTTTCCGGAGCCGGATCCCCAGCGGAGGGGCCAGAAGGGGAGTGCCAGTTGGACCTGTTGGACACGTCACCGCCCTGCCGGCCCTGTAGCGCCCGGAAGTTGCTGGCAGCCCGACCTGACGCGTGCGCACTGCGACGGGGGGGGCGGCGTCGCCTGTGGCGCGCGCAGTGACGCAGCCGGGGCCGGACCCCCGTGGAGACCCGGGGTGCGGGAATAGTGCGCGGAGAGAGGCAGCGTGGCGTGTTCCGGGCTCGGCGTCGTGTTCAGCGTGGTATCTGACTGGCAATGGAGAAAGCCCCACGTGCGTGACGCACACAGCAGGGTTTCCGCAGCGATTCTGGGACTTGGAGAGTTCGCCATGAAGTTTGGGGGAAATGGAATTAACGGATGCTTATTTTGGTGTTAAAAATAACGAAATCCTTGCACAGTTTTCTCAAAATGCACACTTTCCATGACCTTTCTGAAGACCCCCTTTCATGTGCATGGATTTCAAAACTGGTTGTGGGCTTGCATTGGGGCGCAGCGGAGTAGGCTCAGGACTGCCGGTTCCAGTCCCGGCAGCTCCACTTGTGATCCAGCTCTCTGCTATGGCTTGGGAAAAAGCAGCAGCAGATGACCCAAGTCCTTGGGCCCCTGCACCCATGTGGGAGGCCCGGATGGAGCTCCAGGCTTCCACCTGGCCCAGCCGCCTTTGAATCCATATGGGAAATGAACCAGTGCATTCTCTCTCTCTCTCTCTCTCGCCTCCCATAACTCTACGTTCTGAATGAATGAATCTCTGAAAAATTTTTTTTCTTTTTGTACCGCACATTTTAAATTACATTTTTCCACAAACGTTTTGAGGTACCTTCTCTAGGGAGCCGGAAGGAACTAGAAGCTGGTTGGAAAAGGAGAAAAACCCTGGAGGCAGCCCTGGCATCCCTGAGAAGGGAGCTTGCAGCTTTTACCACCCACCCACTTGAGTTATGTATGGGAGGTGTTTGAGAGGACAAGGGCTACAGAGCCGGAGATGAGCAGATTTGGCTTTACAGGCTTCCGTACAGTGCCTCGGAAAAGGGAGTGCAGGTTGGGTGGGGGAAACCTTGCTCATCAGGGCAGCACGGGACTTCCCCTGCTAGGAGGGCGTTTAGCTGCCCTGAGTGTGGAAACTTCAGCCTAGGGATGGGTCATCCACAGAGCAGTTTTGAAGCTAGCCTGTCCTCTAACGCCCTCCCCACCCTTGCCATTCCTGCCATCTTCTTGTAGAGCAATCCTGTCCTGGGTCCTGACTCCCTCATGGCCAGCTTGGTCAGGCCGTGCTCTGTCGTGAGCATTTGCTGCACACGTGCTTTTTCTACCAGCACACAGGACTCTGCAGCTCCTACCTATTTGGGTCGCTGAAGCACTGGATAATTCACAAGGATAAAAATTGGGGTGGTACATTAGGGAGAGAGAGAGGTAAGACTTTTATGCCTGCCTATATAATTTTTATTTAGCACTGGTAGGTACTCAATCCAACACACACGTACTTTTCGAATAACAGAGGTAATAGATTCTGGTGGTACTAAACTGGGTGAGACTTTCAGAGGAGATGGGACTGTAGGTGGATTTTGAAAGAACTGTTCCTTCTCTACACTAGTGCCATGAGCCTTGGGACCTATATCACAGCCTTGAAAAAGTTAACGGTATGCACGTTATGAAAAAATATGCCTGGATTTCAATATTTTGCACCAAAGTAAACTTATCTTTATTTCCATTTCTCCACAAGATTTTCAAAATATCATCATATGCATGAGAATAAGTTTGCCTTAGTATTGCTTGCTTAGAAAAGAAAGCAAAAAGGAAAGTGCCTAGGTTTGAAAACAAGGCTTAAGTTCACTGTTGGCTAGCACGATGATCTTGGGTGAATTTTACACAGTTGCTGCTGCTTCGGATCTGCAACATGGAGATGACAGACATCCACCTTCCAGGGCCAGCAGGAACAGACTTTGGGAAACTGGAAAGCATAGCACAGACCTTAATTATCTTTATTGACAGTACTAATTAGTGTGTGCTGTCCTACACAGTCTCCATGTGTGACTGTTGAGCGCTTGAAATGTGGCTAGTCCAAAACAAGATGCATCGTCATTGCAAAATACACCAAGGATTTCCAAGACTTAGAACCAAAAACGAACCTACCATGTCTCATTAATCTTTTAAATCCAGGATGGGGACTATCTGGCCCGTGGACTAGGGAAGTCCTGCAAATCATTTGGTCTGGCCCTGCCAAGGCAACCACAGGTAGGATTTGAAATTTAATAAATCTATAGAGGTTAATTTTTAAGCTGAGATAATTTTGTATGGCCCACGAATGATTTCATAAATATCCAAATGGCCCTTGGCAGAAAAACTGTTTCAAACCCCTGTAAATGAATTACACATTGAAATAACACTTTGGATTTAATGGGTTAAAATGATATATTTTGGGGGGCTGGTATTGTGGCTTTAGTGGATTAAACCACTGCCTGCAATGCTGGCATCCCATGTGGGTACTGGTTTGAGTCCCAGCTGCTCCACTTCAGATCCCGCTCCCTGCTAATGTGCCTGTAAAGCAGCAGAGGATGGCCCATGTAGTTGGGCCTGTGTACCCGTGTGGGAGACCTGGATGAAGCTCCTGGCTTCTCGCTCCTGGCTTCAGCCTGGCCCAGCCTTAGGGGATTATGGCCATTTTGGGAGTGAACCAGTGAATGGACTATCTCCCTCTGTCTCTCCCTGTTTCTCTATAACTATGCCTTTCAAATAAATACATCTTTTTAAAAAGATATGTTATTAAAGTTAATTTTGCCTACCTCTTCTTTATTAGCATAGCTGGTAGAAAATTTTAAATTTCCTATGTAATTCATATTCACAACTCAGATTTTGTTAGTACAGAACTGTACTGTCTTTTTTCCTACCCAATCAGATTAGAATATTTCAGTCACTGAGTGCCTATTTATGAAATAAATAATGGCCATATGATTGATTTAAAGAACACAGCATTGAATAAAACATCAATAACAATGCCACTGTATGTTACACTTCTATACAGCTCTTTCTTTATCTTGTTTAATCATCCCAAAAACCTTACAGGAGTGATAGAGATTTCTAACCATATATTACAATTGAAATCAGCCTAGGCTCACACAGATAATAGGTGTTGCTTATTGGGGGTGTGGGCAGTTACTGTAATTGTTAAGGCAGCTAGGTAGAATTAACCTATGTGTGTAAGAGAGGCCAAAGAAAATGAGAATTTTTTTTTTTGACAGGCAGAGTGGACAGTGAGAGAGAGAGACAGAGAGAAAGGTCTTCCTTTTGCCCTTGGTTCACCCTCCAATGGCCGCCGCGGTAGCGCGCTGCGGCCGGCGCACCGCGCTGTTCAGATGGCAGGAGCCAGGTGCTTCTCCTGGTCTCCCATGGGGTGCAGGACCCAAGGACTTGGGCCATCCTCCACTGCACTCCCTAGCCACAGCAGAGAGCTGGCCTGGAAGAGGGGCAACCGGGACAGGATCGGTGCCCCGACCGGGACTAGAACCCGGTGTGCTGGCGCCGCAAGGCGGAGGATTAGCCTGTTGAGCCACGGCGCCGGCCAGAAAATGAGAATTTTTAAAGAAAAATGAATTTTTGTAGAACGGAATGAGGAAACAAGCTCTGAGAGCAAACCAGCAATGACACCTAAAGTCATTGCTCTTGTTCAGTAACCTGGGAGGTGAGCAGGTGAGCGTCAGCCTGCTCCCTGGGGACAGCCTGGGGGCACTGCCCCTGCCCAGCACCAACAGGGCTGTTCGGTGCAGTAGCACCAGGTTGCTAAGGTCCTGGGGTGGGGGAGGGGAACTCCACATCCAGAAAACTCTATACCCACAATTTTCCAGAAGAGGGAGGAGTGGAGAAGAGACAGGGGACTCAGACTCATGTCCATGAAAACTCCAGTCTGCACAGACTAGGCTGCCAGTCCCTTTCTGCAGGACCGCCTGCCCTGTCAGGTGCACTTGTCTTCTTTAAACTTTGCTGCCTCGCTTACCACGCCTGTCTGTCTCACTTCTGAATTCCTTCTCGTGTGAAGTCAAGAACCTCTGAGTAGACATCTCCGGTAGCATAAATGGGAAGGAAATAAAAGATGCTGGGATGCGTTAACGTCCATATAACTTTGCAAAAGCTTACTGTCCCTTTGCACTGGGCTTGCAGCATCCCAGCAGTGGTTCCTGTGATGCTCGCAAGCTTGCTGAAGTCTCCTACAAGCCACAGTCCTGCTTTCTGTCTCCTTTATGTTGTCCCTGTGACCCCAGAGGTGCTACAGTCACAGGGGGGTGGGGTGGCAGGAGGGACAGTGAGAAATCCCTCTCCTGCTAATTCCAGTTATGATCTGGGAGCAGAGAAGTAACCTAATGGTTATGTTGACTTAGCTCATGAAATACAGCCATATCTTTTTAACTCACCACTGAATTTCCAGGTCTAACCTTAGTGCCAGGCAGTCTGGGGAGTGCTTATAAACTAGAAATCACTGTGCCACACACATTAGGGGTAGTAAATGTGCCGTTGCTTACTAAAGGGGGGAGAAAGCAAATTCCATGGCAAAGACAAATTGCAGAACATACTGGGGAAAGAAAGGGGTGTGGGGTGTAAGAGAAGTGAAAATATGAACTGGGGAAGTAGGACTGGGACTGTGGTCAGGGGGCCTCAGCGTGATGGAGCCCTAACCTGTCTTACTCTAGGAAGCTGCCAGTAACGTGTGACCTCAACAATGTGCTTTAGAATAATTGATCTGGCAGGTGGACAAATGGGAGGAGAGAGCTTGGAGCAGGGAGACAATTAGATGGCAAGGCAATGACCAGGCAGGAGATAAAGAAGTGCTAAAGGGACAGGGCAGAGCAGGAGCCCAGGAGAGGGATGCAAGCAAAGAGCGTGCTATAATCCCCTGTGGGTGATCTGAGATGAGGAAGGGGACAGCAGCCAGAGCTGACTTTCCCATAGTGAAAGAGAGGGGTGAGGGGCTGCCTGTCCAGGGGTGGAGGTGGTGTTCAGGCTGGTCGCTGCATAGCAGGGGAAGGGCTCTTCATGACTAACCCAGAAGGGGGTTCCTGGGGCCCCCAGAGTGCAGAGAACACAGCAGGTATAGATAGCTGTCATGAATGCTCTGTCTTTCAAGATGTTTCAGCCACAGTGCAGTTGGTACAGCAATTAGGACCCTTGGGACTCCCACATCCTATTTCAGAGGGGGTCCAGTCTCAGTTCTCTCTTTTCTAACTTCCGCTAATGTGTACCTTGTGGGGCAGCAGGTGATGGCTCAAGTAAAGTTGGGTCCCTGCCATCCACCATCCACATGGGAGATCTGGACTGAGTGCCTTTTTGGGCATTTGGGGAGTAATCAATGTGTGAGAGCTTTTTCTCTCTCTGTCTCTGATTCTGCCCCTCAAAAGTAATTAATTAATTGTAATTTTCACTGAGACAATTGTAGACTCACATGCAGTTGTAACAAACACTTGTACTTCTGAGAGATCTGTTTCCCCCAACGTAACATCTGGCACAACTACAAGACAAGGTTATGACTGGATATTGACACAGGTCCAGTCCTCCATTTTTCTGATTTCTGCAGATCTGTCTATCTCTGTTGTTGTGTGTGTATCACATGTGTAGATCCATGTACCCCTCTACCACCACCACGACACAGAACATTCCCATCTCTACCAGAAGCCTCCCGCTGCCCTTTTATACCCACACTCCCATTCTTTCTTTCCATTTTTTTTAAAAGATTTATTTATTTATTTGAAAGAGTTACACAGAGAGAGGAAAGGCAGAGAGAGAGAGAGAGAATGAGAGGTCTTTTATCCGCTGGTTTACTCCCCAACTGGCCGCAACGTCCAGAGCTGCTCCAATCCGAAGCCAGGAACCAGGGGCTTCTTCCGGGTCTCCCACATGGGTGCAGGGGCCCAAGCACTTGGGCCATCTTCTACTGCTTTCCCAGGCCAAAGCAGAGAGCTGGATCGGAAGTGAAGTGGCCGGGTCTCATACCAGCGCCCATATGGGGTGCCGGCACTTCAGGCCAGGGCGTTAACCCTCTGCACCACAGCACCAGCCCCACCCACACTCCCTTTCTTCCCCCAACCCTGCCTCCAACCCCTGGCACCTCATTTTTTCTTCATTTCCAAAACTTTTTCATCTCAAGGATGTTATTATATTAGTGTACTTCTACTTATGTATGGAAACGCTCTCCAGCCATCATGTCTCCCTGGAGATTCATCCCAGAGGCTGCATGGCCCAGTAGCTGTGCCTTTCCATTGCTGATATGTAGCCCATGTGGTAGATACAACATATTTCTTTTTATTGAACTATCTAGACAAAAACCCATGTACTGCAAATAAGGGCTATAACATCATAGCTTCTTATCTGAGATCCTTGAGCCTCCCAGAAGGACCTGGGAAATGAGAAAGTTTGTGTTTGCAATCAATTTTTCAGCCCCCATGAATGAGCCATCTGTCATCAGGCACAGAGGGGCTGCCTCCTGAGAGTGTGGGGGTGGGGACCTCCGCATGACCAGAAGAGGTAGAGACCAGAGCTTGACCAGGACCAGAGCATGTCTGGGTGCTCAGACCTCTTGGGGGAGGGCCTGGGCAGAAAGACCCTTCTCGGGGTTGGTCACCACCTCTGGCAGCACCAGCTGCTGTCCAGGGATGAGGACAAGTGCAGTAGCAGCCATGCAGCCACATGGGCCTCTGCCAGGAAGAAGTGGGAAGGCAGGACAGAGGCCTCTCTGGGGCCATCTCCTCAGCTCCTCGAACTAAGTCTGGCAAGGATGGTCCAGTAGACACCAACAGTCTGGAACTGAGCCAGGGCCTCCAGGGAGAGAAGGGACTGTGTGGGGAGTAGAAACATTGGGGTTTGGCAGAGCAAGTTGGGAGGGTGAAGGCAAGCAGAGGCTGGGGTACGTGTTCCAGGGCAGGTGGCTGCCCTGACTGGCTGTGCCACTCCCTGCCAGCTGCTGGGAGGGCTCAGCTTCCAGCCTGAGCTCCCTCCAGAGGATTCACACTCCCCGCTCCAGCTGATCAGTTCCGCTGTCCACCAGTGCCTCTGTGTGTGTGGTGGGGAAGCCTGTTCTCACCTCATGATGCCCTCAGGACCTATCTAAGGACAGGCCCCTGACCCAGGGTCTCTGGAGTGGGGATGAGAGACAGGGGCTGGGAGCGTCAACAGCACTCAGACCTCTGAGCTCCTCCCTCGTGCCCGGTCCGACGTTTGACCAGGCTGTCAAACCAGTCTTGGGGTCTCCAGAATCGCTGGGGGGGAAGGTGTGAACTCCTGGCAAGTTAAAGAAGCAAGAGAAAGTCACAAGGAGGCCATGAGTGAGCCCAAGGAGGACCAGGAGCAAACAGGAGGCCAGAGAAGAAAGGGGTTGGAATGAACTGCAGCAACTGGGAAGGCTCCCTGGATGGTACTGGGTCTCCAAAGACTGTAGGGAGCCAGATAGGCAGAGGGAAGGGGCAGGAAGGTGCTTCGAGTGAAGCAGGGGGAGTGGGGGAAGGCTGGTGCCAGAGGCAGGGGACAGGCGGGGCAGGGGTCCTCAGGGAACCCTCAGTGTCTTGTGTGGCAGCTGGGAGGTCAGGTCAGGTGGCTTCCCTCCCCTTCCTACCTGCCCAAGGGACCTAGGCAGTATGATCTGCAGGCAGGAGACAGGACAGAAGGAAGAGGAAGGTCTGGCTGGTAGCTTCATCAGTGGAAAGTCTCCTTGTAGGGGCCATATGGGTCTCAGATTGCGGCCTGGCCTCCTCGCAGCCCATCCTGTTCCAAGACCTGCAAAAGAACAGCAAGACCAACAGTCTGGTTTTCTTGGGACAGAAGGAGTTCCTGGGACACGAGACTTTCAGCTTTAGAAATGAGAGGGGTTGGCCAGCACCATGGCTTAATAGGCTAATCCTCTGCCTGTGGTGCTAGCACACCGGGTTCTAGCCCCAGTTGGGGTGCTGGATTCTGTCCCAGTTGCCCCTCTTCCAGGCCAGCTCTCTGCTGTGGCCCGGGAAGGCAGTGGAGGATGGCCCAAGTGTTTGGGCCCTATACCCGCATGAAAGACCAGGAGAAGCACCTGGCTCCTGGCTTCGAATCAGCATGGTGTGCCGGCCGCAGCCTGCCGGCCACGGCAACCATTGGAGGGTGAACCAACGGTAAAGGAAGACCTTTCTCTCTGTCTCTCTCTCTCTCTCACTGTCCACTCTGCCTGTCAAAAATAAATTAATAAATTTTTTTAAAAATGAGAGGGGTTGCACACCGTGAAGAAATCCCTTCCGGAGAGGGCTGCTAGAGAGGGGTCCTAGAGCAATCGAGGGAGTGACCCTGGGGACCCATGCTGTAAGTGTTTTCAGGAGTGCTCAGTTCTCAGTTTTACAGAACTGTCTTCCAAAGCTGAAGAGAGCAGGATTTACACACATGGCAATAGCAGAACAGTGTTGTCCACAGATGGAGTCAGCATGGTTCCCCAAGCGGTGTTCCCTTGGGAGATGTTAGCTGTTGCTTCTAAAACAAAGGTTTCTTGTGATCCCTGCAACATGGAGCCCTGGAAAGTCCCCTGGCCTAACCCCTACTTTGAGTGCCCATCCGTACAGTAAGGGCCAGAAACCCCAAAACAGAGAACCCTATTTTGTCCTCCTTAACGGCTGAAAGTCAAGGTTATGTGCACAGTGATAGTCTTGTATTTCAGGAGGTATTAAATTTCCAATACATTTTCCCTAAACATTCCACATGTTTTGTCTTCATTCCAGTTTGGAAAACTCTGGAAGAGAATATAGATTTACAGGATCACAGCTTTATGATCCTGGAAATAAGAACTCAGTAATCCCATGGGGAGATTTTAAGGATAACCCAGTTAGAAGCATGATTTTTTAAAAGATTAATTTATTTTATTTGAAAGAGTTACACGGAAAAGGAGAGGCAGAGAGAGAGAGAGAAAGGGAAAGAGAAAGGTCTTCCATCTGCTGGTTCACTCCTCAGATGGCTGCAACGGCCACAGCTGTGCCGATCCGAAGCCAGGATCCAGGAGCTTCTTCCGGGTCTCCCACATGGGTTCAGGGACCCAAGGATTTGGGCCATCTTCCACTGCTATCCCAGGCCATAGCAGAGAGTTCGATCGAAAGAGGAGCAGCCTGGGCTCGAACCGGCGCCCGTATGGGATGCTGGCACTGCAGGCGGCAGCTTTACCTACTACGCCACAGTGCTGGCCCCCATGATTTATTTTTAAAAATTAGGGGCCGGTGCTGTGGCACAGCAGGTTAACACCCTGGCCTGAAGCACCAGCATCCCATATGGGCGCCGGTTCGAGGCCCGGCCACTTCACTTCTGATCCAGCTCTCTGCTTTGGCCTGAGAGAGCAGTGGAAGATGGCCCAAGTCCTTGGGCCCCTGCACCCACGTGGGAGACCCAGAAGACACTCCTGGCTCCTGGCTTCAGATCAGCACAGCTCCAGCTATTGTAGCCAATTAGGGAGTGAACCAGCGGATGGAAGACCTCTTTCTCTTTCTCTCTCTCTCTCTCTCTCTCTCTCTACCTCTCTCTGTAACTCTGTCTTTCAAAATAAATAAAATAAATCTTTTATTTTTTTTTTTGACAGGCAGAGTGGACAGTGAGAGAGAGACAGAGAGAAAGGTCTTCCTTTTTGCCGTTGGTTCACCCTCCAATGGCCGCCGCGGTAGCGCGCTGCGGCCGGCGCACCGCGCTGATCCAATGGCAGGAGCCAGGTGCTTATCCTGGTCTCCCATGGGGTGCAGGGCCCAAGCACTTGGGCCATCCTCCACTGCACTCCCTGGCCACAGCAGAGAGCTGGCCTGGAAGAAGGGCAACTGGGACAGGATCGGTGCCCCGACCGGGACTAGAACCCGGTGTGCCGGCGCCGCAAGGCGGAGGATTAGCCTAGTGAGCCGCGGCGCCGGCCAAAATAAATCTTTTTTAAAAAATTAGTTAATCAGGGGCTGGTACTGTGGTGTAGTGGGTAAAGCCTCCGCCTGCAGTGCCAGCATCCCATATGGGCACCGGTTTGAGTCCTTGGCTGCTCCATTTCCAATCCAGCTCTCTGTTATGGCCTGGGAAAGTAGTAGAAGATGGCTCAAGTCCTTGGGCCCCTGCATCTGCATGGGAAGACCCAGAGGAAGCTCCTGGCTCCTGGCTTTGGATCGGCACAGCTCCAGCCATTGCAGCCACCTGAGGAGTGAACCAGCAGATGGAAGACTTCTTTCTCTCTCGCTCTCTCTGGCTCTCCTTCTCTCTCTGTGTAACTCTGACTTTCAAATAAGTAAATAAATAAATATTTTTTAAAAATTAGTTAACTTAAAAGACAAACAAAGGGAAGTGTGTGTGAGAGAGTGAATCTTCCATCCACTGGTTCATTCCCCAGATATCTTCCAACATCGAGGGCCACACCAGGCAGAAGCCAGGAGCCAGGAACTCCATGTGGTATTCCATGTGGGTGCCAGGGACCCAAGTACTTGAGGCATCACCTTCTGCCTCCTGATATGGGATAGGCAAGTAGCTAGTTAGATCTGCTGAGCTGGAAGTCACAAGCCCTCACTCCAAGTGTAATATTATCCTTCTAATTGTCAATCAGAATGTCTCCCCACGCCCCCCCCCCAGGATGCATCATCCAGGATCTGGGGGAGAGGGTGCCATTGAAATATGTATATTAAGATCCACGAGGAATTTTATGGCAGTATCATAAAACTCACAGGTGTCTTTATGCCCACAGAGGTACACCCTCCCACCTCATGAAAGAGGCCAACAAGTGGGGAGAGCCCCCTCTTCCACTGGAGACCATGACTGAAGGGGGTTCTGGGGTGCTCGCTCTCCTTCCCTTCCACCACCCCTTTCTTTTTGGGGCCCACTGCCCACTCATGATGGGTATTTCTCTGTGTGGGGCAATCCATATGTGCGTGTGCATGTGTTCACTTTCTCACTCTGAATAAAATTTACTTTATTTATGACAGCACCAAGAATTCCTGTCTTTGTGCATGGCAAGGCCCTGGAATAGACATATTAAGACCCCAGCCCCCCAACAACACTGCAGGGGAACACATTCGTCGGAAGCACAGCTGAGACTTGAAACCTAGGTATTCAGATATGGGATATGGGTGTCCCAGGCAGCGTATTCACCACTGTGCCAAACACCCTTTGCCTAAAAGTATAGTTTCTATTCCTGGTCAGTTTCTTTTCTTTTCTTTTCTTTCTTTCTTCTTTTTTTTTTTTTTTTTTTTTTTTTTTTTTTTTTTTTTTTTTTTTTTTTTTTTTTTGACAGGCAGAGTGGACAGTGAGAGAGAGAGACAGAGAGAAAGGTCTTCCTTTGCCGTTGGTTCACCCTCCAATGGCCGCCACGGCTGGCGCACTGCGGCTGGCGCACCGCGCTGATCCGATGGCAGGAGCCAGGTGCTTCTCCTGGTCTCCCATGGGGTGCAGGGCCCAAGCACTTGGGCCATCCTCCACTGCACTCCCTGGCCACAGCAGAGAGCTGGCCTGGAAGAGGAGCAACCAGGACAGAATCCAGTGCCCCGACCGGGACTAGAACCTGGTGTGCCGGCGCCGCAAGGCGGAGGATTAGCCTAGTGAGCCGCTCTTTTCTTTTTTATAAATGTTATATCCTATTCAAAGGCTGCAGGATTTCTCAGCTCCCCAGGAGCCCCACTCAATGTCCCAGGCCTGGGCTTTACTTCCCTTGAGGTGGAAACACCAGCAGCTGGGGGCCCAGCTCCCCCCTGCAGGACACCTGAGGCTGAGAAAGGTGAACCAAGTGGAACTCTGGCTCCCCTCCGCCTCCTTCCTCTTCCCTTTCCCCGGAGGCAGCCCAGAGTCTCTCCCAGGCTTTGTTTCAGTGAAACTTTGACCTACCCTGGCCTTTTCTGTCCCCTACAGAGGAATAGCGAGGGGGCCTTCAATGCTCCAGACCAGAACAGGGACCAGGCTAACGTCAGAGCTGCTCTGGAGCTAGGTGCAACCACCTGTGGCCACATGACGGGCCCCATCCCAAGGCAGGCCCTTGGGGTTGCTGCCCTGGGAAGGGGGTGTTCTCAGTGATGACGCCCACCTGGGGCTCTGGAGGAAGAAGGACAGGAGATGCACGCCCCCACAAACTCTGCCCTGAGCTCTGCAGCCCCTGATGGGGGCAGATGGGCAAGGATGGAACCTCGGGTTACAAGGCTAGGAAAGCCATGCAGTGAGGGAGACCTCCTGGAGGAGGCAGGATTTCAGGATGGCTTGGAGATGGGGGAGGGTATTTCTGTCTCAAACTAGGAGGATGTGTGGGCCATTAAAACACCTGAATCTGGCAAGATTGTAAAGGGGTACAAGTTGGGCTCTGGAGGTGGTAACAGCGAGAGTAGATGGGCTCCCCTGCAGGAAGCCAGGTCTTTTTTTTTTTTTTTTAAGATTTATGTATTTATTTGAAAGTCAGATTTATACAGAGAGAGAAGGAGAGGCAGAAAGAGAGAGGTCTTCCATCTGCTGGTTCACTCCCCAATTGGCTGCAATGGCTGGAGCTGTGCCGATCTGAAGCCAGGAGCCAGGAGCTTCTTTCAGGTCTCCCACACGGGTGCAGGAGCCCAAGGACTTGGGCCATCTTCCATTGCTATCCCAGGCCATAGCAGAGTGCTGGATTGGAAGTGGAACAGCCGGGACTCAAACCAACGCCCATATGGAATGCTGGCACTGCAGGCAGAGGCTTTACCTGCTATGCCATAGCGCTGGCCCCAGGAAGCCAAGTCTTGAGGTTTCTCCCGGTCCAGGTACTGCCCCCTTCTGTGCCCTCAACCCCACTGGGAGGAAGGTCAGGGACGCCAGTCCCCACGGAAGGTCCCAGCCTGGGCTGAGGGCAAGCCGCCTCACCTTCCCTGGGGCCAGAGAGCCGCAGAGCCGCAGAGTCGCAGCTGCTCTCTGACAGCATCCAGAGTCCCTGGAACCGGGGGGTGGGGTGGGGGGGTGGCAGCTCAGAGACCAGACTCGCAGGCTCAGGGGAGGGTCCAGGATGGGATGCCAGTTAGTGGCTTTCCTGTCCCACCCTTCAGAACATGGCCCTGCCCCCTGTCCCCCAGTTAGGGGCTGTGCACTCTCAGAGAAACCCCGAGGGAGAGCCAGGATTGACCTAGAAGATGTCCTGTCCATGGAGGCACATCAGGCCCCTGGACAGGCTCTTCCTCATCCTCCAGTTGTCACCCACGCCCCTCGGATGGCCACCCGCCCCGAGGCCAGGCCTGCCCAATGAGCTCTCTCTGAAGAGGGCGTGCAGTGGGGGCCGCCATCAGAGTCCCACATGGCCAGGCATGTGCGGTTCAGTGGCCGGCTGAGGCCTAAGCAGAGGGGACAGCAGTGCCTTTCCCGAGACAAGTGGGAAGACGGTATCAGCCATGGCTGACCGAGCGGTGACCCAAGGCCCATCACAGAGCCAATTAGCAGCCACAGCAATGGTGGTGGGCTCTTGGCCGCTTCCACTAGAGGCCTCATGTGCAACCGGCGTGTCAGGCCGTGTTAGCACCAGGAGGGCTGAGTAGAGCCCGGCTGGAGGCTGCCTGGATGGCAGAACGTGGGTGATGACACTTCCCCTGGGCTCTGGGGAGCCAAGCCGTGTGAGACATGTGTGGAAGCCTGCCCCTGCTCCTGAGCACACGTGTGGCTGTGCATGTGTGTGCTGTGTGGATGCTCATGCACGGCGTGTCAGTTGTAGCATACTTACTGCATGCCTACTTTGTGTGCACTGAGAATTCTGGGACTAACCAGGCCTGAGCTTCCCTTCTAGTGGGAGACACAGAAAATATACAGCATAGGGGTTGCCAGGGTGGGTAAAGCCACTGCCTGTGACACCGACATCCCATATGGGCACTGATTTGTGTCCCAGCTGCTCCACTTTCAGTCCAACTGTCTGCTAAAGGCCTGGGAAAAAGCAGCAGAAAATGGCCCAAGTTCTTGGGCCCCGCCACCCATGTGGGAGACCCCGGTGAAGCTCCTGGCTCAGAGCTGGCCTTTGTGGCCATCTGGGCGTGAACCAGTGGATGGAAAATCCGTGTCTCCCTCTTTGTAAGTCTGACCTTCAAAATAAAATAAATAAATCTTTAAAAGAAGAGAAGAAAATACATGACATTGATTCTGTTGTTGTGTCATGACAGCTGCAATGAGGAAGGTAAAACAGGAAATGGGATGGAGGTTCCATGTGCTGCTGCGAAGAAGGGGGGCCCTCAGAGGAAGTGATCTGGGCTGAACGACAAGGAAGCAGTCTGTTGCGCATCTGGAGGAGAAGAGCTGTAGACCAAAGGCCAAGAGGAGGGCCACAGTCAGAGCAGCTGGCACTCTGCTCTACTGCTGGTGTGGGTGGCCCATGTAGGAGGCAGCGTGAGACAGCGTGGCTGGGGTGACATCAGCAGCCAGGATGGGGGAAGGAAGAAGCTTCTCAACCAGCTTGCCTCTGACCTCCAGCCGAACTCCAGCCCCGCTGCTTAGCACCCTGGGGGCTTGCCTGGCTCAAGCAGACAGCACCTGGGACTGTCCCCAGGGGATACCCCTAGTCATACAGATCCAACTGTGTCCATGTAGGAGGGCAGGGCCAGGGAGAGCATTCAGGGCTCACTCAGCCAGGCTGGGCCAGGGGACCAGAGCCTGAGACTGCTCCTGAAGCTGCGTCTAGGGGCCAGCAGCGAGACTGTCAGAGTGTGCTCTGATGCCTGGGACCTGTGGGCAGGTTGTGGGGCAGTCCTGCACAAGAAGGATGCTGGAACTCCCAGAGCAGGCTGGCTCAGCCCAGACTTCCCCTCGGGAGTCCAAAGCCTGACTCAGTGCCCAGTCCGCGCAAGGGCAGCAACTAGGGCTGGGCCTTGGGAAAACCTGGAGGCTCTGCCCCAGCCATGCCCCTTCTGTGGAAGGGGTGGGCTCAAGACCCCAGCAAAGGTGTGGAAAGCCAGATTCCAGCTTTGACCTCCATCTCCCAAAGCCCACGGCCCTGACCATCTCTTAGGCCCAGGGGAACAGATGCTGAGCCAGCCTCCCCTTGGGTGGCCTCAAGCGAGGTTGAGTGGATACAAGGAAGGGAGGTGATGAGTGGGGAAAGCAGTTGGCACTATGCCAAGCCAGCCAAAGGCTTCATTCCACCTGGGGAGGGGGATTGATCTGGGTGTCTCCAGAGGACGTCAGGTGTGAAAGCAGTGGGTCTGCCCCACGTGTGTTGGTCTGGCACCCTCCTGATGGCTCCCCCATCTGGGGTGAGTGCCAGGGGCCTCCGCACCTGGGTCTACCCATGCACCGCCTGCAGCCCTGCTCTGCCAGCTGCATGGGGACTACTGTGTGTATGTGCCTTTCTGGGTGTGAGCATGTGAGGGCGTGTGAATGGCTCAGGGCTTGTCACCTGTCAGCCTCTGAAGCCTGTAACACCCGTTTTCTGGCCTGCCCCTGAGGCTCCCATGGGAGAGGCTGCCTGCTCCACTCTCGTCAAGGCTGCCAACAGCGGAGGCAAGGAGCCGCAAGCAGCTCTGGAGAGAGGCCACTCTGCTGCCGTTGGTCAGCAGAGATCTGCACTTAGCATCACCTTCACCTTCACCCTCAGTACATACACGCACACACTTGTGCACACATACATGTGTGCACACACGCTGCTGCCATGCCACTAGTCAGGCCAGGGCCCTGACCCCAGCCACACATTGATCCCGGCCTCTTACTGACCTCTGGCTGGGGTTTCAGACTCACATCCATGCCATGCCCTGAGGGTGATGGGGAGAAAAGGCAGGCAAGGCAGCATGGAGGCAGCTCATCAGGAGTGCTGGGCTCAGAGATTTCAGACTTGGGAGGACATTAAGCAAAATCCAGCACCACTCCCAGCCCAACTTATCAATTCCATTGGCCACTGCCACCTCTCTATGCGTGGGGGCAGGGGGAGAACCTGCTCCTGTCCCACCCACCTAATGAACTCAGGACCTTTCTAAGGATGGGCCCCTGACCCGGGGTCTCTGGAGTGGGGGTGAGAAACAGAGGCTGGGAGCATCAACAGCACACAGACTTCTGGGCTCCTCTCTCATACCCAGCTCGGCATTTGACCAGGCTGTGAGTGCGCAGACACAGGGCTTCCCAGACTGGCTGGGGAGGAACTCCTGGCAAGTTAAAGAAGGGGCCAGCACTGTGGCGCAGCTGGTTGAAATGCTTCCTGCAACATCGGCATCCCATTTGGGCACTGGTTCGAGTCCCGGCTGCTCCACTTCTAATCCAGCTTCCTGCTAATGCATCTGGGAAAAGTAGTGGGAGATGGCCCAAATCCTTGGGCCCCTGCACCCACATGGGAGGCCTGGAAGAAGCTCCTGGCTTCAGTCTGGCCTGGCCCAGACATTGAGGCCATTTGGGGAGTAAACCAGTGGATGAAAGATCTCTTTCTCTTTCTCTCTGTCTCTTCCTCTCTCTGTGTAACTTAAAAAAAGCAAGAGGAAGTCACAAGGATGCTGTGAGTGAGCCCAAGGAGGACCAGGAACTGCAGGTGCAAACAGGAGGCCAGAGAAGAAAGGGGTTGGAATGGACTGGAGCAATCGAGAAGGCTCCCTGGTTGATACCTGGGTCTTGAAAGTGGAAGGAACTAGATAGGGAGATAAAGGGCAAGAATGGTGCTCTGCAGCTGGGTGCTGTGCTGGGCCCAGGGACACGGGGAGGAGTGCACTCCCATGGGCTGCTCAGGAAGTATTTGGGCTGGGTGTTAAAGAATGAATAGGAGTTTTCTGTGTGGAATGGCAGGCAGGGTAGAGGGAATGAGGCTGGAGAGTCTGTTTCTGAGGCAAGAACAGCAGAGATAGAGAAGAGACTGCCCAGCTCTCTCTTCTCTGATGGGGGGAGAGGGACAGTGCCAAGGCAAGGGGGATCTTGAAGGACCAGCCTAGACCCATGTGGCCTTAGGCTTCTGCTTCCCACTGCCCCTAAATCAGATTTTCCTGCTCCACTGGCTCGGTGGAGGCTGACTGCCTCTCCAAGCAAAAGAGGGGTTCTGTTAGGAAGGAAGAACAGGCAAGAGGAGGCAGGGCAGTAAACCCTCATGGCTACACAGACTCACTCCCCTCCAGTGGAAGTACCAGGCACACCTTGGAGGTGCTGCCCAAGGAGGCCATGGGTGTGCTTACCAGGGAAGAAGCTGGCAAAGTGGGTCTCACATGGGCCACGGTGAAAAGGTGAGAAGACTTGGGAGGAGCATGTGTGAAAGAGACACAGGAGGCCGGCGTTGTGGTGTAGCGGGTTAAGCTGCCACCTGCAATGTCATCATTCCATATCGGGGCTGGTTCAAGCCCTGGGCTGCTCTGCTTCTGATTCAGCTCCCTGCTAATGTGCCTGAGAAAGCAGCAGAAGATGGCCCAAGTCCTTGGGCCCCTTTACCCATGTGGGAGACCCAAATGAAGCTCCTGGCTCCTGGCTTCAGCCTGGCCTAGCCCTGGCCATTGTAGTCATTTGGGGAGTGAACCATCAGATGGCAGATTTCTCTGTTTCTCTCTCCTTCTCTGTAATTGTGCCTTTAAAATAACTAACATAAATCTTAAAAAGAAAAGGAAAGGGGGCCAGCACTGTGGCTTAGCAGGTAAGGCCACTGCCTGCAGTGCCAGCATCCCATATGGGCGCTGGTTCATGTCCTAGCTGCTCCACTTCTGATGTGGCTCTCTGCTGATGGCCTGGGAAAGCAGTAGAAGATGGCCCAAGGATTTGGGCCCCTGCACCCATGTGGGAGACATGGAAGAAGCTCCTGGTTCCTGGCTTCGGATCAACGCAGCTCTGGCCCTTGAGGTCATCTGGGAAGTGAACCAGCAGACGGAAGATCTCTCTCTCTCTCTCTCTGCCTCTTTGTAAATCTGCCTTTCAAAATAAATAAATAAATCTTTTACAAAAAAAAAGGAAGAAATAAATAAAGACAAAGAGAAACGGGCTTCTGAAGAGGGGATATTCTGAGGTCGTGTACCTCGGAGGTTACACTTGTGAGTGCCGGTGCTGGGAAGACTGGGGGTTGGGTGACCTGCCTCAGTTTGCCCACAGCTTTCCAAATTTTACTGTCCTACACATAACAGTTCAGTTGGTCACCCTATCTGAGACTCACTGGCTGTGACCTAAATTCTCTGTGCCTCTGGTTCCTGTGTAAAATAGATATGAAACTTGAGAAAGGAATTTAGGACCAGATAAGAAGGACAGGTGTTGCAGTGCAAGGGGTTAAACTCCTGCCTGGAATGTGTGCATCCCTTATCAGAGCTCTGGGTGGAGTGATGGCCACTCTTCAGCCAATCCAGCTTCCTGCTAGTGCATCCTGGGAGGCACTGGATAATGGCTCGGGTGCCCACACCCTTACCATCCATATGGAAGACCTAGATGGAGCCCCTGGATCCTGGTTTCAGTCTGGCCTAGTCCTGGCTGTTGCAGTCATTTGGGGAATGAACCAGTGGATGGAAAAATCTCTCTGTCTCTCTTGTCACTATGCCCTTCAAGTGAATGCATATAAATAAATAAATACAAGCCAGAGAAATTGAGGATCATGAAAACCAGTAGCCTGGGGAAAAATGAGATGGGGCCCTGGTCACACAAGGCCTTGACACATTGGTTAATCCTGGGGGACTCGCTGACGCCATCCGGACAGCAAGTAACTCAGGAAAAAGCATATATTCCCTTAAATAACTCGAGCAAATCAAGCAAACCCCTTATTGCTATTGCTTCCAAATGTGTGTAGCCCAAGGTCACCAAAAGCCAGTGGGCAGCCCGTGCTATTCTTGGTAACCAGAGTAATTGCAACAAGCAATTTGTGGTAACCCACTGTTCTCTCTCTCTCTCTCTCAATCTCGCACATGCAGCTTTGGTCTGTGTATGCCGTTACAGAGCCTCTTTCCTGGGGCAGACACAATCCGTGTTTCCTGGGCTTGGCTTTCCTCACTTTGTCTCCATGTTCACACTTTGGTGTGTCTCAACTTGCTTTAGGTTGACAATAGTATCTATTTTATGGAATTATTATGTTAAACAAGAGAGTTT
The DNA here is from genome assembly GCF_033115175.1 of Lepus europaeus. Taxonomy (NCBI): domain Eukaryota; kingdom Metazoa; phylum Chordata; class Mammalia; order Lagomorpha; family Leporidae; genus Lepus; species Lepus europaeus. Next base: position 66,808,783 of record NC_084839.1, on the reverse strand, counting down.
GTAGCAAGGACTTGGTTCAACAAACATTAACTAGCTGCGTGGGCTTTTTCTGAAAAGTCCCCAGGGGAAGCCAGAGCAGCCTGCCCAGCAGGAGACACTTCCTCCCAGACGGCAGGGCAGGCAGCTGCGGGGCCCTCAGACCCTGGGTGGCGACGAGGAAGGCAGATCTAGCTTCCTCCCTGGCCCGGAGGCGCCCGAGTTCCGGGGCACACTCCGTCTTTCCCTCTCCTTGTTTTCCCTGCGGTGGGGTGCTGGCTTGTGGAAGAGACTGCCTGTTCCTTCTCGTCAGGAAGTCCTGTGGTGGGAGACCACTGCAGCAGCTTAATAAAGGCAGGGAGCGCCTACAGCGCATGGGGATGAGGGGCGAGGCCCCATCAGCCAGCTCGTCCCCTGCAGGTTGCAGAACTGGAACAAGGGCTCTGCTGCGAGTGTGCATGCTTGGGGTGGGAGGGAGGGTGGGCCATGCACGCGGGGTCTTCTGTGACAAGTGCATTGAAAGCCCCAGGTTGCTCCCCTCCCTCACCCTGTCCCTTCCCGTCATCCCCCCCCCCACACACACACACATAGGAGCACCTCCTGGGCCTCATAGCTTAGCTGAAGACAGTGCTGAGGTGACTAATAGAGCTCTCTGAGGACTTGTCACTAGAAAGCTCTCTACCAGCCACCTTGGTAGCCCCAGGCATGGGCGAGGGCGGGAGGAGGGTGCAAGGGCCATGGGGGCAGCTGTGGTGTGGAGACAGGCTGGGGAAGCCTGGGTTCCTGGGCCTGCACACAGATGGTGGGGACGAAGCAGCGGCGCTGTTTCCCACTGTCTGGCTAACCTGCTCCAGAACCAGGAGCCGAGAGGCAGGACAACACACAGCAAACCTGCTGGGCACACGGGCCGTCACAGGCTGTGGGCCCTCAAGCCAGGGTGCCTCACAGGAGACCACGCAGGAGGAAGAGGGGCTTGGAGGAGTGGGGGGGCTGACGTCCTGGTGTCTCTCACACAAGCAAACACTGTTACAGCCAGGCCCAGCCCGCCAGCAGAGGCCCTGGAAGCTGAGGTGGATCCTGTCCCCTACCGCGTGCAGGTGTGTACGTGTGATGGATGTGATGTGGGTGTTTGTGTGTGTGTGTGTGTGTGTTCTCAGGACCTGCCCCAGCTCTAGGACTCCCACGAGGGACCCCAGTCCTCTTAAAGCTTTCAGGTCTGCGCCCCGGTGCTCCGGGCCTGGCCAGCGCCTCGGGTCGCCACTAGAGGGCAGCAGGCGACACGCCCGGCAGGAGGCGCTGGGGCTGCAGACTGCCCGCTCCCCCTGCCCTGGGTTTATTCCACGCAGAATGTACGGGCCCCAGCAGGCTGAGCCAGAGAGTTCACAGAGCCAACTAAACTCCTGCCCCGCGCCTTGGGCACAATGAGTGTGTAGTCTGTGACCCTGTGAGAAGGAGAGTTAGTGACGACACTGAAAGGGAGCAGAGGTGAGCAGAGATAACCCGAGAGCGCCAAAGCCGGCCCCTGTGGGAGTGAGTTCATGAGTTACTGCGAGGCTGTAGGGAGAGGCAGAGGGAGAAAGAGAAGGCAAAGAGCCCAGGGGACCAGGCGGTCGCCAGGGAGTTAAGGCAGGACCCATCCGAGGGGCAAACGTGGCAGGATCACAGAGGAGGCCCGGGACACAGCATGGGTTTTGCTGCAGACTGCCCACAGAAAACCCCAGGTCCTCCAAGCGTGAGCTGTGTGGCTTTGGAAAGTGTTGAACTCCCTGCGCCTCATCTCCCTACCTGTGAGGGAGGCGGCACAGTGCGGTCTGCAGCAAAGATGAGCCGAAACGGACTCCAAGGGGCGAATGGCCGCAGGGGTGCTGGACACACAGGAAGAACGCTGTCATGGCCGGCGGTACCATTGTCTGCCCTTGTTCTGCGTCCAGAGGCCAAGAAGCTGCACAGTGACCATTTTCTGAGAAAGATCCGTATGACGTTCAAACAGCTGGCTTTCCCTCTTGAATCAGCTGGAAATTGGCTCCCGGCTGTGTGGGCATTAAGTTGTAACACATACGGGCATGCGTTTGGCACATAGGTTAAATAGCCACTTGGGATTCTGCCTCCCATATGGAGCTCCAGGTTCTAGTTCTGGCTCCTTTGCTTCTGATACAGCTTCCTAATAATGCGCACTCGGGGCGGGGGGGTGGGGGGAGGCAGTAATGGCTCAAGTACTTTGGTACATCTCTCTCAAAATGAAAATAAACAGGTGCAAGTGTTGTAGTACAGTGGGTTAACCTGCTGCTTGAGACACTTCCTATATCAGAGAGCCTGGTTTGGGTCCTGCCATCTCTGCTTACAATGCAGTTCCCTGCTAATGCACCTGGGAAGGCGACAGGTGATGGCTCAAGGACTTGAGCTCCTGCCACTCACGTGGGAGACTCACATGCACATGGAGTTCTTTTTTTTTTTTTTCCTTTGACAGGCAGAGTGGACAGTGAGAGAGAGAGAGACAGAGAGAAAGGTCTTCCTTTGCCGTTGGTTTACCCTCCAATGGCCGCTGCGGCCAGCGCATTGCGCTGATCCGAAGCCAGGAGCCAGGTACTTCTCCTGGTCTCCCATGCGGGTGCAGGGCCCAAGGAGTTGGGCCATCCTCCACTGCCTTCCCGGGCCATAGCAGAGAGCTGGCCTGGAAGAGGGGCAACCGGGATAGAATCCGGTGCCCGGACCGGGACTAGAACCCGGTGTGCCGGTGCCGCAAGGCAGAGGATTAGCCTGTTAAGCCACGGCGCCGGCCATGGCCCCTTCCTTAGTGCCCTCAGAGAACATCTAGATTCTCAGCTCTGACTACTGGGTGCCAAGTTTTGCTTCAAAGCTGTGGGAACGTGAAAGTGCCCAGTCTGGGACTGGCATTGTGGTGCAGCAGGTTAAGCTGCTGCCTGGGATGCTTGCAGCCCAACATGAGTGCCAGTTTGAATCCTGGCTGCACCACTTCCCATCTAGCTCTTTGCTAATGCGCCAGGGAAAGCTGCCCATGATGACCCAAGTGTGTGGGCCCCCTGTCACCCATGTGGGAGATCCAGATCGAGTTCCAGGCTTCTTGCTTCAGCCTTTCAAATCAATAAATCTTAAAAGAAAGTGCCCGGTCCTGGAACAATGCTGGCTCAGTGAGAGGCAGGTGGACTTCATCTTTTGGGGCCTCCGTTTCCCTTATCTAGAGCAGCATGACGGAGACTCCTCTTTCCTCCCTCCCTGGGAGTATAAACAAGAAAAAGACGATTTGAGAGTTTACTGTGCCTGTTCCCACCGATGCGTTTGTGTCTCAAATATAAACTCCCCAATAAAAGGGACCTGAGCATGAAGCTGCCCCACGGGGCCAATCGGGGCAGACAGGGTCACGTAAGCCAAGGTCAGCTTTTCTCACAAAGCAACTGGGTCACGGCAGGAAATGTAAGGACTCCTAACGCTCCAACATGCCATGACCACTTTAATGTTAAACCTGCAGTTTAATTTTAACTCATTTTATTCATGAATATGTAACACATGTACATATATTTACATAGTTTAACGTTCTAAGGTTATAAAAAGATATACAGTGGGAATGTTCTCTCCCGTTCCTAATTCCTGAACCCGGCTCCTTCTCTTCCTTTGGAAGCCAGCAATGTTTCCATTTCCTAATGTAGCCTTCCAGAGTAAATTTATAGAAAGAAATGCACACATAGTTTCTTTCTGCCCATCAATTTGCTTTTTCTAAAAAGCGGTACTATATAAGTACCTAAAGAACATCCTCATTCCTGCTTATGGGCCTGCTCCTATATATTTATTTTTTAAAAGATTTATTTATTTATTTTGAAAGAGTTACACAGAGAGAGAAGGAGAGGCAGTGAGGGGGTGGGGGTCTTCCATCCACTGGTTCACTTCCCAATTGGCCACAATGGCCAGAGCTGCGCCAGTCTGAAGCCAGGAGCCAGGAGCTTCTTCTGGGTCTCCTATGCGGGTGCAGGGGTCCAAAGACTTGTGCCATCTTCTACTGCTTTCCAAGGCCATAGCAGAGAGCTGGATCAGAAGTGGAGCAGCCAGGACTCAAACCAGCGCCCATATGGGATGCTGACACTGCAGGCAGCGGCTTTACCCACTACGCCATAGCTCTGGCCCCTGCCCTCATATATTTATACACCCACGTATATTTAGCCAGTTTCCTGGTTAATGAACCTTCAGGTGGTTTTAAGGCTCACAGAGCTGCAGGGAAAAGCCTTGTCGGTACAGACATGGTCCTTTGAAGTCTCGCTTCTCCTCCCGTGCCTGCCCCTCAGGAAACCCCAACTGGGTGGCCGGGACCCCTTACAAGTCAGCAGATACAGAATTCAGGGAGAGAAGCTCAAGGAACCTGGAAACTTGGAAGAGAAAAAAGTTCCCTTTTTAAAACTTCATTATTTGAAATCCAGAGCGGCAGAGAGAGAAAGAGAAAGATCTTCCATCTACTGGTTCACTTCCCAAACGCCTCCAACAGCTGGGGCTGGGCCGAGCTGAAGCCAGGAGCCAGGAACTCCAACCAGGTCTTCCACATGGGTGGCAGGGGCCCAAGGGCTTGAGGCATCACCTGCTGCCTTCTTGGGTGTACATCAGCAAAAAGCTAGATCGGAAGCAGAGGAACTAGGGCTGGAGCCAGGCACTCTTCCAAGAGTCCCAAGCAGTCCTTGCGGCGCCGGCACACCAGGTTCTAGTCCCGGTCGGGGCACCGATCCTGTCCCGATTGCCCCTCTTCCAGGCCAGCTCTCTGCTGTGGCCAGGGAGTGCAGTGGAGGATGGCCCAAGTTCTTGGGCCCTGCACCCCATGGGAGACCAGGATAAGCACCTGGCTCCTGCCATCGGAACGGCGTGGTGCGCCGGCCGCAGCGCACCAGCCGCGGCGGCCATTGGAGGGTGAACCAACGGCAAAAAGGAAGACCTTTCTCTCTGTCTCCCTCTACTGTCCACTCTGCCTGTCAAAAATAAAAAATAATAATAATAATAAAATAAAATAAAAAAAATAAAAGAGTCCCAAGCAGTGACTTAACCTCTGCCCCCAAAGCCCGCCCAGAATCGCCTTTCTTTTTCAGGCTGAGTACTATTCCTTTACAAGTGGGCCCCCTTTGGTTTCCTTCCATCCATCCATGGACATCGGGTTGTTCTCATGTGGCGACTGTTGGAAATAATGCTGCTGTGATCACGGATGTGCAAATGTCTGTCTCAGTTCTTTTCAGTCTACTCTGCCCACAAGTGGAATTGCTAGCGTCTGTGTCTTACGTGTTGAGGACCGTGTAATGACTTTTAGGCACAAATTGGGAAGCACACCAGACTCACGTTACAGGGGTCTGTCCTGTTCTGGTGCCCGCTCAGCGCCTCTCCCTGGAGCGGTGCAGTAAGCGCGGGACGTACCCCGACCTTGACCTGGTGGGAGCCGGGCCGGGAATGTCCGATTGAGGGCGCTCTAACTCGCAACCCAGGCCGCCAGCTACAGGTGTGACGCGGGGCAAGGTGGCCTCTCTCGGCCCCAGCTTCCCATACAGAAAATGACCCGCATCAATCATCGGATCCATTTCCTCACGAACACAGAGCCTGGCCCGACACTCAATAATTCTGCCCCTGGCACCTGCGACAGCAAGGGGGGCCACCTGCCGGAGGCTTCTGGCCGGGACTTCCTCCAGGCTGGCGCCGGAGTGCACAGGGAGGGGGCAGGAGGCTCCGAGCCCCCGCACGGCCGCTTCCTTCCAGTGTCTGCGGTCAGTTCCTCGTCCCCCAGCGGGGCAGCCCCCTGCCGGAGTCCCTCCGTGGGGTCCGGGGGAAGTAAGTGGGCGGGCGGCGGGCGAGACGCCACGCGGAGCAGTGGCACTTGGCCCTCCGCTCCTGTGGGTGGCGCTGGCGCCAATCGGGCCGGGGGCGGCGCTCGGGCCGGGCTCCTCTCGGCGGCGGCTCACGGCCGGCGGCCGTCCGCGGGGCGGGGACGCGGCGGCGGTGGCGGCGGCGGCTCGGTGGCGGCTCCGTGTCGCCGGAGCCCAAGCGCGCGGGCCGGTCCCGGCGGCCGGGGGCGCCATGTGGTTCATGTACGTGCTGAGCTGGCTGTCGCTGTTCATCCAAGTGGCCTTCATCACGCTGGCCGTCGGTGAGAGTGCGCGACGGTGGCCCGCGCGGGCTCCCGCGCTGGCGTCTGTGCTCGCCGGGGGTCGCATCGCGGGGTTCCGGGGCGACTCCGGGGGCCCCTATCGGCGCTGCCGACCTGCGCCGCCCCCTCCCCGCCCTGCCCTCCAGTCCTGCCCTTCCTGCTGAGCCCAGCAAACCCGGCCTGGCCGCGGGTCCTGCCAGATGTCACAAAGTTCGCCCTGGCAGAGCCCGTGCCCGCGAACCACCAACCGCTGCAGCTCCCAGCTTGCTGGCCGGAGGCGCCGAACGTCCCCCAACACCGCCCGCCGCTCTTTCCGCTGTGCCTCCCTCTACTTGCAGCTCCTCCGCTTTTAACACCTTTCCCTCTTCCTGCACCTCCTCCCGGAAGCCCTCTGTGGTGGGTTGGTGGTCCAGCAGGTGCCCCGAACATTCCCTAGAGCAGCACTGTCGCACTGGGAGCGTCAGACTCCTTTCCCAAGCTGCGTTAGGAAGGAGCCCTGTCTGCCTTGTTCTGTAGTAGTCTCGGCACTCAGCCTGGCACCTGGTCTCCTCCGTGCCCAGCGGGCGTTTACTGCGGGCGTGAGTGAAATGCCGCTTTCTGGGCAGAGGTTAGCCCGGTGCTGAGGTGTCCGGTGGAGCCTACCACTGCATGAAACCTCTTAGTTGCCCTGACCGAGTTTCGCGTGGGTTCTTTGGTTTACTCCTGACCTGGCATCCACACAGGGTCTGTGGGGTTCGGGGTCGGGGCAGTGACCCTGGCTGATGCTCTCCCCATCCCCTCAGCGGCCGGACTCTATTACCTGGCGGAGCTGATAGAAGAATACACAGTGGCCACCAGCAGGATCATCAAGTACATGATCTGGGTAAGTGGCAGCCTCCTCTGGGATTCTCCCTGGCTCTCTGCTGTACCCCAAAGGCAGGAAGGGAGGAAAGTGGCGGAAATGCTGAGACCTGTGAGCTGTTCGCCGAGGGGAACCGCCCGCAGCCCTGCCCTGTACCCTGCCTTTGGGTCTGCACCCCGGGCCCACATCTTCCCTAAGTGCTGTCTTCACCTCATTCTCAGCTCCTTAAGGTGACAGCCGGATGCACCTTCCCTGTCCACAGGGCCCTGGCTTGGCCTTTGCTTGGCTGTCTTCCACCGCCTCTAGTCCCTTGCTGTGTTCACAGCATTTGGAACTTGGAGGAACCTTCGGGACAGTGTTGAGTTCTTGTTCATTGCCCTCCTCCTGATCCGATCGAGCGATTTGTCCTAAGAGGGGAGGACTTTCCTCGGCCCGGGCCCATGGGAGGCTTCTCTTCCTGGAGACACAGCCCTCGCCATTGATGCCAATGCCACAGCAGTGACTGCCGGGAGTCAGATTGCTGCCGGCTGGAGAAGAGGCTGGGGTGGTGGTGGCAGTGCACTGGGACAGCAGGAGTCCACTGCCCCTCAGGCCAGCCAGCGTCAGCAGCCATTTCCACTCTGGGCATGGCTTAGGATTGGGAGTTAGTGGTGGAGATAAGACCGTAGCCCTCAGCTCTGGGTCCAGAGGCCCAGCCTGTGGGTGTTGGCTCAGGAGTTCAGCCAACTGTCATTTGTTAAGTACTGACAACAGTAAGTCCTTCAGAACAATGCTTTCTGAGTGCAGGCGTGATTCATTATTGGGTTATATAGTTGATTCAGTAGGGCACAGTCAGCATTTTTTTAGAAAAATGAGGTAGAAAAGACTAGAATTAAAGTGTGAGCGCTAATCATGAATTTGTGTGTTGCGGTCAGGGTGCTCCGTGTTTTCTTGCTGTGGCTTGCCATCAAGAAAATTTTGACAAATGACACTGAAAGATGGTGGTGCCCTGTGGAACTGAGAGGCTGGTGGGGGAGGCCACACCTTTATGACCAGAGAGATGGACACGTGTCCATAGCGCAGCCCTGAGCAGGCCAGGGTTGGCGGGTGCAGAGGGGAAGCTGGGAAGGGCTGCTGCACTTGCACCTCTGCTGGGCAGGCCGGGGTTGGCGGGTGCGGAGGGGTTGGCGGGCGTGGAGGGGATGCCCGGAAGGGCTGCCGCACCTGCGCCTCTGCTGGGCTGGCTGGGGTTGGCGGGCGTGGAGGGGATGCCAGGAAGGGCTGCCGCACCTGCGCCTCTGCTGTTGCAGTTCTCCACGGCCGTGCTGATTGGCCTCTACGTCTTTGAGCGCTTCCCCGCCAGCATGATTGGCGTGGGCCTCTTCACCAACCTCGTCTACTTTGGCCTCCTGCAGACCTTCCCCTTCATCATGCTGACCTCGCCCAACTTCATCCTGTCTTGTGGTAAGAGGGGCCAGGGTTGGGGAGGCAGCTGACACGGGCGGATGTGTCTGACTCAGGCCTGGACTTTGAAGGCCAAGTGGCGAAAGGAGGGAAGCCACTGAGGTCCCCCGAGAGGCCATTCTGGTTGGGAAAATGGAGTTCTTGCTCTTAAGGACTCTGGAAGCCCACCTTGTCTCTGTGGCTAGAGTTTGTTGGGGTACGAGGAGGGAAGCATCCGATGCAGGGGCTCTCCCAAGGAGGTAAGAGAATGGGAGGTTGTGGGGTGGCAGAAGCAGGCCCCCAGCAGGCAGTCAGAGAAGCCACCGGGCCACTGACAGCCCAGAGCCCTTCCTTGGCGGGCCTCCGTCCTGCAGCTCACGTCCTGACTGAGTCCGCAGCCTCAGTGGGCCGGGAGCCCCAGCAGACGTGGCCTGGTGTGAGGGCCTCCTGGGACTGCCTTCCCCACCCTCACTGTGAGTGCTGCAGCGGCCGCAGGGCTGTGGAGTGTGCATGGAGGACCCAGGCCTTCCTGCCTTTGCCCTGCCACCATTTTCTGACTCCGGGAAGTCGCTTGCCCTCGCTAGGCCTGCGCTTCTGCCGTCTGTTCAGAGATTTCTGACAGGGCTGCTGGAGCCAATGGCACCTGGTCAGGGATTATAGATATTTTCATTTATTCATGGAAAAAGTCTTGGAAAGTCTTTCATTCCCAGGATTGCCACTTCTTCCACGAATCATTGCTGGTCATCCTTGCCGTGGGGCAGGCTAGCAGATGGAGTGGGTGCTTCTTAGAGCTGCTTTCCTATGTCTGTGGGAGAAGCTGGGACGCAAACGTTACCCCCGGGAGGGCTCACTGTCCAAGCCAGGGCTGGGCTTTTCTCTGGGTGCCTTTGTGTGACTTCACCAGACAGCTGGCTAAGACCAGGTCCCTTCTGCATCTTCCCAGGGCTGGGGTCCCCCTTGGCCTCCATTGCAGCCCTTTAGCTGCCTGTGTTTTTCTGAATGATCTCGGTGAGGTGGACACCAGGCCCCATCCTATCTTCCAGTATCCCTTAGCTCCAGTGTGAGCCAAGCCTAGCAGAGTGTGGCCTCTGCCTTGGAAGAGAGGAAGCAGACAGAGTCGCCGTGTGGCGTTGAGGGCCTCAGCCTCAGGGACACGTTCTCTGCAGTGCTGCCCATCACCTCTCCGCAGGAGCGGGCAGCCATGGCTCTCTGCAGCACGTCTGTGCCCAGTGTCTGCTCGCCTGCCCTCTTGTAAACTCAGCCGCACATGAGGAGGTGCGTGGTGCGCAGCCGCAGTGCAGACCAGCGCGCCTCACCTGAGGCAGGGGGGAGGACACCTGCTCAGGATCGAGAGCAGCCAAAGATGGCAGCTCCAAGCCTCCCGCAGACCCTGCCACTGCATTCCCAAGAGAGAAAGCCTCTTCTGCCTTTTCCCCCTTGGGCGTACATCCATCTCCACGCCCTGGACTTCCCTGCCCCTGCTGCCCATGGAGAGCTTTCTTGAGGACTCACTTCCGCTGCCAACCAGGTTCATTGTCATTGCTTTGGATTATGTAACATGGAAGTCTCATTTTCTAACATGCAGAGCAGCTTCCTTACAGACCTGCTTGTAGCGCCTTCCTGCAGCGGACAGGTTGGAGCCAATGCTCTGATTTTAACGTACAAGCAAAAGATCTGGACAGTAGTATGCTTGGCCCAAAGCCATCCTCCGAGTTTTATATAAAGTTGGGGCACAGACCCAGGGCTCCCCACCCCCAGGGGCTTTGGGAAGTTTAGAAATGCGGCCTTGTTATCCCCCCAAGTTGACTGATTCGCACTCCTTTCATAGGCCTGGTGGTGGTGAATCATTACCTAGCATTTCAGTTTTTTGCGGAAGAATATTACCCCTTCTCAGAGGTAAGAAGTGCGCGGGGCATCAGCCTTTCTCCCGGATGGGGAGTCAAGGGGAAGTGCGTGATTTGCTTGGCAAACGCAGCTATGGTTGAAACTCAGTCTCTTCAGCAATTACAGGTTTAGAAACGTAGCACAGATGATCTTAGAAAGCAGGGTGGCTGAGGTGAGAACATTGCTCTTCCACTGGGGTCTTTGGGATCCCCCTGAGTGGGTCTTGGTGAGGTCAGGAAGGGGCTTTGGGGTGAGGATGGGCCGCAGCCTGGAGCCCCAGCTCCTCCCAGCAGCCTCCCTGGATTTCTCCAGATACCCTGCTGCTCCAGTTTGACACTGTGGGGAAGAACAAGGTCATTTTTGGGGAATGTGGGTCAGTCGTGGTGTAATCCTCCATCTGTACCCTTTTGTCCTGAGGAATTGTCCTAGTGACCAAGATGTGGGGATGGTGGCTTCGCATGGCCATTCTCAGTCTGCTTTTCCCCATGGGGCAATCTCCATGTGCGAAGATGGCCCACCCCTGCCTACTAGGCCCTGGCCTCCTACAGCGGTCAGAGGTGCGGCTTTCTCTGCACCCCTCACTGAGACTCACCGGGACCACGCCCTGCCCTCTCCTGGCACCTCCGGGGCACCCTCTTCTCAGGCTGTCTTGTTGCTAGGTCCTGGCCTATTTCACTTTCTGCCTGTGGATAATCCCGTTTGCATTCTTCGTGTCACTTTCGGCTGGGGAGAATGTCCTGCCCTCCACCATGCAGCCAGGAGGTGAGCAGGGGTCTGTAAGGAGCGGGGTGTGGGGACAGCACAAGGCCCAAGTGCTGGGGGAGCTGGATGGAGCCCAGTCCCATGATGCAGATGCCTGGGCCCCGGGTTGGGAGAGCTGGGTTCACATGTGCACGTGCGTGCACACACACACACACAGTCACACTTACTCATCTCCCTGCCTGTGTCTTCACAGATGACGTGGTCTCCAATTACTTCACCAAAGGCAAGCGGGGCAAACGCTTAGGCATCCTGGTTGTCTTCAACTTCATCAAAGAGGCCATTCTGCCCAGTCGTCAGAAGATATACTGACCCCCTTGGGGAGGGGATGTGGGAGCCAGCTCGGGAGAGTAGGCCCCTGGGCCTCTGGCTAGATGGGGGCTGGGAGCTGGAAGACAGCTTCTTCCAGTCCTGGCTTCCCTCCCCTCGACTGAAGCCCCATCCCGCCCTCCTCGGGGCTCAGCATGGCTCAGAGATGATGCTGCCAGAGGCTGGAACCAGAGAGGGCACCAGGGAGGGGGCAGAACCTGCTTAGCCAGGAAGCCGAGGTGGCCGGGAGGTTCTGGCCCAGCTGCGGCAGGCAGGGCAGGGTCTATGAAGCTGGAGAGCAGACAGTGACAAGTTCTCTGGGCAGATGGCCATATGGAGGGGCCAGGGCTTGCCACTTCCAAGAGAAATAGTTTTTGCTGTTGAACTGTGATTTGTGTCCAATTGCTGATTCCCGTTTGAATAAAGATTTAGGTGGCACTGTTTGCCTTAATACCCTGAAGTTCATCCTCCTTTCTTCCTGCTGACCGTCTGCCCTGAATGGCTTAGTTTTGCTGCTCCAGGGACTCCCTTTCTGGGTTTGGGGCTTGGCCTTCTGAAGGGGACTGCTCTTGTGGCCCTTAGCGGGAAGGGGACAGAGATGAGCTGAGCCTGGTCAGCGAGCGGGGAGGGGGTGGAGGCAGCCTTCTCATGCACCTCCCTTTCCTTTCCATCTCTTCTTTCCCCAAGGCTCTGAGGGAAGGGGAGGGGACAGTTAGGACCAGGCTGGACGTTCACAAGAACATCACAATGTCCTATTTATGTCTTCCTCTGGCAAGCAGGGGTGGTTTCTGGCTGAATTGCAGCCTGGGCTCTAATCTGTTTCTACAGAAATGGGACTGGTGGGAGAAGCTGTTTGTCATTTTTAAGAGCACACAAGATCTGGCCTTTTCCTTGGGGTGCTCTTGGCTCCTGGGGAGGTAATCTGTGCCTTCTAAGAGGTCCTGGGCGCAGAGCAGCATTTGTTGACCTTGCATTCCAATTACAGTGCCTTGCAAGTGCTCAGCACCACATACTAGAATGCAGTCCCCACGGGAGCCATCACTGGCTATGTACTGTACCTCAAGGTGAGGTTGGCAGGTGCACAGATGGACTGCACATGTGTACCTTCACGCCGCTGGGAAGACCCATGTGCTTGAAGCGGGACATCATGCGTGAAGTCCCATCATAGCCCTCACTTCCTTGGCATTAGTTTCCATTCTCCTAAAAATACCAGCCCTCTCCCTTGGCTGGGAGGACCAGCACATGTTGGTCTCCCTCGATGTGAATGAAAGTTGCAGACAAGGCAGGCAAGGTGGAGGATGCTGGAGGCTGACCTCACCGATGGCCCTTCTCTCCCTTGCTGTCCACTTGTTGGTTCCTCACCCTACCGATGAGGCCCCATGCCCTCCATTCAGTCTGCTCCAGTGCCCACCGCGGGGGTTGCCAGTGGCTGTTGTGCTCAGCCCCACTCCCCCGTCCCATGTCCCATCTGACTCTCGAGCTGCAGTGGCCGATCCCCCCCATTCCTGACTCGCCTCCCTGGCCCTTCCATGGCTGCTTGTCTTACCTCTGTCTGCTCCTTGCCATCTCCCGTGCAGCCTTCTCCACTCACCCCACACACTCTGGGGTCCCTCAGGGTTCTGTCTTGGGCTCTCCAGGGGAAGCCCATCCATGTTGATGGCTTCAGGGACTTTACCAAGAAATGGAGAGTTGATTTCCAGTCTCCCCATCTTTCCTGGCCCACAGTTCTGTTGTCTGGGTATACACACAACTCAAGTTCATGGCCCAGACGGTACTTGCTGTCTTCTGCAAACCTGCCCCTTTTGGGTACCTGCCTTGGCCCTAAGGTCACACAAGCCAGACAGGAAACCTGCTTTCTAGGTCTGCTTTGTCTTTCTGCTCTTAACATCCAGTCTCTTGAAAACTGTGAGTCTGCCTTCTTAACATTTCTTGATTCGAGCCACTCCCACTGTGAGCTTTCACCTGGCTTATTGTGCTGAACTCCCCCTGCTGCTTCTCCATCTTTCTAAAATGCACAGTTGATTGCTCACTCCCTGGCCAGGAATCTTCCATGGCTCCCGCTGCCCTCAGGATAAAGTCCAGACCCCTTAGCGTGGCTGTGAGAGTCCTGGTGTCCTGGTCCCTGCCCTCCTTTCAGCCCTCATCAGTGACTTTTCTGCGCTGTGAGTCCCAGCCTCCTGTATCCAGAGAGGCCACAGCACTCCCTTGCTACTTGTGATTCACCTTTCTTGAGGCCACTACTCTGTCACATCCCAACTTAGATTTTACTTCCTCCAAGGAGCTTTGGATGTGCCCTGTCTCCCCCAGCCTCATCCCAGCACACCACACAGGTCCCTCCGGGCTCACTTGCCTGCGTTACCATCCATCCTCACTAGACTGTAAGCTCCTTGAGGGCAGGGACTGTCCTTGAATTTTTTTGTATCAACTGTGCCCGGCTGGTGCCCGGCACATGGAAAGCACTCAATAAATGTTTGTCTAATGAACGAATTGTAGTGATGTGTGCATCAGATTGTAGGAGGCCCAGGTGGCTTCCTGGAGGAAGTGCAGGTGCTTCCCCAGTCCCAGACTAAAGCTACAGATGCCACCACACCTCCCTGCACTGCACTCAGTGGCAGTGGGGAAAGCCTCCCCGGGGTGACACGTTAACTCTGGCTCTGCAGCCAAACAGTGAAGTTTGGAGTCTGCAGCTAGAAGGAGCAGGGGCCAGAATCACCCAGTGGTCCTCTCCATCCTGGAAACCTTGTTCGTGTTGGGCTTGGGCCAGGATGGGAAGGCCCCAGAGATGCCAGAGCGTCAGCTTTTACAAAGCTAGGGCTCAGGAGACTGCCTGCCACTCTGCACTAATCTGGATTCCCAAGGGCTGCAGAGAGTTCCTTGCAGAGAGGAGGCCTGAGGTCTAGACTTTTGTTGAGGGGAAGTTGGGGAGCATGGGCGTCTTCCTGTCCTTGACCTTGGGAGTGGGAAGCCCCCAGACATGCCTTCCCCTTCCTTCCCACCCACAACATGAATCAGCACACCATGGGCTTCACTGGGCTGCCTCATGCCCTGAGGCCACCAAAGGAACTTTACAGAGGGCTTGTGGGGGTGGGCAGAGCAGGGAGCCCCCGATGAGCTCGCACATTGGCCAGGAAGCCTTCGTCAAATGTGTCGCGCAGGCTCATGGCCAGAGTGTCGGTCCAAAAGGTGCGGTTGTCCAAGTGCCGCTTGTGGGGCACGTCCTTGATGGTGACGGCATGAAAGCCCTGGGGTACCTTCATCCTGTACAGCTGCTTCTGTGGGTACAGCTCGCGGACCATCACCTCCAAAGGCAGCCGGGGCACGGGCGCCACCCAGTGGCCATTGGCCGTGTGCAGCCATGCGTAGCCATGGGGGCCGGGGATCACCTCCAGGAAGCTGCTGAAGTCTTGCTCCCTGCAGGAGTCTGGATGCACGCCCAGGCGGATGCCCTGGGGGTAGCTGAACTGGGTGGGGGGAGAACTGGCGGGGTTGTTGCTAGGATTCCACAGTTTGGGCCGCCTGAGTGGGGGCCGCCTGTAGATGGGCTTGGTGGGCAACCAAGCCGGGCACTGCTGTATGCTTCCAATCTGTGCCTTCCTCCAGGGCTGGGAGCTCTGGGAAGTCTGCGGGCCTTGGTATTCTGAGGTTTTGGGGAGGATGGTGGGGCGGGATCGGGTACTGGCCACTTGCTTGTCCTTGGTGAGCAGAGAGTGGCGCTGGTTGAACAACCTGCAGCGGAGCCACTTGGTGAAATCCTCCTCTCTCAGAACCTTGTGTTCCTTCTGCAGCAACAGAGAGCCAAGACGGGGGTGGGGCTGCCACTGGGTACTTCAGTGGAAGGAGGCCTGCAGCCAGACCTTGAACTTTAGGCCTGACTGGCAAGACAACCATCCTCGCTCAGGGCAATCCACTGATGGAGGAGACCCTATGGGAGGGAGCACCTGGGCTGCTGGGGGGAGCAGCCGTCCCGTGGGGGAACCCTGCAGTCTGACAGAGACATGGCCTCTGCCCCGGGTGCGACTCCAGCTCGAGGAGGAAGACAGTGCCTGTCCTGGGGAAGGCTTTAGAACTTATGGGCAGAGACGCCGCTCTCCCCGGAGGAATCCCTGGCCTGACAGGAGAGATGTGCTCTGCTGTAAGGGAGGCTCTGGTTTTATGGGGGGGCAGGGGAAGGCAGATGAGAAGGGCCAGCTGTACTCTTGACCCCAGAAGGAGAAGCACTGAAAGGTTTGGAAGGCCTGGAACTGGGCTGAGCTAATCTGGATGGGCTTCTTGGAAGCAGTGGGCCATGAGGAGTCAGGCCAGGGTGGATACAGTGGGCTGGCTCTCCAGGCTGCACAGCAATGACCGGGTCGAGCTCTGTCCCTGCCTCCACTGGAGTTGAACCTTCCACCTGCTGTCACAGATCCCACCACTGTTGTCTCAGTGTCTCACTTCCGGACTAAGCAATCCAGTGCTTTTGAGATTGACCCGGCTCCAGGGGTAGCCTCTGATTAGGCTAAGCCAATCAACATAATTCCATCAGCCTTGTCCCAGACCCAAGGCAATCAGCATATGGCTTTCTTTTAGTTCTGCTCTCATTGGGACAAGAACGGGCATGTGATCCAACAGAAGCCAATAAGGAGAGGAGATCTGCTAGGGACACCTGGGCAAGGTTAGAGCCACAGGGAACAGATGGGCCTTGCCTCCTGTGGACATGTGTGTGACTAGGAGGGCTGGGGGACTGTGTTCACCAGGCCTCCCCACTTCGAGATCCACTTCAGATTCCCAGATTTTTCTTCTGGCTTTCCTGGGTTTTGTGCTACAGGTGATTACACCTGCGTAAAATCCCCTTGCTTCCTTAGCCCCTGCAGATCTCTGCTCGCCCCTCTCCAGCTCAAATCTGATCCTCCAGATACACCACACTGGCAGCTGTCTGCCCACATCATGGACCTGTGTGCCTCGATGCCTCTCCACGCGGCTCTTTCTTCTACCTGGTCAGCCCTTGTCTACTGCTGCCCATCTGGACAGACACCATCCCTTCCAGTACCCCCAGGACCCCTGGCACCTCTAGGGGGCTATCATCTACTTTCTTCCAAGACCCGAAGCTCCCTACACTTTATACATCTCGAGAGCCTCCGGACCCAGCAAGTGCCCAGCAGGGAGGGAGTGCTGAGCATGTGCCGGGAGGAAGGCTGGGTCTCTAAGCAGAGTGAGTCCCAGTTAGAGGCCAGGCCTCAGTCTCCTGAGAGGCTGGCATTCTGCAGGAGGCAGAGTGCTCAGAGGGGCTCACAGACACCCGCCTTTAGGTGGTGGTGGCTGACTCACCCAGGACAAGACTTTTCCCCATGCAAGTGACTTCTACGACTGGAATTTGTCATTCCGGGGGAGCAGGGGGCCCTTTCTGGGTGAGTGCTTCTAACTGCTCTTCTCGCCACACCACGGGGCCCCCTGCCCGCTTTGCTCAGATGCCCCATAACAGCTGATGCCCGGCACCCCTGCCCTTCTCCATGCCTCGCTGCTCCCATGCCTTCCACAAGGCCTACCCCTTACTTGGTACTCAGTCAGGTAGTCCAGCTCTATGAGGGCCAGCTGCTCCTTGAGCCTCTTCAGTTTCCCCATCTCACGGGCAAAGTCATCCTTGTCCCGTTTCCACATGGCATCCTTCAAGAACCTGTGCAGGGTGGGGATGTGTCACCCCACAGGGGCTGCGCTGCCACAAGTACTGCTGCTGAGGGCCTGGGTAGAGGCGGGAGGAGCTGCCAGCGTCCATGTGAGCAAGAAGTCCCCATCCTTGCTGTGGGGGTCCCCGGCACTTCCTTTGAGGAGCCAGGGGCCCCAGGACAGGCAAGGAAGGTAATGCTCAACCCAGAGGGGTGGGGCCTGGGGAAAGCCCTGCTAGTGTCATCTTGGGCAGGGGGGGCAGCAGACTGATCCCTCTGCTGTCTGGCCTCCCACACCCTCCTCTGAAAGGTGTAGCCTTTGAGGGCCATGGGGAAGCCCTGGGATGGGAGAGGGGAAGGAGGTGGCCACTGCTGGTGGGCCTCGCACTCACCGGGCACAGGTGCGGTGGTTCCACATCTTGCAGTAGTCAATGGGTTTGCAGCCCAAGGCATCTTGGGCGTGGACATTGGCGCCCCTCTGTACCAGGACCTTCACACAGCCCAGCAGGCCCTCACAAGCTGCCAGGTGCAGGGGTGTGGAGCCATTGTGTGTCTGACTGCAGGCCCAGGGGGTGGGGAAGAGGACCAAAAGGAAGGACAAGGGCAGGTGTCCATCAGAGAGGTGGGCAGACCAGCTCTCAGGGCCCGACTGCCTCCAGCCCACAGGGCGGCTCAGCCATGCCCTGCGCTCATCCTGCCCTGGGCTAAACAAGCAGCACAGCTCTGATTAGAGGAGGTGTGCGGCCTTTCAGAACTGCTTGGAGGAGAGCAAGGTTGGTTCAGAGAGCACTGACCTCCTCCGCCCCTCAACCATCCCTCGCCACGCCCTGCCGTGGCCAGCAAGGTCTGCATGACCTGGGCCCTGCCTCCTCGTTGACCTGGCTCTGACCTAGCCCCTCTCTTCCCTGACACGTGGTCTTTGCCCAAGACGTTCGCCCTGCCTGGAACACTTCTCCCGGCTCTGCATGGCCAGCTCATTCCCAGTCTTCAGGTTGCAACTTAAATGTCATCTCCTCAGAGGAAACGATTTGCCCCTTCCAGAATAAGCTCTTCCTACCCCCCCCCACACACACAGCCTGTTATATTCTTCTGGTAACCACTTCCCTCACTCTGGCCACCCAAGAGGGCAGGACCCACTTCTGGGTGTTCTCTGGCGTGCTGCTTAGTACGTACTGCATGTTCGGCAAATATATGGAGTGAATACAGTCTTCTGTACACCACACGCTTTCTCACTTCTCATCATGTGCCATGTGACAGGCACTGTCATCCTCCCAAATTTAAATTGAAGACACTGAGGCAGTGGTTCCCAAACTTAGCTACGGATCAGAAATATGTAGGGGACTGGCATTGTGGAGTGGCAGGTTAAGCCTCTGCCTGCAATGCCACTGGCATCCCATATAGACGCCGGTCCCAGATCAGGCTGCTCCACTTCCAATCCAGCTCCCTGCTAATGCACCTAAGAAAGCAGTGGAAGATGGCCCAAGTCCCTGGGCCTCTGCACCCACATGGGAGCCTGGAAGAAACTCTGAGCTCCTGGCTTTGGCCCTGGCCCTGTGGCCATTTGGGGAGTGAACCAGAGGATGAAAGATTTCTCTTCTCTTTCTCAAAAAAAAAAAGGGGGGGGGAGGGAGAGAGGGAGAGGAAGGGAGAGAGAGAGAAGGAAGGGAGGGAGAGAGAAAAGGGAGGGAGGGGGGAGGGAAAAAAAGAAAGAAAAACATGTGGAGCGCTTTGAAGATTCACAGAGCCCATGCCACATCACAGACCCATGGAACCAGAGCCTCTGCATTGGAGCACATGTCCTGGGGTGAACCCAGTGTACCCATTGGTTTGGGAATCAGAGGTTGGGTGACGTTGCTAGCAAGTGGCAAAGCCACAATGTGAACTAGGTCTGTCCTCTCCCAAAGCCCAGTGTCTTTACCACTGTACCACGTGGACTCACTGGCAGCTTTAGGTGGACCCAGTCCTTGACACCTCTAACACCCCTTCCGCCTGTCCTGCATGGGTCTCCTTGCCCGGAAGTGGGCTTCTTGTCCGCCCAGGCTCCGGGGGCCTCCGCAGAGTGGACTCACGCATCGAGGCTCGCCCCTTTCTCGAGCAGGTACTGAATGCACGGGAGGGCCACGGGCTCGTTGTCCTTGTGGATGACGAGGTGCAGGGCTGTCTCGCCGCCATGGGTGGGCAGGTCCACGGGGAACTCGTACTCGTCTATCAGGATCTGCAGGCAGGTCAGCTGGCCCTGCTGGGCTGCCAAGTGGATAGCAGCGAAGCCCTGTGGAGCCAGAGTGGGGCAGGAGGAGGCTGAGCGGATCCCGCCCAGGGCCCACAAACTAACGGCTGTGCGAGAGTCGGGAGAGCACACTTCCGCTCTGCCTGGGCCGGCGGCAATGGCTCCTGCCCCTTTCCCATTCCTGGGATGTGTTCATTAGCTCACCGGGCGTCCTCCACAGAGGACCTTTCCGACGGCCCTGGGCAGCCTGCGACCGCAGGCGAGGAGCCCTTGGCGGGGGAGGCGGGGCCTGGCTCCCCGCCCCTGCACACCGCGGCCTCACCTTGTCGTTGGCCTCGATTTCCCCGCGGCGCTGGTTCAAGCAGAACCGCAGCCATTCCACGTCGCCCACCGAGGCCGCGAACAGCTGGTAATAGTTCCCAAAGACCCTCTGGTCGGACTCCTCGATGGGGCTAGAGTTGGCAGGGCAGAGGTGAGAGGGGAAAGGGGCGACCCTTCGGGGTACTCAGGGGCGCCGCGCTGGATTCGAGCCCCGGCCCAACCCGGGCCTGGCGGCGTCAGAGCTCCAAGCGGAGCGCCGTGCGCCCCAGGCCTTGCCCGCCCAGTCGAGGTCTCGCGCCCCGCAGCCGGGCCACCTTACCCCCTCGGCCCACCTGGGCAGCCTGGACTCCGGGGTGTTCCCGGTGACCTTCAGGGAGACTCCATGCCCGCCGGAAGGAGCCAGGCGGAGCAGGTCGGGGCTGAGCTGCGCGCCGTCCTTCCCCGCCCGGCTCCCTGCCCGCTCCCGCCCAACGAGAGGGCGCGAGAGCCGAGGCCGTCCCGGGGCTGGAACTTGGTTCTCCCGGCCCTGCGCTGCTCCCAGGGCCCCCGCAGTGCCGCGGGCTGCGCCCTCCAGGGTGTTAGGAACCCGGCCGGCCGCTCCGGGCACTTCCGAGGCCTTCCGACCCCACCCGCCCGGGCCACTGCCCTGGAGACCCAGCATCCAACACACGGCAAAGGAGAACCTTAGCTTTCGTTGCCGCTGGTGCAACGCATACGTAGGAAACCGAGAAGCCGGCCCCGCGCCACAGTCGCGGTCTGTGGGGCCTGTCTGGCGTGTACGCTCAGGCAGCCCTGGTCCCTGGGGGCGCATTGTGAGCGAATTGCCGTTGTCACCACACCGCAAGCCACATTGTGACGCGCCGTCACAAGTGCTGCACAAAACGAGCGGCTGTTTTCCTCCCATGGATTTCTGCAGCGGGCACTCTAAACCACGGAACACGCGTGCGTTTCCCAAATCGCCCTCCACCAGGCTTTTGCATCCACGTGCACTTGCACTGCCGCGAAGCAGGTGCATGGCGCGCTGGTGGCCTAGCTTTGGTGCTGCCTGGCGTCCGCGTGTCAGTTTCTGCCTCTGCAGAATGGGGATAACAGAACCTTCCACGCCAGAGTGAACGGGCGCGAGCCATGAGAACTCGGCCAGCTGGTGCAGCAAGAGACGCACCAGCGACAGGTTTGCTGTGTAAAACAGGAACTGTTCAAACCATCCATAGCCTTGGATAGCTTGATTTTAAATAAATGTTGCTAACTTAGTGGTAGAAACTGGGTTCTAATGTGGCTCTTTGATTACTGGCAAGGTTAAACATTTAATCATTGGCATTTCTTCTTCTGAAAACACGTTTGTTCATATTGCTTTTCTTTATTAGAAATTTTATATTTGGAAGGCAGAGCAACAAAGAAGGACAGAGAAATGGAGAGAGGGAGAGCAAGAGAGACATCTTCTATCCTCTGGTTCACTCCCCAAATGGCCTTGACAACCAGGTTTGGGCCACAGTGAAGCTGAGAGCCAGGAATATCATCCTGCTCTCTCACATGGGTGGCAGGAGCCCAAGCACTTGGACCATTTTCTGCTGCCTCCCAGGTGCATTTACAGGAAGCTGGATAGGAAGCAGAGCAGCCAGGACTCCAGCTGGCATTCTGAGATGGGATGCTGGTGTCACAAACAGTGACAGTCCACTGTGACACAATGCTGGCCCCTGTTTTTTTTTTTTTTTTTTTTTAATCAAGTGAGTTTATTTTTTCATACTTGAAAGGCAGAGCAACAATGAGCAGGTAAGACAGAAGAGAGAGCTTTCATCCACTTACTCATTTCCCAGTCAGTGTCTCCAACAGCTGGTGCTGGGCCAGGCCAAAACCAGGAGCTGGGAAGTCTATCCAGGTCTCCCAGGTGAGTGGCAAGGACTCACGCACTGGAGCCATCACTGCCGCCTCCCTGGGCGCATGAGCAGGAAGCCGGATCGGATCGGTAGCTGTGGAGCTGGGACTCCAACCAGCTGGGTTCCCCAGTGTGAGGCGCAGGAGTCACAGGAGGAGGCTTAAGCTGCTGAGTCACAGCAACTGCCCCTCCCCTTGGTCTTTGAAGGTCTTCATGTGTTTCTCTATGACCAATGAAACTTACCAGCCTGGTGGCCCTTTGTGGTACAAGTTGTCAACATCTCCCTCCGCTTCTTTCTGACTTTTTACAATAGGGCGATATTTGAAAAAGTTCATGGGAAGTGAAATTAGAAGACAAATTTAAATATATTAAAAGATGAATTTATGTTGGTGCAAGCGTTTTTGAAATCCACCCATATGAGAGGTATTCAAAAATTCATGAAAAGTGTGTATTATTTAAAATGATATCAATAGTTTTTGTGCCAAAATAAACTTCCCTTTTTTTAAAGGGACATTCTATTCCAGGCCCCCTGACAAGGAGGATTCTTTTTTTTAAAAAAGTTAATTGTATTTGAAACATGGGTGGGAGTGGGGAGGGAGGGAAAGAGAGAGAGAGAAAGAGAGAGAGAAAGAGAGAGAGACCTCCTTTCTGCTGGCTCACTCCCCAAATGCTGCTGACTACTGGGACTTGCCCCAGCTAGGAGCCAAGAACTCAATAGAATTCAATCTGAGTCTCTGCCATAGATGGCAGGGACCCGAGTACTTGGGCCACCACGTGCTGCCTCCAGGCAGGGGTGTGTATTAGCAGGGAACTGGAATTGGGAGCCAAGATGGAACTTAAAACCAGGTGCTCCAATATTGGACATGCCATCCAAGAGGCATGTTAACTGCTATGCCGAGCACCCAGCCCTCAAGTTGTCTTTTAATTCCACTTTCCCACGAGCCCTTTGAAGTGTCCTCCTATGCAGGAGCCAAGCAGCACTGGTGCTTGGAGCAGCGTTGTCTACTGAGCCATCCCCATCTTCAACCCTTCTGAAGGGGAACGACCCCAAGCTTTCGGAGGTGCAAGGTCAACTTGGAGTTAGCCTGACCACACTGCCTGTTGCTTAGCCACCTGCTCCCCCTACGCACCTCCACAGTCCAGGTATTTCCCCTGGGAAAAGTGGAGGCAGGAGTCCTCTGAAACCACAGTGACCTTCAGGAAGGGACAAAACTACGGCTTCCCCACCCAGAAACGCCTGTCCGCCTGTCCCGCTTTTCAGGGACGCCTCCTCACCCCGTGGTCAGAGTGAATCAGTGCCCCGCCAAGCACCTTCAAACCCCGCCAATCATGCTGGCTGTCTGCCCTGGGCAGGGCATCAGCAGCTGTCTCCAGCTTAGGCAGAAGCGCCATGCTTTGGAGGCACAGAGCATGCTTTTTCCCCGGCAGCTGGAGGAGATGACGGCTACTGCTTCTTCTGGGTGTTCACATTCTATTAAGGATGGCAGGAGCCCCTGCGTGCACTGGGGTTGGCAGGCACATCTCAGGAGCTTCGAGTTCAGCCCCCGTGTCCTCACCAGGGGTAGCTCAGTCTCGAGCCCAGTGTTTGTTTTTTGTTTGTTTGTTTTGACAGGCAGAGTGGACAGCGAGAGAGAGAGAGAGAGAGAGAGAGAAGAGAGAGAGAGAGAGAGAGAGAGAGAGAGAGAGAGAGAGAGAGAGAGAGGTCTTCCTTTGCCGTTGGTTCACCCTCCAATGGCTGCCGAGGCCGGTGTGCTGCGGCTGGCGCATGCGCTGATCTGAAGCCAGGAGCCAGGTGCTTCTCCTGGTCTCCCATACGGGTGCAGGGCCCAAGGACTTGGGCCATCCTCCACTGCACTCCCTGGCCACAGCAGAGAGCTGGCCTGGAAGAGGAGCAACCAGTACAGAATCTGGCACACTGACCGGGACTAGAACCCGGAGGATTAGCCTATTGAGCCGCGGCGCCGGCCCGAGCCCAGTGTTTTGTAACCCCAGCTGTACATCAGAATCTCCAGGGAAGAATTCCAGTACAGAGAACTTATGCCTACAGATTTGGATTAATTGATGTGGTTTGGGGTCTGGGCATTGACATTTCGTGGAGTCCTCTGGATAATTCTCAGGTGTGGCCAGTGTTGAGAATCACTTTGAGGTGTTCCTTGGTCCTCTTTCTGGGGAAGCAAGAGGTTGCAGGTGATCCTGAGAGAGGAGGCGACCGGGACTGAGCAGAGTCCCTGGGAGGAGAGAATGCCTCACCCTGAAGACCCCCTTGGCCAGAGCCATGCACGTGGGCAGGCAGACAGCACCTGGTAGAACGATGGACACTGGGCCGTGGAGAGGGGGGACAGCAGCAAATAACCAAGAAAAGCTTGGCTTCCTATTTGGAAAGGGCAGCTGGTTCTGCAGCATCAGGCGAGTGAGAAGAAAGCACCTGGGGAGTGGTGGGGCAGGACCTGAGAGCAGAGCCTTCTCCACACCTCAGGTCCAGAGTGCAAGGCCGGCTCCTCCCCACTGCTAGCCCCTAGGAGCTTCCACCGGCTTGATGACACTGCAGTCAATTTCAGCTGAAGCCTGAAGTAAGAAGCTCCTGGGCTAAAGCACCATTGGGTAAATTCATCGGGACCAGTGGGATGGTCCCTGAAGGGAGCTACGTAGACCAGGACACTGTGAAACCCCAGAGGATGCTGGGACTGTCCCTGTGCTGTTCTGTGGAAGAAGGTGGGGGGTGGGGGGAGCAAGTGTGCACCCTAGGAGACGGCCAGGTCATGGGAAGGAAAGATTGTGCTTGCAGGGCTGGGACTGGTTTGTCAGGGCAGGGGCACACCCTAGGATGGGCCTGGGGCCGGGGAGGCTGGCACTTTCACCATGTCGTGTGGCATTACGCTTGTCCAAGGATGGCAGCAGGACACGTGCACTCTGAATGGGTCCTTCTCTTCAGCTCCAGGGCAGTTCCAAAGATCTGCAGAGCCCTAGCTGGGCTGTCTTCTCCCTGCCACTGAGTGCCTCCCCGACAGGCAGTGACAGTGAGCTGCCGGGTCCTGGAGGTATGCATCAGACTAGCATCTGAGTATCACGCTTACCCCGAAGGATCCCAGAAAAGGCCCAGAATGCAATGCTGATGTTTTCCGAGCCCCTGAGATCTAGAATGAGTTTTTCACAAATCTCCATGCCGTTTCCACCTCTGGAACGATAGCATGAGGAGCTCCATAGCCCTGCTCCTAGGCAGCAGTTATCATGGGTGAAAATTATGTGAAAAACCAACAGTTCTCTGCACATTGTCCTAAAATATCCAACAAATGGAGAGACGGTTAAGAGAATCTACTGGGTCTCAGTAAGAACACTGAGAATCTGCAGTGCTGGGGCCAAGAGCCAGTCCCTGCCTCCACTCTCCCCAGCTGAGAGAATGATGCAAGCTCCAAGATGGGTGAAAGATGGTGAAGGAAACAGGCTCCTCTCTCCTTGGCCCCTGGGAGATGTGATGTCTCACTGGGAGGAGCAGACTGCCAGCATCACTCACCACTGCCTCCCGCCCCTTCCCAGCTCTGGGCTGCTGAGACTAAATTTCTAATGAGTGTAGCCAAGAGCCTGGAGGAATCCCTTCTTCTATCTAGACCCCCACTAGTGGGCCAGATGCTACAGCCAAGGCAGAGCAGGTGAGGCTATCGGGTGCCTGCCCACTCTTGCCCAGCTTGCTCATGGGCAGAGTTCCATGCTGGGAGAGGCAAACCGAGAGGATCAGAGACCATGACCCTGCCCAGGACCCTGCTTTATTAGCGAATCCTGCTTTGCATCATTGAGAAAAAGTGGGCCCCTGTCCCCGCCCTTAGCTGTACAGCACAGACACAAGGATTATGCCCAGTCAATCCATAAGGGCTTAGAGCTCCTAGGATCTCTGAAATAGAGTCTAATGTGTTAAAATGAATATGATAAGCCCTAGAGAAGCCAATAAGAAAAAAAAAACACTCAAAAAATAGAGTGAAAAAATCATTATGGGAATTAAAATGTTACAATAGAAAATATTCGTTGAATGCAAAAGGAAACATTAAAGGAGGAATAAGGGGACCAAAAAGACATGATACACACACAAATAAAAAGCCAAATGGCAAATGTACATCCTACCATGTAAGTCATAACAGTACACTGGATAAAAATCAATATCCAACCTTATGCTGTCTATAGGAGACATTTAGATTCAAAAATACAAACAGATTGAGAATAAAAGGGGGCCAGAGCTGTGGCATAGCAGGTAAAGCTGCCTCTTGCAGTACCAGCATCCCATAAGGGCACCGGTTTGAGTCCAAGCTGCTCCACCTCCCACCCAGCTCTCTGCTATGGCCCGGGAAAGCAGCGGAAGATGGCCCAAGTGCTTGGGTCCCTGCACCCACGTGGGAGACCCGGAAGAAGCTCCCAGTTTTAGGATGCTCCTCCCCCATTTCCTAACTCGCGGTCCTTCCTCAGCCCTGTGCACCCCACCCCCTTGGGTCTCGCTGTTCCTAAGGCCCCCTTCCTGTCTGCAGCAGGTCCTCCCGGGGTCATGCAGGCAGAGCTGTTCTGAGTGGAACATACAGCGTGGGGGCTCTGGGTGTCTCTTCCGTGGCTCCTGAGCTCAAGCTCCACCCAAGAAATTCATCAAGGTATTTCTTTTCTTTTTTTTTTTTTATTTTTATTTTTTTATTTTTTTTGACAGGCAGAGTGGACAGTGAGAGAGAGAGAGAGAGACAGAGAGAAAGGTCTTCCTTTGCCGTTGGTTCACCCTCTAATGGCCGCCGCGGTAGCGCGCTGCGGCCGGCGCACCGCGCTGATCCGATGGCAGGAGCCAGGTGCTCCTCCTGGTCTCCCATGGGGTGCAGGGCCCAAGCACTTGGGCCATCCTCCACTGCACTCCCTGGCCACAGCAGAGAGCTGGCCTGGAAGAGGGGCAACCGGGACAGGATCGGTGCCCCGACCGGGACTAGAACCCGGTGTGCCGGCGCCGCAAGGCGGAGGATTAGCCTGTTGAGCCGCGGCGCCGGCCAAGGTATTTCTTAACAAAGGTAAATATCCACCCCAAGAAAGATCCCGTAGTCACCTATTAAGGCACTAATGAGTTTTTTTTTTTTTTAAGAGACTAGTTTAATGAACTCCATGTAACCATCACCTGGCAGTAGTAACAATGATCAAATTTTTGCCAATCTTACTTGCACCTGAGATAAATTCCTCTCGGTCACGTCTTATTTGGGGGTCTTTAAGTGAAAATTCAGACGCTTCTGTCTGAGCCAGGCGTGGGGCGTGTCCTTCTGAGCGCCTGGAGCAAGGGAGAGGAATGGGCGCCGAAGCCTCGGTTCCGGGCCAAGGCTGCCGCGGGGCGCGCGGGGCTAGAGCGCGGTGTCGGACCCGAGGTCCTGCGGCGCCCCCTCGCGGGCGTAGAACTCATCGATCACGGCCTGCGGGACGCGCTTCAGCATCTCCTTGGGGAAGATGCGCAGCAGCTTCCAGCCCAGGTCCAGCGACTCGAACACCGAGCGGTTCTCGTAGGCACCTGGAGACAGAGCAGCGACGTGAGCCTCGCGGGTGGACGGAGGAGAGGAAGTGCTCGCTGCCCCGCCGCCGCTAGCGCCGCCTCACCCTGGTTGATGAAGTTCTTCTCGAACTTGTGCAGGAATTCCAGGTAGAGCAGGTCCTCCGAGGTGAGCGCCTCCTCGCCCACCACGGCCTTCATGGCCTGCACGTCCTTGCCGATGGCGTAGCAGGCGTACTGCGGCCGGGGCGGACGTGTCACCGCGGCCGGGGGAAGAGCCCGCCCTCGGGGCGGACCGGGCTCACTCCCGCAGCTCCCGACACCCGAGTGGCGGGCAGTTTCCCCGGGGCCCTGTCCTCCTTACCAGCTGGTTGGAGACGTCGCCGTGGTCCTTCCTCGTCATGCCCTCGCCGATGGCGGACTTCATCAGCCGCGACAGAGAAGGGAGCACGTTGATGGGGGGGTAGATCTGGGGGAGCACAAGGCAGGGGCCGACGGCTGGGCGCAGGCTGACCCTCCCCGTCCACCCTGCCGCATCCCCTTCCCGTGCCTCCCCTGGGGGACTTGTCCTCCGTCATCCCTCAGAGAGGCTGTGCGGCACGTCTTGGTCTCCTGCAGGCGCCCGGGTGTGCAGGCGTCTGCAGCCATGGTGGGCTACCCAGGACGATGGAGGCCGCGGCATTAATTACTGAGTGGCTCGCTGTTTCACAACTTGGGAGTATTTGGACAAAAACCAGGTTGCACCTTAATAAATAGTTAATGGCCACAAAGAACGAACCCGCTGAGCCAACAGGGAAGAGTCCTCAGGGGGGTAGCCTTTAACTACGGACGGGGCTGGCCCATTTTCCAACCCTTTGGCACATTATTCGCAATCTGCTTGCCAAGGCCAAGAAGCAGTGTTTATTTAGTTTACCATCTGCCGGCCAATTTAATGCTCCCTCATGCACCTGTGCCAAGGCATCATTATTGCCACCCTGCATAACAGGAGCCCTAGGGTTTACCTGGGGGATTCCCTCCTAATTCATGTGGTGGGACACAGTTCTTCACAGTCCCTGGGGGTTGGGAGCAGGAAGTGGCTGGGGAGGGAGCCCTACCTGTCGGTTATGAAGCTGTCTGTCCACATAGATCTGTCCCTCTGTGATGAAGCCGGTCAGGTCCGGAATGGGGTGGGTGATATCTACAAGGGAACGCTGGCCTCAGGCTCCACCCACCCAGGCCCCTCCTGGGCTCTGCTACCACCACCCTTGGAGTTACAGCTGATGGGAGGCTACCATCATTGGGCATGGTGAGGATGGGGATCTGCGTGATGGACCCGCCCCGGCCCTCCACGCGGCCTGCCCGCTCGTAGATGGTGGCCAGGTCCGTGTACATGTATCCCGGGAAGCCTCGGCGCCCAGGCACTTCCTCCCTGGCTGCTGAGACCTGCAACAGTGGTGCAATGAGAAAGGGGGCCAGAGGCTGAATGGAGGGAGGGTGAGAAGTGGAGGGGCAGTGACCAAGGGCGTAGCTGCCCACCGCAGCTCCGATAACTGGGCAGGCCTGTGGTGATGGGGGCTCCCCTCTCTTTGCAGGTGAGCCCCTGGAGAAGCAGGGCTGACCCCAGCACCCCTTGCTAGGCAGCTCACCTCTCGCAAGGCCTCCGCGTAGGAACTCATGTCGGTCAGGATGACCAGCACATGCTTCTCGCACTGGTAGGCCAGGAATTCTGCAGTGGTCAGTGCCAGGCGTGGGGTGATGATCCGCTCGATCCTGGAGGTGGGCATGGCCGGCTGGCGTTCAGAGAGCGCAAAGGCCAGGTCTGTGCCCCAGGGCTGAGTGGCTGAGTGTCAGGTGAGCTGGGAGCTTGCTTGTGCATAGTGGCAGGGGAATGGAGTCCCAGCCTGAAGCCCCCAGGGCAGGGCCAGGGTTCCTGGGGCAGGCACTCTCCAGCAGAGCCAGATAACCCTTCACCTAAGCCCGAGCTAGGAAGGGGGCTGGGTGGGAGAGGGCCAGGGCTCAGACCAGCTCAGGTACCCTCACGTGTCCTCAGGATTGTCTGGGCGCTCCCTGTCCCTCTCGCTGCTCCCGAGCCTGCTTAGTGCCAACGTGACAGCCCCCTTAAATTCTTGTCCCATGGCTCCCAGTATCCCGGGCCTGGCTCTGAACCTGGGCATTTGTCTCATGGTGATGTCATCAGGGCCTCTAGAGTTCTGCTGGTGTTTGGAGTATCCTGGATACCCAGGAGAGTTTATTAGAATTTTTTTTCTTCTATCTGACCCCCAGCTTGAAAGTCCCAGTTTCTAAACCTATGAAGAGGCAGTTTCTCTAAATAACCAGGGTCTTCAGTGGGGACCCTGTGGAAGCGACAGAAATGAGGAGCCCTGAATTGGGATGGTGGCCAGGGCGGGTTGTGGGAATGGTAGAGGGGCTGCCCGTGGCACGCAGGGTCACGGTCCTGACCACGGTCTCTCGTGGGCTAGCCTGGCCCTTCCCATCCCTGGGTTCCCCAGCCCTGGCCTGTGACTGTCCTTCTGGGATGCCCTGGTCTGTGGGTCATGGGGGGAGCGGGGCCTGCTGCCTGAGAGCAGTGTGGGCATCAGGGGAGGGCTCACGTGGGATCATTGGCCAAGTTCAGGAAGAGACACACATTCCCCATGGTTCCGTTCTGCTCGAAGTCCGACTTGAAGAACCTAGCTGTTTCCATGTTCACCTGGACACACACAGCAGGGAGGACTGCGGGTGGGGTCCTGGGCCCAAGGGCAGCCTTGGCCACTCTCCACTCTCAGGAAAGCCTTGTGCCCTGCCTGGTTAGCAGGCACTCTGTCGTCCCTGGGGTGCCCCTAAGGCACGAGAGGGCCTCAACAGACCCCAGAGAGGTTCAGATGCCTCAGGTCAGCTGCTGAGCTGCCCACCTTCCCCCACACTTGGGCCCTCCAGCACCCTCTTCCTGAAGTCTTTTTGCCTCCCCAAGCTCCCTGGCTGCGCCTCCTCCAGGCCGCCCTGGGCCTGCCTTTGGGACACCCTCAATAGGGACATCAATGTCAGAAGACATACTGTCCTGGTCACTGAGCGCACCTCACCCCCTCAGGCCCACCCTGAGGCCCATCCCACCCGATAAGCCTAGACTCTGATGGCTTCTTAACAAGGCTTGTGGGGGCTGGTGCTGTGGCCTCACAGATTAATCTGCTGCCTGCAATGCCAGCATCCCGTGGGCGCTGGTTCAATTCCTAGCTGCTCTACTTCCCCCCAGCTCTCTGCTAATGCATCTGGGAAAGCAGTAGAAGATGGCCCAAGTGTTTGGGCCCCTGCACCCACATGGGAGACCTGGAAGAAGCTCCTGGCTCCTGGCTTTGGCCTGGCCCAGCCCCAGCCATTGTGGCCATTTGACAAGTGAACCAGTAGATAGAAGCGCTCTCTCTCTCTCTCTCTCTCTCTCTCTCTGTACACTCCTCTCATCTCTGTAACTCTTTCAAATAAATAGAATAGAATAGAATAGAGAATCGTTCAAATAAATAAAATAAATACATTTTAAAAAAGAGAAGGCTTGTTGCCTCCCCCATTGGATCAGACTGTCAGCGGCCAGGGGAGGCAGGGCTGCCTTCTCACAGCTCCCAGAACTGGCCGACTGGCCCTTCCCTCCTTACCCCCATGGCCGCAAAGACGATGGCGAAGTTGTCGTCATGGTAATCCAGCACGGCCTTGGACTTCTTCACCAGTCCCGCCTGGCGGCAGATCTGGGCAGCAATCTGGGTTGGGAAGGGGAGGTCAGAACCAGAGCCCAGTGCCTGCCTGTGACAGCACTGAGGGTGTGATGGAACCATGGCCACCAGTGTCCCTGCCAGGGAGCCCAGGCAGAGAGGTGAGGCCCCAACTGCTCCAGTCCTTTGTGGCTGGGAGCGCAGTTCCCTGTCTGTGCTCAGGGCAGAGCGTGGTCCAGGGCAGCTGAGCCTTCAGAGAGCCCCTTCGCCTCTGCACAGTCACCTGCGGGTCACTTGGGCACAGTGTTTCCCACCTGGCACCAAACCAGGACGTGTGTGTGTGGCTGGGGGCAGGGAAGAGTGGGGACCCTCCTGGCCTCTGACCACTCAGGCCATTTTGAGGGAGAGCTGAGGTCATCCACGAGTAGTCGGGAAGAACACCCAGAACCGTTGTCACACCAGCTGCTCTGAGGACCCAGACCGTTCCTTCTTGGCAGGGCATGGACAGGTGTGGTCAGCAAGGACCAACACGGGACCAGGGCCTAGATGCTGCTGAGTGGGATTTGGAATGCTGGGGCCCCCAGGGGCTCCTGTGAGCCCGTAAACACCCTACTGGCTCGCAGCAGCTTGAAAAGCTATTCAGGTGCAGTGCTTGGACATGGAGGAGGCCTTATACGGCCTGGGACCACAGCCAGTCTGCATGGCGGTGAGCCCCGCTGGGCCAGCCCCTGCCTGCTTGGCACAGGCGCCCTCCGCGTTGGCCCAGCACAACCTGGCCCCCGCACATCCCTGTCGCTCACCTCGTTGTGGGGGAGCCCAGCTGCTGAGAAGATGGGGATCTTCTGGCCCCGGGCGATGCTGTTCATGACATCGATGGGAGAGATGCCAGTCTGGATCATCTCCTCGGGGTAGATGCGGTCATGGGGGTTGATGGGCTGGCCTGGGGGCAGAGGGGGTGGGTTCAAGCCCATCCCTGCCCTCCCCACCTCTGGCCCAGACTCCAGAGCAGCTCGGGTTAGCACGACTTTCTGCGATGATGGAAATGTGTTCTGGCTACTGAGCACGGGAGATGTGGTTTTGAAGTGCAATTTTCCTTTCGCTGGAATTTGACTACCTTTAAACAGCCACAGGCCTGTGCTGCGTCGGACAGCGCTGCCCTAGTGGAAGGGGCAGGAAGGCGGGCAGTCAGGCCAAGGCTCGCTGTGACCAGGGCAGGCCCTCCCACGGGTGTTCGTGTGGGGCCCAGGACCTGCCTGAGCCGGCGTATGTGCTGCACCTCTCTGTCCTCAGGAAGACTGGCCTGGGTGGGAGAATGTGGGAGGGAGTTTGGGGGAGCGGGGGAGGGGCACAGCGGTGTCTGCGGCATGCAACCCCAGTCCAGCTCGTGGGGCCAGGGCGGGGAACACTCAAAGGCAGGAGAGAGATGGCCTTGGGCCGCGCACAGATGCCGTGCAAGGCAGGGGGCATTTACAAGGGTGGCGCAACCAGTGCCAATGGCGGTATTCAAATTTGGTGGCAGCTTTGCAGAGAGGCCCAACAGGCACCTGACCTGCCTGTGAGTCTATGTGGCCACTGGAGGACCCCTGGGCAGTCACTCTAGCCTGTTCCTGGACAGGGCTCCCAAGGGCAGCACAGTGTGGGTGGGGAAGGAGATAGGGGACTGGGTCCTGGGAGTCGTCCACAGCCTCTGGTCACTCACCATTGATATCTAGAAAGTCCTCGGCCATGACCACTGGCCCCCTGTCAATGGGCTTGCCAGAGCCATTGAAAATCCGACCTGAAGGGGGGATGAGAACTATCAGGGGACGCTCCAGGCTGGCCCTGTGGCCCTTGCCGCCGCTCACCTGCTGGGTACCCAACACTATGGCTGCCATGGCCAGCCCCCTGGGAGTCATCCTGCCTCCCCAGAAGACCTTACAGGCCTGGCCTTGGCCCAGGGCACTGACTAACGTGGGGATCCTGGGGCGGGAAAGGGAGAGGGCAGGGCCGGGCCACGGCAGAGATGAGGGGTGTGCAGGGCCGAGCAGCGTTCTTCACCTGACCCCAAACTGGTGGCTTCCTACTGGGGCTCTAGCTCACTGAGGCTGCCTCCCTCAGTCATGGAGCCCCGGCTCTAAGTTAGGGACAGAGCAGGGGTCCAGGATCCCAGAGAGAAGGCAGTCTCCCGACATCAGGGCTCACAGGGCAGACGAGCAGGGAGCCAGGCAAGGCCCACACGGTGGCCGGAGACACCGGCTGGGGCGCCCCGGGCCTCGCCCGGCCTCACCCAGCATGTCCTCCGACACTGGCATGCGCAGGATGTCCCCTGTGAACTCGCACGAGGTCTTCTGGGCATCGATGCCAGAGGTGCCTTCAAACACCTGCGGGGACAAGAGGCGATCACGCTCGGGGCAGCTCTCTTGTTCAGGCGCTCCCGTGTGCCCCGCTCCTAGGGTGAGGTGCTCCTAGGGGAGGGAACAGCACGCTTCCTGTCCTCAGAGCTCGGAGGTAGGACTTGGCTGCCTCCATGTCCTCTCCCAGCCAGCACATCCTTGCCCCCACTTACCTGCACGATGGCCTTGGTCCCAGCCACTTCGAGCACTTGCCCGCTCCTTCGAGTCCCATCGGGGAGGGTGAAGTTGACGATCTCAGCATACTGGGCAAACTGGCAGGCAGGGAGAGCGGCCCAGGGCGACAGTGAGGCCAGAGGCCAAGCCTCGGCCATGTCCCCCTCCCTCCTGGATCTGCTGCAAGCCGCTCTGTGCCCAGGGACATCCTGGAGACGAGCCCAAGGGGCTGGGCTGGGGACTTCTGTTTGGGAGGCAGTCTGTGGGTGGTTAGGAGCACTGACACTGGAGTGGAAGACCAGGAGAGAATGGAAGCCCTGAGTCCTAACAGCTGTGTGGCCTTGTGGGCGCTGCCTAGTGACGTAAGCAGCTCCACGACTTAATGCATTAACTGAGCCTTAGTTTTTTTGTTTTTTTTTAAGACTTATTTTATTTGAAAGGCAGAGTTACAGAGAGACAGAGGTTCACTCTCCGAATGGCTGCAATGGCAGGGGTTAGGACAGATTGAAGCCAGGAGCTTCTTCAGGGTCTCCCACATGGGTGCAGGGGCCCAAGCACTTGGGCCATCTTCTACTGCTTTCCCAGGTGCATTAGCAGAGATTTGTATCGGAAATGGAGCAGCAGGGACTTGAACTGGAGCCCATGTAGGATACTAGCCCTGCAGGAGGTGACTTAACCCATTATGCCACAGCGCCGGCCCCTAGTCTGCTAATCTTTAAAATGGGATAATAATGATAATACCTAATTCACAGGGCTGCCATGGGCAGGGTATGAGATAATTTCTATAAATCCGCCAGCATGGTGCACAGCACCCTGTAAAAGCTCAAGGGAATGAGTACCATTGCTGTCCTGGTCCCCTGGAAGGCACCGCAGTGCCTGCCCTGAGGACACCCCGGCTAAGTGCTTTCCATGCTCAGGCACCAGGAGGCGCCCCCATGTACCCACAGCAGTGTTCCTAATCATGAACAGGGATTCAGTCACGTGCAGCACTTCAGGAACAAGAAAGAAAGTCTAACATCCAGAAAGCATAAAGAACTCCAAAGGATGTGAGTAGACATTCTCTAAAGAAGATACACAAATGGCCAATAAGCACCCAGTATCATCAGTCATTAGAGAAATGCAAATCGAAACCACAAGGCAGGGCCTGCGCTGTGGCACAGTGGGCTAAGTTTCCGCCTGGGGTGCTGACATCCCATATGGGCACTGATTCAAGTCCCGGCTGCTCCACTTCCGATCCTGCTCTCTGCTGTGGCCTGGGAAAGCAGTGGAAGATGGCCCAAGTCCTTGGCCCCTGCACCTGTGTGCGAGACCCAGATGAAGCTCCTGGCTCCTGGCTCCTGGCTTCAGATCTGCCCAGCTCCAGCTGTTGCAGTCATTTGGGTAGTGAACTAATGCAAGGAAGAACTCCCTCTCCCTCTCTTCCTCTCTCTCTCTCTCTGTAACTCTGCCTCTCAAGTAAAACATAAATCTTAAAAACAAACAAATAAACAAAACAAAACAAAAAAACACAAGGCAATACCACTTCACGCCTACTAGGATGGCCATAGCCAGAAAGCCCGGGGCCAGCATTGCGGCACAGCGGGTAAAGCCACCGCTTGCCAGGCCAGCATCCCATATTCGAGCGCCAGTCCATGTCCTGGCTATTCCACTTCTGTTTGAGCCAAATCATTAACAAAAAGTGTTTAAGAAAACTGCACACATTGGGAAATAAAAGCATTCTGTGCATAGAACTTATGATCAGCATGAGAAGTCACGCAGGAATTATATTTTAACATACATGTGATACAGTTAAAACTTTGAAAAGGTTGAAGAAGCTTAAAAGCATGCAAACTGAGAAGTCAGAAAAAAATAACATTAAAGCCTCAAAGAAGTGGAAGAAATGAGAGAAGACATTGTTACAGCAGAAAACAAATCCATAATAAAGAAGATCAACAAAGATATATTGGTTCTTTGAAAAGCCTCATAAAATAAATAAGCAATATTAAGAAAAAAGAAAAGGCATAAATAAATGTTAGAATAAAAAGTCACAAATAGACATGCTGAAGATAAAAACTTAATGCAACATATTTGACAACTGAAATGAAATGAGTGAAGTCCTAAAAAATATAATTTAAACCAAAACCAACTAAAAATGAAGTAGGAAGCCAGCCTAATCCTATAGTCTTTAAGATACTGAGCAAATAGTTTACAGGCTTCTCATGAAGAAAACACCGGTTCCCACTAGTTCTAGCTGTGAATTCTAACAAATCAAGGAAGAAATATTTTGAAACTTACTTAAACTTTTCAAAAGCCTGAAAAAAAAAAAGGTTCTGTATTTAACTTATGAGGAAAGCATAACCTTGATATGGAAAGAAAATAATTATGGGAAAATTGTAGGTGATCTCACTCCTGAATATGGATGCAAAAATCCTAAGCAAAATAGTAGCAAAACAGATACAGCAGTGTACAAAAAAGATAGAGTCAAAAACTGGAAAAATAAAGACCAGAAAAAACAAAAACACGCACACGCACAAATGGAAAATAAATATGACCACGTTGGAATTATCCCAGGAATGTGAGGTTAATCTAAAATTAGAAATTATAATGTAATTCACCCTTTTAATGGGTTAAAAAAGAAAGCAAACTATGATCATCTCAAAAAGTTGGGGGAAATTTTTTTCTCAATTACATGTGATTAAAAGCAAAGAATAAAATTATTCTTTGAAAACAGGGAATAAAATGGAAATTTCTTAACCCTAAAAAGAGTATTCTCAAAAAAAAAAACCCTACAGAAAATAGTATCTTCGATAATATGATGCATAAAGTATTCCCTTTAAAATTGGGAGCAAAACAACACCTGCTCTTATTCGATTTAGCACTGCACTGGAGAAAGTATCCAAAATAGTAGGAACAGAAAACTTGAAGAATAAACGTTATGAGGAAACAAACTGTCAGGTGGAAAGCTCTCCAGGCACCCATTCCAGTGGACACAGTACTGGAAAGAATTCACACCAACTTCTCTCATTAATATAGACACAGAAATTCTAGATAAACTATTAGTCTGATCAAGCAGTGTGTTATGTGGATGAACAAGTGTGACCAAGTGGGATTCATTACACAAGTGCAAGGCTACTGCCATCAACATTAGAGAATTTGCCATTGTTTGACAGTGTCATTCAGAATAGTGGGGAGTTTGTCCATGTACACGAGAAACGTGTTATACAGCTATATGGCAGACACTTGGGTCTGTGGGACAGACTAGAGAATCCAGAAACAGAACTCAGATTTGACAAGTTCATTATGAAACAAATGTGGCATACCAGTTCACAGGCAGGAAAAGGATGGTTGAACAAATGCCATGACATGACTGGGTATCTAGTGAGAAGGCACTCACATATTATAAGCAAAAAAAAACAAAACAACAACAACAACAACAACAACAAAAACATTCGAGGCCTGTGCAAATTTAAACAGAAAGCCAAGACTTTTTTTTTTTTTTTAAATACTGGATGAGCTCTCTTCCTCAATAGCTCAGTTAGGCATAAGTCTGATGAGAGAGGCCCTTAAAGCAGTGTAAGACATTCAGCACAAAATATAGGGATATTTGGTTATGTAAACATTTGAAATGTATGTGTGGCAGAGACACCAACAAAAGAAGACAGCAGGCAACAGGTAAACCAAGAGCTTGCCCGCGAGAGGATGCACAACTCCACGTGGAGGAAGAGTTCATGCTGACGCAGAGCTAGACACTCGCTTCCCTCATCCCCAGGGGGCTGCGGTAACAGCCGCACAGTACCAGCCTTTATCTGCTGGATAAGCAACATCACAGGAAAGGCAGGGCGGCCAAGGGTGCTGGGCAGTGGAGTGGTTCCCAATGCTTGTGTACGTGGTGGGTGGGAGGAGGAATTATCACTGTTCCCCAAGCTGACAATATCCACTTATCAACAAAAATTCTCAGAACCAGCAATCCCACTTCCGGCGTTCTATCCGCATAAGAGGGATGGATCTACCTGCAGGGTGTGTGATAGGCATAGCCACTGGCAAGGGTGGGGCTGCTGAATGAGTCACAGTCCACGCAGGCTGCAGGCTGCCAGGAGTCGTGAGTGCCGTGTGGCTCTGCGGCCGCCCAGGGCATCCTTGGTACTAAAGGCCAGCACCCCTGCCAGGCTCTGAGCGTGTGTCCTCCTGTGTGGGAGCAGGCCCTCCTTATCTCGGGCTGCTGGGAGAGAAGCAGGCAGGGGCAGCCAGGCCACTCTGTGTCTTGTCTTCGCTTCACCATAAGCAGCGTGTATATTGCTTTGTAATTAAAATGGAATAAAACTCCAGGGCAGCTGGCCTTCGTTACTATCTGTATACCCTCTGCAGGCCACAGACGAGTGCCCTTCAGGGAGGGCAGATGGCTGGATTCCTCAAACACTGTGGCCAGGAGAGGGACCAGTCCCTCAGGGCACCCCTGCTTGGGTTGCGTTGGAGGCGCCAAGGGTTGTAGCTCTGGCAGTCACTGAAGGAAGCTCTGGTTTGGGGCCCCTCCCTGTCCTGTGAAAAGGACGTCAGAAAGCGGATCCTAATGCTCTCCCAGGCTTCACGGAGTGGGGGCCCCAACCTGAGGCGGCCCCAAGAGGAAAGCTCCGAGGTCGCAGGTGCTGCTAATGCCCAGCCGACCCGGGCTCTGGACCACGAGAGGGCGCCCGCGAGCAAGGATCCCGAGTGCCTGGGACCTGAGTTCCGTGAGCCCTGGTGCCTTCTCCACTCCCTGTGGTCCCCGTCTCCACGCGCAGTCTCATCGTTTGTCACCTTTCTGCGGGTGCTAGTGGACTGCTAGCGTTAGCGGGAAAATTACTAGCTAGAGTGTACCCCAAAGAAATCAGGCGCTTGGCCCAAGAAAAACCAGGAGGGTTCCAGGGTGCAACAGTGAGGGAGCTCACGCTCCAAGGCGCCCTGCTCCCCTGCTGTCTACAGCCACACACTGAGCAAACCGGCTCCTTCAGCCTCGCTGTTGGCTACTAAGAGGATTGCTGGGAGTGGGGATGATTCCATACAGCCCCCCCCCATCCCCACCCCGAGATTCAGCTGTGTTCCCAACAAGCCAGGGGGGGCAAGCCTGGGGGAGGACCTGGGAAATCCTAGACAAGTGCTCACCAACACGGCCTCTCAGCCGACCACGCCCAAGGCGGCGTGAGAATTGCTCTTTGCCAATTGTCTTCAGGTGCTGTTGAAGCAGCCATAGACATGTGGGATCAAGACTAACGGGTAAGGCAAGTGCTTATGCCAGTCTCAAATGAGGGCCGACGCAGATCAGGGGAGATGGGAGCTGGAAGCTCCTCCTGAGCAGAGGTCCCAGACCAGCCGCGTCGGCACCACCTGGGCACTTGTTAGAAACACAGACCGCTGCTCCCGTGAGTCCTCCTATTGCTTGCAGTGTTTGCGTGGGGGGTTGAGAGCGGGTATGTGCCAGTGTGTGAGCTTTCGAGGGAGTGCGTGAAGGCGCACGAGGACGCGTGTGCTTTGGGGAGATCAGGCCTGGAGGTGTAGGCGTTTGTGATCTCAGAGAGTTAGTTCTGTGCTCTGTGGGTCAGAGATTTAACCTTATCTGTGTCACAGACTCTGGAAAAGTCAGATGAGATCGTGGAAACTCTCCCCAGAAAAATACACAGGCACATGTTTGCGTACAATTTAAAGGGCCTTGTTCCCTGGGCTAAGAACCTCTGATCACACAGGATTCTTCCCAGAATGTTTTTCTCTTTGAGGATGAAAGCAGAGTAATTGCCTGAGTGACTCAGTGTGGGCAGGAGGTGGCGCTGTAGAGACAGAGTTGTGGAAGAGTCTGAAAGAGGAAGAGGGTGTGTGACGGTGGAGCGCGTTCAAGGGATGCCGTCGTCTTCTTCTGGACTTATGAGACTACAGTACCAAGTCCTTCCCTCCCTCGGCGAGCCCAGGTGCCCTGGGTGTCCCCACCACCCTGTTGGCTTGCTCTGCCAGAGTTTCAGGTGCATCCAGTAGTCCTAGAAGTGTAGCGCTGGACCTGGTTCTGGATTCCTGGTCCACCAGGTGTTTCAGTTGAGGGAACGGACACCTGTGCAGGTACTGACCAGCCTTCCCATACTGGGTCCTATACAGGCCGACAGGTACAGCAGAGGATGATGGCTGAGGTGAGGGGCGGGGATGGCACACGTGTTTAATCAGGCTTATTAGCACGGCTACATTCCGAGCAGAGGTAGTGCTGGCTGTTACCTGGTTTGATGCTCACAACCCTGTATCATTTAGTAGATGAGAAACTGGGATTTGCAGTCCTACATAAATGGTTTTCCAACTTCTCTGTGTGTGTGTGTGGGGGGGCATCAGACCATCTCTGAGCTGTGTCCCAGCTCCCTGTCAATCCTGTCTCAACAGTATCTACACTACCTGAGAACTCCTTAGAAACACAAAGGAC
This sequence comes from Lepus europaeus, assembly GCF_033115175.1. Lineage (NCBI taxonomy): Eukaryota > Metazoa > Chordata > Mammalia > Lagomorpha > Leporidae > Lepus > Lepus europaeus. Next base: position 66,769,285 of record NC_084839.1, on the reverse strand, counting down.
AGGATCTGACACTCTGAGACTAGGGCACAGAATCGTGCTCACAAGCCCCACCCCACAGTGGGATGGAGCTCAAGAGGCCCGAGTCATCCGACTCCCCGACACACCCAAGTACTGAGCCACATGAAGGTGTCAGGCAGCTGGGTCCGGTGAACCTGGGATTTGTTTTCTAACCACAAGTGTGGCTGAATTCTGTAACATTCAGTCTTGCATTGCTTAACCACGGACACGGGTTCCGTGCGCTGCGTCATCATTGCGGGAACACCACGTCGTGCACACTCAGCCAGCTTGGACCTCCCTGGCTGGGATGGCCTTACAGGACGAGGTCGCCACTGGCCTGGCGACTGTTCTGCGGTGCACAGTAGGGGGTGGCTCGGTTTGGAGAGGTCCATATGTAGTCATGGTGACCTTCATTCATTGGATGCAGGTGGGCAGGGAGCTGGGGAGCAGTGAGGAGCTGAGGACTGCCCACACCTGAGTCTCAGCCGCCACCCAAACCCCCTCAGCTGCCTGCACACTCACTGCCCACCACGCTCCAGTCGTGCACCAGGCACCATGATACCACGTGTGTGTGCTGCAGCCCACCCCAAACTGCCTCCTTTGAATCTCCAATCAGGCCCCGCCCCAGTCCCTGCTCCTTATCCTATAATAGGCAACTGCAGCCTGGGCGGGGCAAATCTCCCTCAAGGGGTTCCCCGCACTGACGTCCAGCAATGTAATAACTCCTGCTTTTCTGCTCACTCCTGTCTCTACCTCCTGGTTGCATCCCTATACTGGGGAAGACCAGAACCTGGACTGAGTCTAGCCAAGGGCCTCCCGGAGCCCAGCTTGGGGTCCTGATCCCACCACGCAATCACATTCAGCCCACTCATTGACTCAGCCTTCCTTCGGACAAATCCGTATTGAGCACCTGCTATAGCCTGGGTGTGCTATGAAAGGGCTGCACTGAGCTCCCAGAGCTAAGGATGAACTAAACCTGCGCAACCCCCCCCCCCAGGGGGGCCAGGAGCTTCTGCCAAGAGGGAGGAGAGGGCGAGGCAGCCTGGTGAGCTCTCAGCCTTGGGGCTGAGTCAGAGGGAGGCCGTGGGCAGCTCTAAGAGAATTTGAAGCAGGGGATGGAGCAGTGGGGGTTGGAACAGCAGCAGGGTGGAGAGCGGAGGGAGGGTCCCAGGCTGGGGGCCCACAGGCCACGGTCATTGACAGTGTGGCAGAGAGCTGGCACCAGCAGAATGAGGTTCGGGGCAGGTGGAGAGGCCGCTGGGGGCTGGAAGCGCTTGGTGGGGGGAGGACTGAGGAGTGACCGTCCCAGGACTCTCTGACTCGGCAATCCCGGCCCCAGCTGAAACGCATCAGCATCTGCCCAGCTCCTCCCCTGCCCACACATACACCCCCGCCCCCGCTCCTGACACCCCACAGCTCTGCAGACCATCACCCCCCAAGAAACCTCTGCTGGGACGCACCAGCTGCCTCCCACATTTCCGCTTTAAAAGAAGACCCCGTGAGGGTTGCAGGTGGGGAAGCGGGGGCGCACTGGGGCCCGATGTGGATCTGCCAGCTGCTTAGTGGTACAAGCCCAAGGCCCAGAGAGGGGTCTCACTGTTGTCTTCAGGGCCCCCATGAGAAAGCGGGAAGGAAACAGCTCAGGGAGAAGGTGGGAGTGGGGGGCTGGGGGTCAGAACGGCACAGCCCACCCCCAATTAGGGGAAGGGCAATTTAGAGGAAATCCTTGGAGGGGGAGGGGGCTGGGATTAGCCTTGGAGCAGGAAGAGGCAGCAGAGCCTTACCTTGACCTGGTCCAGCACCACCAGGGGCCCATTGACGCTGCACACCGTCCTGTAGGCTGGGGAGGGGCAGTGGGTGGGTGAGGATCTGACACCCAGACACCCCCGAAACACACAGAGGCATCCTCTGCTTTCCCTCCCTCTCTGCAGCCACCCCCTCCTCCCAGTCTGGGCCATCAGGGTCATTAGCTGTGACAGGGCCAGCCACCATTGCTGTAAGGGTCATGCCCCTGCCCGCGGGGCCCCCGCTGCCTTGGACACCTGCAGAAGGCTGGGGGAGGGCAGAGGCCTCTGCAGTCCTTCCCGGCCCTGCAGGGGTCTTTCTCATCCCCAGGGCTGCTTCCCCCTTGGCCTCCACCCCCAACTCCAAACATTTTCCAAAGGCTTCTGATCCCCAGCTGCGGCCCCTCCCCGGGGCCACACTTCCCTCCGCTCACCCCGTACTGATTGTGTGTGTGTGTGTGTGTGTGTAGGAGGGTTGCAGAAAAACAGAACAGGGCCTCGGCTCTCATCACAAGACCCTGGGGAGCCCCGCCAGGGAGGCTCCTGGCTCCCGGGGTGCACGGTGGGGACAGGAGAGGAAGGAGGAAGAAGTGGGGTATCTGGAGACACAGTGCTTGGACAACGGAAAAGGAGCTCAGGGCAGGGTTGACTGGGAAATCAGCAAACACCTAATCCCCTGGTGGGGCTCTGACTCATGGGTGCAGTGCGGCATCAGAACCTTGCTGGGGTTCTGCCCCGGGGCCCCTGCGATCCCAGTGCCCTTCCCCAGTGCACTTGTGTGGCCCTAGAGACACAATTGAGATGTAGGAACTTGGCAGAGCAGGATGGCCTCCGAGCAGGGAGCAGTGAGGTTGCTGGGTCACTCGCAGGCTGGGGGACCTCAGCGGGGACAGCGATCCAAACCCTCCCAGTGAGGAGAACTGGGTGCAATTGGGTGAAAAGCCTGGCCAGGGCCCCATAGTGTGTCTGCGGCTGGGGCTACTTCTGGGTGAGCCTGGCCCTGAGCCACGCACACCAGAGGGAGACCGAAGCCCCCGCCCCTCCCGTCACAGTCTGCGCGTGCGCCGTCACATCCTGATTTCCGCTTTGAGCAGGGCGGTTCCTGCACAGCTCTTGGCGAGGACCATTCGGAAACTGGAGGCAAGCGAGAGAAGGGAAGCCCTAGTTGGGCTTCGTCCAGAGCCGCAGAGCACCCTACTGCCCTGCCTTCCAGCTGCCCGCGGAGCCTCTGGGCCTGGACACCGCCTCTCCTTCCTCCCCATGCCCACGGAGAAGGCGTCCTCCCTTCAGACTTAGGCCTGTCCCAGCCCTGACCCAAGACCCTAAAGATGGCCCCCTGGGGCCAAGGGCCAGCTCGTCCCTGCAGCCAGTGCCAGGGTCTCCTTCTGCCCCAGCCCTCCAGCTCCTGCTCCCTGAGGCCTGCTCTCCTGGTGCCCTCTCCCCTGTCCCCACTTCCACCCTCTCCTCAGCCCCTTCCACTCTGGCTTTGATCCCTTAGGGTCAAGTGGAACTCTCCAGGCACGTGGGGTAGAGGTGGGCAGCCCAGATGAGAAGGGGTTTGCTTGGTGCTGTTGGAGAATAGAGCCAAGAGCTCAGCCCCGGCTCAGCCCGCAGGGAGCAGGTAGCCCTGTTCGCCGCTGCCCCTCAGTGCCGGGCGTAAGGGACGCTCAGTGAGGATTTGCTGGAGGGACCGTGGGAGCCACTAGCTGGCCCCCTCTGCTGCTTCCCGTATTTCCACATCAGAACCGATATGTGCCCCTCCGCTGCCTCCCGGCTCACAAGCCTAAGCTGGACTGTTGCCCAGCCCAGGGCAAAGGAGATGGGAAGAGATGCCCCTGGCTCAAGGGACAGTAGGCATCCAGACACCCCCACACACACAATGAGGAAGGTGGGGACTGAGGCTGGGGTGTCACCCTCCCCACCAAGAACAAGTCACCAAATGCCATGGGAGCCCCTTCCCGCCCACACGGTGTTTTGGTGACGTTCCCTGGGTGACCGGCCTATGTGGTACCAGTTGAGCAGGTGAGTGGAGCAGAGGGATGGCACTGGCTGGGACGGGGCAGGAGGATGGCAGAGGTCCTCCTTTGTGAAAGCCCCGGGGGAGAGCCAGAGAAAGTCCCAGAGCGGCCAGAAAGGCTGAGCCGGGGTTAGGGCACTGAGGAGATGGGGGGGGGGGGGGTTGGAGCGAGGTAGGGAACTGGGTGTGTGGAAGGGGGAGAGGCCAGAGGCCAGAGACCTCGGGAGTCAGGTCCAACTGCACAGCCTGGGGACACCTTTGCACTTCCTTCCTTGGGTCACTGCTGGCACCCCCCACTTCTCAGCCTTTTCCCGACAGCCTGCACTTGTAGCTGGGGGTGGAGGACTGGGGGGCTGGGGGCCAGGCACATTACCCCCCGGGACAAGAGGGGCTGCCCTGGAGGAGACCAGGGACCGCCGCAATATGTTTGCTGCCCCAGGCCCCTGCATGGCCAGCTTCTCTGGCCCACTCTGGGGGCAGCCAAGGGAGCTGGGTGCCGCCTCCCAGCCAAGGCCACAGGTGACCAGCCCGGGGCTGTCAGTCTCCTGTTGCAATGCATCAGCCTGCTCGTAAGCCCCTCCCAGGCACCCAGCAGCCTCAGTGCCCAGCTCTGGGGGGCTTTCCCGCAGCCTGGCCCCTTCCGTGCGGCTCATGCAGTTAGCTGACTGCGTCGGTTCAGTTCTGGACTGCTTGCCCCTTTCTTTCTTTTTTTTTTTTTCTTTTTTTATTTTTGACAGGCAGAGTGGACAGTGAGAGAGAGAGAGAGAGAAAGGTCTTCCTTTGCTGTTGGTTCACCCTCCAATGGCCACCGCGGTCAGCGCGCTGTGGCCGGCGCACCGTGCTGATCCGAAGCCAGGAGCCAGGTGCTTCTCCTGGTCTCCCATGGGGTGCAGGGCCCAAGCACTTGGGCCATCCTCCACTGCACTCCCTGGCCATAGCAGTGCTTGCCCCTTTCAAGGCCTTGCCCTCCACTGACTCCTGCAGCCCACCTGTCCCCCCCCTCCCCGCTGAAGCCCCACAGCAGGCGGACACCCTTGAGGCACAGGGTCTCCCCCCTCTGATGAGGATTGCCTCCCCTGTCAGACTGGACCTGATCTTTTCTCAGAAGCTGCATGGTTCGGCCGCAGCCAAAGTAGTGGCAGAACCACGCAGGTGTTCTTGTCTGGAAGTCAAGCCCTGCCCTGCCTGTGTCTATTGCACAGAGAGGCAAACTGAGGCCCAGAAAGTTGGCTGATTTCCCAATTCAGGGCGGGAACTGTGGCACGTCAGGGACCCCGGCCACTGGCCAGCCCCGGGGCTGCACCCCTTGACCCTGGAGGAGGGGGCGCAGTGCTGCAGGCAGAGGGCTGGATCAGAGGACCTGAGGGGCACTGTGTCAATGGCCTGCAGGGACTGCACACACTCCCTCCAGCTGCTCTGCCCACCCCCTCTCCATTGTCCTAGCTGACACTTTGGGTTGCACTTTGGACTGCAGGCTGGTGGCGGCTTCCCCACCCCCACCTCCCCACCGCCTGCCCTGTCAAAGGCCCAGCGGGGCTCCCGGGAGGCCCACTAATTAGCGCCGGCCCAGCCACACCTGCAGCGTCCTGGGAGAGGGCTGAGACAGGCGCCCATGCGTGAGGCCAGGGTTGGGGCAAGCCCGGGGCAGCAGGTCCCGCACCTCCTCCCTGATCCCGCTGGAGGGATTAGGGGAGGGAGGGCAGGGGCTCGAGTTCTTAGAATTGGTTGGTTGGGACTCTCAGTGGGCCTCTCTCCTCTTTCAGGAAACTGATTGGGGGCAGGTGGCCAAGTCCGTGGCTTGGCACTCAAGCCCCTGAGTGATCTGACCTGGCTCCATCCTTCCAACTGAGTGGCCAGCTTGTCCTTCCTAACCCCTGCTCCTGCTGGGCCCCCCAGCCCAGCCCAGCCTCCTCTGCTGCCATGGCCCCAAGGCTTCCCATCACCACCTCCCCAGCCAGGAGCCAAGGCCCTTGGGGAAAGACCCCAGCTCCGTGGGAGGTGAAGAGGACCCTCCTCCTCCAGGCTGGGCATGGCCAGGGGTCACCCCACCTTGATCTCCCCTGCCTCCTTTTGGGCTGATCCTTTCTGCCTCTGTGCTGCTGTCCCCTTAATGCCTCAGTGGTGTGAAGGGAGAAGGGGGAAGCGTCTCAAGGTGTTTGCCCCCTATCCCAGCTCTCCCCCAGGCTCTGGGAGCACTTAGAGTCCCAGGATAGAGGCCCGGGTATGCAGGGGGAGGCAGAGAGGGACAAGGCAGTCCTTCCTGGAGCCCAGCCCCCCGGCTGGGAGGTATGGAGGCTGTGTCCAGGGGCCAGCCTCTGGATACGTCCACAGGAGGAGCAAAGCCCCTGTGGCTGTGGTCAGCTGTTGGGTTTGCAGGGGTGGGGCCACAGGAACCAACATCATGATGGGCTTGCACGGCACCCATGGCCCCCGCTCACTCCTGGGTTCCAGCAAGGGTGTTGACAGTAAATAAGGGGCCATCTGGGAAGGAACTGGCCAGACACTGCTCCAGGCCTGGGCAGGCCTGCTGGAGGAGGAGGTGGTGGGGTGAGGTTGTACCTGCAGGGTCTCTGGGAGGGCACATTCCTGGAGGACAGCAGAGCAAGTCAGTCCAGGCCCCGCCCCCCACTTAGCTCCCCCCAAGTTCTGTGTCCAGGAGACGGGGGTGGGGGGGGTGGGGGGAAGGGGCGGGGCAGTCATCGTACCAGACTGGGCAAGGAGCAGATATCCCAGTCTGAGCACAGAACCCAAGGGGGTGTGCTCACTGCAGAGTCCTGGGCCATGATGACCCCAGTGTTGGTCTAGGGAGAGTCTGAGCCTCCCATCCTCCCCCATCTCTGAGATTCAAGGCCCATAGGGCTTCCTTGGGTTCCCTGCTGCCCCCTTTCTCCTTCATTGGAATGTACTCTACCCTCTGCACCTGCTCAGGCCTCAGGAGGTACCCACACAGGCACCACCCCACCCCGCCAGCCGGCTGCTTCTGTGCTGGCCCTGAGCTCCCACTGCCCCCTCTGGGATTGGTCAGCTATAGAGGGATGGAGGAGGGGCCGCCGAGTCAGGTCTGCTCCCACCCACCTCACACGCCCTGCTAGCAGCCTCTGGCTCTGCTCAGCCGAGGCCAGCCAGGCTGGTTTACTCCAGTGGGCTGGGCTCCGCAGTTACCAGGCTGGGGAGAATGACCTTGGACAAGGAGATTGGGGGATTCCCTTCAGTGCCCGGGGCCTTGCCAGGCTCTCTGCCCCAGACACCTGTGTGTGTTGCACTCCTGCAGGACAGCCACAGGGGCCGCACACAGGGCTGTTTCCCTCTGACACTTAACAAAGGTACCTTCCCCAACAACTCAGCACTTCTCTCCAGGCCCACTGCACCCATGCGCACACACACACACACGTACTGGTGCCCCGAGTAAGCAAGCACACACAATGATACATTTCCTCACCCCAGGTGAAGGCGGGAGCACCTGCCATTGCACACAGACATCCGCCACCAGGCTGCTGATGTGACACACACTGGGGCACCTACTTCCTCCTGCTGAGAACGCCCTCCTGCCTCACGCTGCCGCCCATGTCACCCCAAGTCCACATCCCACACAGTCGCTCATGCTCAGTGTGCCTTCCTCACACACACACGCCCTCACAAGTGCACATGGCCTCCCTCTCTCAGGGGCAGCTGGGAGTGCTCTCAGGATAAGGGTGATGACAGGTTCTCCCCAGCCGTCTCTGGGGACCTCCCTTCCCCCACCTGCAGAAGTGGCCTCTCTTCCAGGCTACATCCTTCCCACCCCTCAACTGAGAGCCTTAGATCTCCCCTGGCCATATGCCCTCCTCCTTTTGGAGACCAGAGGCTGGGCCTGGGATTCAGCAGCTGCCCACGGCCTCAGCCAGGTTGGGGGGGTGGGATACTCACTGATTCGAGGGTGGGTGATATAGTTTCGGGTGACAGCCTGTATATGCTCTCGGGCTGTGCCCAGGTCACAGGCACTGCCAGGGAGCCCTCCGGGCCTGCTGTCTACCTTCGTGGCCATGGTGCAGGGAGCCTGGGAGCCGAGTGGCTGAGGTGCTGGAGAGATTCAGCTGAAGCTGGAGCGAGCTGCCCAGTCTGCCCTGTGGCCACCCCTCCCAGCTCCCCTCCCACTGGGCCCACTCCTCCCCTGCTTGGCTGTAAACACGGAAGCCCAAGCTCTGGCTCCACACACCCCGGCTGTGCAGATCTGGGACGTGAGCTGGGCTGGGGGTGTGGAGGGAGAAGGGCAGAGGTGGAAGACTGGTTTTCCCTCCCCCTGTGCTTGGCTATTCCTCCACGCCCAATACCCAACGAGTGGGAATTCACTTCCTTCCTGCAGAGTTCTGGGTGGGTGCTTTTAACAGCCCGGCGGTCCTCGCCACGTCTCTCCTTGGTCTGCCCACACTCAACTCTGGCAGGCTGCTCCCTTCCCAGTGTCGCCTCCGCCTGCCCTCCCCCGCTCCCCAGCACCTCTCTGCCCTCACTACTCCTGGGTATTTCTTCACCTGCATAACCCCACCATCATCTTTTTGAACACATATAGCAGCTCGTTTCTTGTGCCACCTCCCACAGGAGGCCATCCCTGGCTTCTTCAGCACCCTGGATTCACCACACAGCTGATCTCCTTTGGAAGAGAACTCTCTTGTTGCCACCAGGAGGCTGGGAGCCCAAAAGCAGCACTTGTGTCTTTGCCATCACTCCCGGGTCTCCATAAGCCTCTCAGTTTCACACTGTTTTTTAAAAGATGTATCAGGGCTGGTATTGTGGAATAGCAGGTAAAGCTGCTGCCTGTGATGCCGGTATCCCACATGGGCACCAGCTTGTGTCCCAACTGCCCCATTTCTGATCCTGCTCCCTGCTAATGGCATGGAACAAGCAATGGAGGATGGCCCAAGTGGTTAGGCCCCTGCCACCCATGTGGGAGACCTGGATGAAGCTCCTGGCTTAGGCCTGGCCCAGTGCTGGCCACTGCAGCCATCTGGTGAGTAAAACAGCAGGTTGAAGAACTCTCTCAGCCGGCGCCGCAGCTCACTTGGCTAATCCTCCACCTGTGGCGCCGGCACCCCAGGTCTAGTCCCAGTTGGGGCACCGGATTCTGTTCTGGTTGCTCCTCTTCCAGTCCAGCTCTCTGCTGTGGCCTGGGAGTGCAGTGGAGGATGGCCCAAGTGCTTGGGCCCTGCACCCGCATGGGAGACCAAGAGGAAGCACCTGGCTCCTGGCTTCAGATCAGCGGTGCAGTGCGCCAGACACAGCAGCCAGTGGGGGGTAAACTGACGGAAAAGGAAGACCTTTCTCTCTGTCTCTCTCTCTCTCACTGTCTAACTCTGCCTGTCCAAAAAAGAAGAAGAAGAAGAAGAAGAAGAAGAAGAAGAAGAAGAAGAAGAAGAAGAAGAACAACTCTCTCTCTTTCTCTGTCTCTTCCTCTCTCCCTGTAACTGTGACTTTCAAAATAAACAAGTCTTAAATAAGACTTACTGATTGAAACTCAGGTTTATAGAGAGAGAGATGGAGAGACAGAAGAGATCTTCCATCCACTGGTTCACTTTCCAAATGCCTGCAGCAGCTGGGCTGGACCAGGCTGAAGCTAGGAGCTCCATCCAGAACTCCTACATGGGAGGCAGGGACCCAGGCACTTGAGCCATCACCTGCTGCCTCCTAGGATGCACATCAGTAGGAGGCTGCATCGGGAGTAGCCGGCACTCAAACCAGGTACTCTGATGTGGGATGTGGGCATGCCTAGCTCCAGCTGACCCTGCTGTGCCACAATGACCACCCTCTGTCTCACACAACTGAGAACTTCTGGTCTCTCCTGGCCTGATTTTAGGACCCTGTCCCACCTCCTTATATATACCTCCAGGCTTCCCTACAGCAGCACTGGCCTGACATTTCCAGTGCAGAGGGAAAGTGTTTCACGCAGCAGTTAAGTCACTGACGGGGATGCCCACATCCCACACTGGAGTGCCTGGGTCCCATTCTGGCACCTGCACTTCTGGTCCAGCTTCCTGCTAATGCACACCGCAGGAGGCAGCAGTAATGGCTCAAGTGTTTGGGTTCCTGCCACACTTGTGGGAGACCTGGCTTGAGTTCCTAGCTTCTGGTTTTGATGTGTCCAACCCCAGTCACCACCGAGCCTTATCCCAGACAGGATTTCTCCTATCCCAGTGGTACCACCCAAGCAGACAGAAGGGACAGTGCCTGGGTTCCCCATTCCGGGAGACTCCGGGAAGACAGCACGAAGCCAGAGCAGCAGCGACTGCCTTCCTGAGAGAGCAGACTGTGTTCATGTCTCCCGGCCACAGAGGCGAGAGCTCACCTTGGCTCTCCAGCCTGAGCTCTGGTTCCAAGTCTCACGACTCACATTCACAGTGGGAGTGACCAGACAGGGGTGGCCCAGGGGGGCCTCTGGGCTGACTGCAGGGGTGGCTCCAGCAAACTACCCAGGTGACAGTGCACACACATGGGACTGCCCTCAGCTTCCTGATGTGAGGTTGTGCTACAGTCAGGGAAGGAAGGAAATGGAGGAAGGCTTTTCCCCGCCGTGCAGCCACCCCTCCGTCTGAGCCACCACAGAGTAACAAGTCAAATGACAGTGTTCTGAGCAGAAAAGCCACCTTGTCCTGCGCCCTGCTACAGTGTCTGTGACGGCAGCCCCTCCGGGTCTTGCCCCGGCTTAGCTCTGATGTCCCCTCGGGCTGTCTGCCGCCTACTCTCACCCTTCACCCTTCACCCCTGGAGGGACTTGGAGTCCCGCCTCAAGCACTTCCACAGTTGAAGGAGCTGGCATGGGTGCCTGGGAGGGCGCTATCCTGGGTGTGGTTGGGCGCCCGGACCACCCATGCCCTCAGCTCCTGCCCCTCCCCCTGGAGGTCCCCTCGACCCTAGGCCCCTCTGCCTTGGCGGTGAGGACGATGGAGGGAAGGAGGCGGTGCCGTCGGGACTGGTTCCCTTCTTGTCATTGTTGTCCTTTTATTTCTGTGAAGACGCACACGCACACTGCGCTCACACACACACAAGCTGCGGGACCAAGGCCTTTCGGTCGAGTCTCTGAGCCCGGGGCCAGGGGCCTCCCGTGGGACCTGCTCGGTACCGTCCGCCAGGGCGGCGCCATGCCGGAGGGTCTTAGGTGCTGCTGGCTTTCTTGCCGCCGCCGGGGCTGCCGACTTTCCGGTCCAGCCGGCTGTAGGGCTCGAAGGCGGAGGAACCCAGTTCGTAGCCGGGCGACAGGTCCAGCAGCGGGCCCGCGGAGAAGCACACGGCCGGCAGCGGGGGCGGCAGCGGCGGCGACGTGGCCGCCGCGGGCAGCGGGTGCAGGCGCGGGGAGGAGTTCCTGGGGTCACCCAGCGAGGTGGCTCTGGGGCCGGCAGGCAGGCTTGGCAGGCCGGGGGTCAGCGTCAGGAGGCTGGGCGCCCTGGGCACGGAGAGCAGCCGGCCGTGCTCCAGCAGCCGCAGGATGTTGGAGGTGGCGAAGGCCTCGGAGGCGGAGGAGGACGCCCGCTTCTCCAGGTCTCTGCTCTGGTCTTTCTTCTGTTTGGTGCGCCGGTTCTGGAACCAGACCTTCACCTGGAAGGGGCGGGGACGGGGGTGGCAAGGGAGGGGCCGGCGCAGACACGTGGGGCAGGTGGGCGGGGCATGGGGGCCAGGGCGGAGGGAGTAGGGGCGCAGGGCACAGAGACAGACCGGGGAGAGAAAGCAGGTGGTCACTGAGGCCTTCCCACACCAGTCTGCTCTGGGTGGACCACGCCCCCAAATTATAAACACTTATACACGGCTGAAGCTCACTCTGTCCTAGGCTGGCTGAACAGATTGGCAGAAGGAGGGGGGAACCTGGGGGTACAACTGAACCTCCCCTCTTGGTCCTCATAGCCAAGTTCATGGCTTCAGTAAGCTTTTATGTGCAGGTTTTCCCCAACTGGATCTCAGGCCCAGCGGTCTGACCTGAGATCCAGGCCGTGCATCCAACTGTCACCGTTGCCTGGTACAGCCTCGGAGACAGTCCGAGTGCACCCACAGAGACCCAGCCCTCGTCCACTCCTCTGGGCAGGGGCCTCTCCGCGCAGCCCCGCATCAGGGCCACCTGCATCCGCCCGAACAGAGGGGCGGTGCTGAAGGCGACCCCCCCCCCCCCCATGCTTTTCTCCCGCTTGCCCTCTCTCACCCGCACTGTGGCGCTGTCTGGACAGCAGCGCCCTCACCCCTGGCTGCTCAGGACAGCCACCTGCCTCCTTGCTCACCCCAGGGTGAGGGTGGCAGGAGCTCACCAGATACTTCAGGCTGAGGAAAACCCGGCTCCCACGGTCTCCCTGCTTTGGGGCCCCACCCTAATGTGTGCAGGGCTGGGGACAACAGGATGAGTGGAAGGCTCTCTTATAGCTCCCAGGGCTCTGGGTATGGGCAGGCGCTGCAGCCTGGGTCCCACTCAGCAGACAGCTCCCCACTTGCCAATACTAGGGCCGGGGCTTCTGAATAACAACAGCGGTCTGTGCAGTGTGGGGAGGCCCAGGCAGGTCCTGGAAGTGGGCTTGGGGCTGTTGGCAGGGAATTCTGGGATTCTGATGGCAGGAGAAACTGGTGGGCATCAGAGTCCTCCACACCTGCTACCTCCAACCCCGCAGGACAGGGCCCACTGTCACTGCCCAGCACCCAGTCCTTCAAACCCCTTCCAAGATGTGGAGCAAGGCGGGGCAGGGGCTGGGAGGGAAGCTCCATAAACCTGAGGGTGATGAGGTCTCTCCTCTGAGTAGGAAGGAGTGCTTCCCCCACAAAAGGCAAGTCAGAGCCCCGAGAGAATCATTTATAGGCATTAAAAATGCCTGCAGGAAGGGGAGATTGGCACTGGTGCCCCAGCCGGAAAACTCATATGAGCACTGGTTCAAGTCCTGGCCGATCCACTCCCAATCCAGCCCCTTGCTAAAGCAGCGGAAGATGGCCCAAGTGCAAATACTTGGGCCCCTGCACCCACATGGGAGACCAGGATGAAGTTCAAGGCTCCTGGCTTCAGCCTTTGCACTCACCTAACCTCTGGACTGGGCTAGTGCCACTGCCCAGGAGCCCCTCTGTGACCTGAGGGCGGCAGCTTCACCTGTGACACTGAGGAGCCATGGGACAGCTTCTGCTCTCTGAGCTAGAGGGGACCTGGGAGGCCTCCTCATCCTTGCCTTTCAGGGCCCTCCGCTCCAGGGCGCATCCCTTCCTGCCTGCACAGGCTGCCCCTGCTCCAGGCAAGGCGCTCCCTGGGACGCGAGTCTCTTGCTCCCAGGACAGGGGCCTGCAGATGCTGTGGCCTGACTTGTTTTCCAGCTGGGTTTATGGAACAAGGTCTGTTTTGTACAAAGCAGGGATCCGCTGTACATAAACAACCCTGGGCCAATTATTGAACCTCTCTGAGGCTCAGTTTTCTTACAGGGGGATAATGTTCCCAATAAAGCCATCCACTAAAGATTAAACGACGGACAGGCATTGCAGTGTGGAGCATTACTGAAATGCTGGGTCCAGTCCCAGCTGCTCTCCTTCCAATTCAGCTTCCTGCTAATGCGCCTGGGAAACCAACAGATGATGGCCCCTGATAGCCACATGGGAGACCAGGATGGAGTTCCTGGCTCCTAGCTTCAGCCTGGCTCAACCTGGCTATTGTGGCCACTTGGGGAGTGAACCAGAGGATGAAAGACTGATCTCTCTCTCTCTCTCTCTCTCTCTTTCTCCCTCTCTCTCCTTCCTTCCCTCTCTCTCCCTTCCTACTCCCTGTTTCTCTTTCAAGTAAATAAATAAATCTTTTTTAAAAAGACTAAGTAAGCTAATGGATGTGTCTGCTTTAAACCTTGAGCTAGTTATTTTTCTGTGCGCCTCTCTCTCTCTTTTTAAGATTTATATTATTTATCTAAAAGGCAGAGTTACTGAGAGAGAGGGAGAGACAGAGAGAGAGAGAGATCTTCCATCCACTGATTCATTCCCCAAATATCCAAAATGGCTGGGGCTGGGCCAGACAGAAGCCAGGAGCCTCATCTGGATCTCCCATGTGGGTACAAGAAACTAAGCTCTTGGGCCATTTTCCATTGCTTTCCCAACTGTGTTACCAGGGAGCTGGATCAGAAGTGGAACAGTCAGGACTCAAATTGGTGCCCTTAGGGGATGCTGGCATCACAGGTGGTGACTTAACCTGCATGCCAGAAGGCTTAATGCCGGTCCCTGTCTCCTTCTCTTTAAAGTGGAAACAATACAAACAATACAGACCCATTGAATAATAATAATAATAATAATAATGCTCCTCACCCTGGTTCCTGGCACAGAACTCCTAAACCCTTGGGATTTCTTAGGAGATGGCAGTGTTTTTGCTCCTCATAGGAGCCCCTTTGACCACACCTAGATTCATGCTTGTGATCCTTTGGGATGGATCTGGTCTCAGAAAGACCAAACAAGTGATCAGAGGGCAGGAACTTTCAGTCACCTAGCCCCACCTCCAGGGAGAGAAGCAGGCTGAAAGTTGGGTTATAAAATTAAAAAGAGAGAGAGAGAGAGAGAGAGAGATCCCATCCACAGGTTCACTCCAAATGTCTCCAACAGTCAGGGCTGCATCAGGCTGAAACCAGGAGCCCAGAACTCCATCATCATCTTCCATGTGGATGGCAGGGGCCCAGCTACCTGAGCCATCACCACTGCCTGCAGCAGAACCAGGATTGAAGCAGGTGCTCCAATATGGTATCCCACATGGCATCTTAGCCGCTGTGCCAATGCCAGCTCCCCTATAAAAACTCTTGGAAAAAAAGCAATGTGGGGAACTTCCGGGACGAGGCCGCAGAGAAGGCATGGGAGCACCCAGCACCCTCCTTTCACCTTGCCCCGAGCACCCTGTCCATTGGCCGTCCCTGACAAGTGTCCTTTACGATAAACCAGCACTCGTAACGGGAGTGTCTTCCTGAGTTCTGGGAGTCAGTCTAGTGAATTAACAAACCAGAGGAGGAGACTGTGGGAGCCCCCAAATGCAGGGCCATTCAGTCGGAGGCACAGGGGTCTCCTGGCCCTTGTGACTGGCATCTGCCATGGCCCTCGACTTGTGGGTCTGTGCTGCCTCTGAGCAGTGGGGTCAGAACAGAGTCGCTGGGCAGGCAGAAAGTGCTGGAGAACTGGAGAGTCGGCTGGTGGCATTTTGGAACACAGCACACATTTGGTGTTAGAAGGAAAACCACACCCCCATGCCACAAGGTTGTGGTGAGGGCTGAGCTAGTTAGAATTTGTCAAGCCTCGGAGCAGGGCCTGGTGCCGAGGAAACGAGGAGGTGCTCAGCAAGTGATGGCTATGGGGCACCTGGAAAAGGTCTCTGGGGAGGAGATCAGGTAGCTTGGGGGTGGGATGAGCATTTGGCACGGTGGTTACGTGGCTCCCTGGGACACCTGCATCCCATATCAGAGGGTGTGGTTCGAGTCTCAGTTCTGCTTCCAGTCCAGCTTCCAGCTAATACATCCTGGGAGGCAGCAGGGATGGCTCGAATACTCAGGTGCCTGCCACCCATGTGGGAGACCTCGAATGGGTTACGGGCATTTGGGGGAATAGGCCAATGGGATGAAGATCTCTCTCTCTCTGCATTTCAAGTACAGTAAAAATCAATAAATTAAAAAAATATTTAAAGTTCTAGAACTTTGTAGTTGGATGCCTTAGTGCCAGCATCCTCCTAAGCCACTCCCTGCCTCTGGGGTACCCCTTCCCCTTTCCTAGCCTCTCTCCACATTCCACCCAAAGCACCTAACGGATCTGGAAGACCGCAGCTGGCACTGACTGGTGCCCTCTCTAGTAGCCCTGCGTTTATTTGCTCTGGTGTGCTGCAGCTTCCGGTCTTTCCTTCACGCTTATCCGAATTCCTCCAAATGTGGGTTTCCCTTTAGCAGCCTACAAGCCTCATACCCCAGGGGGTCCCCAGGTTGCCAGGACGAGGGAGGAGTGGCCTGGCCCGGCACTCTTACCTGGGTCTCGGACAGGTTCAGCTGGCGAGCCAGCTCGGTGCGCTCACGGCCCACCACGTACTGGCAGCGCTGGAACTCCATTTCCAGGCGGTACAGCTGCTCGGCTGTGAAGGATGTGCGCGTCCGCTTGGGCCGGTCCAGGTCCAGGCCCTTGGGCAGAACGATTTCCCGGATGGTCCCTTTGGCATCTGTGGGAGCCGTGAAGGGAGCCAGGTTAGTTCACCAGCTGGGGAGCTGGCTCGCTGAGAAGCATCCGAGCTAGAGGCCATACGATCTAGCAAGGAGCGCTTTGGACCTGGGCCTGGCTGTGAGATCCCTGAGAAGGTGCTCATCCTCTCTGGGTGCAGCTTCCTTGACCACCCAATGCAGGATGCTGTATCTAATGGGTAAATGTAATGAATGGACCTCAGGACAAATGTCAGGTGTGCCGTGAGAGGGCCTGCACACAAGGGACTTGCTCGGACCCACCCAGACTGTGCTCCCTCAGTAGAGGAAGGGGCAGATGTAAAGAAATGGAGTCTTCGAGGACAAAGGGAGAGAGGCTGGCATTGGGTGTGATCAGCAAGGGAGGCCGACTGGAGAAGATCCCCCGAACCAGGTCTTCAGCCGTCCGTCCGTGTGTGCACGTGCATGTGTGTGTGTGTACACATAACCATTCTGCAATATGAAGAGGTTGTCTGGGTGAGGGAGGGGACAGGCTAGTGAGTGGGGGGGGTCCCCAGGAGCTGCCCAAGGACAATTGCTACCACATTAGCGCCTTCCAGAGGGGGGACTGCCCCTCTCCATGTATGTACCTAGTCCCGAACGGTAGGGCCCTCAGCTGGGTGCTGAACCAATGCCCTCCACACACAGCATCTGCAGTATGTTAGAGCCCACATAAGAGGGGTGCTGGAGGCCTGTTTGCACCAGCAGCTCTGCGACCACGCGAGTGATGTATTGTGCTATGACACGACAACAGCTGCTCCTCTAGGCAACGGGACCTTTCCAGCTCCGTTTTACTCTGTGCGACCACTGCCGCGTCCAGTCCATCGCTGACGGAAATGTCATTCTGTGGCACAGCAGCTAGAGGGGTGGCGATGATCCCCATTTGAGTCACACACACGGATGGCTTCAAATGTGGTGACCAGAATACTTTACGTTAACAATTACGTTGTAAAAATAGGCAGCATTGTATCCTGTAGAATGCACCAAACAACTCCCAACAGACGATGCTGCGGGAGCAGTAAGTTACCAGACAGCCTTGAAGAAGCCCAGGAACAAAGCAGCCTCCGCAGCTGCAGGACCTCCACCTGCCTCCAGGGGGCGGGCACGGTTAGAATTTGCAATATGGCCAGGCGTGGTGGTGGCTGGGGCTGCTCTTATCTGGTTGTCAAAGCAGAGTCTGCAGAGCTTGCTCTGGGCCAGGCACTGTGGTACGCACTTTATCTGTGGTAAGCACAATATCTCAATGAAGGTGAAACCACAATCATTCCATTTCACAGATGAGGAAATGGAGGACCACCTTAAGTACTGCTGGTGGTCAGGAACCTCTAAAGCACCCTCATTTTACATAATAAACATCCTCTTGGTAATCCTCAATAATGCAATTGATGCGATATAATGAAAAGAACATTTTTTATTTTATTTTTATTTTTTTGACAGGCAGAGTGGACAGACAGAGAGAGGCAGAGAGAAAGGTCTTCCTTTGCCGATGGTTCACCCTCCAATGGCCGCCGCGGTAGCGCGCTGCGGCCGGCGCACCGCGCTGATCCGATGGCAGGAGCCAGGTGCTTCTCCTGGTCTCCCATGGGGTGCAGGGCCCAAGCACTTGGGCCATCCTCCACTGCTCTCCCGGGCCACAGCAGAGAGCTGGCCTGGAAGAGGGGCAACTGGGACAGAATCCGGTGCCCCGACCAGGACTAGAACCCGGTGTGCCGGCGCCACAAGGCGGAGGATTAACCTGTGGAGCCATGGCGCCGGCCGAAAAGAACATTTTTTAAAAACATTTTGAAAGGCAGAGTGGCAGAGAAGGACACACACACACACAGATCTTCCATCTCCTGGTTCACTCCTCAAATGGTCACAACAGGTGGGGCTGAGCCAGGCCAAAGTCAGGATCCTGGAACTCCATCCGGGTCTCTTATATTGGTGGCAGG
Source organism: Lepus europaeus (assembly GCF_033115175.1). Taxonomy (NCBI): domain Eukaryota; kingdom Metazoa; phylum Chordata; class Mammalia; order Lagomorpha; family Leporidae; genus Lepus; species Lepus europaeus. The sequence continues at coordinate 66,751,398 of NC_084839.1, read as the reverse complement.
GGTTCAGGCAGACAGGCCATCTTCTGCTGCTTTTCAAGTGCATTAGCAGGGGGCTGCGTCGGAAGTGCTGAGGAGCTGGGACTCAGATATGGGGTGGGGGAGTTCCAAGTGGCATACCCGCTGTGCCACAATGCCTGCCCCTATGAGGAGAATTTTGGTCCTAGTTAAAAAGTGGAATTTTCTGGATGGTTCAAAATTTCATTAAAGAACGCATGAACGGGGATGCACTTGGGAGGTGCTGTCTGCTGGGGCTCCTTGTGAACCCCCCAGGACCGGGTGCCCCTTTTGGAATCCCCAGTCTGGGTTAATCCAATCCCCCTCTCTCCTAATTCCTGATGCGTGAGACTGCATCCAGTCCATGTTCACCTGCAGGGTGCCCTCTGGATCCTGAGCCCTGCCCCAAATCACAAAGGTTCTCCATCAGCCTCAGGGCTAAGGTGGGTCAGGGTTAGGACAAGGTCACTGCTCACAGCTGGCCCAAGCCCGCCTTGAATTCAGCAAGTCCTACCAGCCTGGGCAGAGCACATCAAATGAAGTGGCCCTACTCTTGAGTGCTTTTAGAAACCATAGGCCCCTAGGGACAGCTCCAGCTCCATAGCTCCAATTCTCTCCACATAGCTCAAAGGGTAATGTTTGTAACTCTGGGACTAGTGTGTGACACAGCAGGTTAAATGCTGCTTGTGACACTGGCATCCCATATCTGAGGCCAGTTTCATTGTTTCTGATCCAGCTCCCTGCTAATGCACTTGGTAAGGTGGCAGATCATGGCCCAAATACTTGGGTCCCTGCCACCCACATGGCGTTCCAGGCTCCTGGCTTCAGCCTGGCCCAGACCTGGCTGTCAGAGGCTTTCAGAGACTGAACCAGCAGACAAAAAGATCTCTCTCTCCCTCCCTCTCTCTCCCTGCCTATCAAATAAATAAATGAATCTTTTAAAAACTTCATGGAAAATGGAATTAAAATATTAGTTTATTTGCAAAAAGCATGATTCATCATAACAAAGTTGGCCTCCTTTGCTCAGGTCCCAGCATTTCCAGTTGTGAGGTCAAAGTCAGGACTTCTCCACAACACGGCAGGTGCACCCATCTCCCATGGCATTGCTTTAATGAAACGTGTCCTGGGTGGTATGGACAGGAGGAAGGATGCCGTCACACCCGGCCCCTCCTGAGTCAGCCTCCTGGAGCCCACTGTGAAGCCCCTGGATTGGAGAGCTCTAACCATGAGGCCAAACCCCATGTGGACACACCATTTCTCTTTGAATGAGAGCTAGGAGGGCCACTGCTCTTCAGGGAGCAGCCAAGGGCAGCTGTCTCCCTCAAGATCAGGGAAGCAGGTACCAACCACACAGGATGGGCAACCTCAACCCCCCACTTGCCACCAGATACCAAAATGGGCTGCAAAATTAAGCACCTGGAAAGATGTTCCCCAGCACCAATCCCGTCTGAGAATACTGGGTAATAAAACCGTGGGAGGAGTTTCGCCAGCTAGGAAACCCTTGGTCCAGGAGAAGAGGGCCGGGGTCAGGAGAAATGGCAGACAGATCTGGGCCCCTACCCTTAGAAGCCCCAGTCTGAATGCAGCTGAGAGGCCCACCTGGTGTTCTCCCTCCATTAAGCTTTGCTACCTTGCTTAACGCTACTGCATGTACACGGGGCACTCTCAGATTGCTCTGAAGAGGTGCCCGTCCAGGCTGACGGATGCGCTGCCTCGTTAAACCTTGCTACCTTGCTCTCACATCTGGAACTGTTTTCTTTAAAGGATGTGTTTATTTGAAAGGCAGAGTTACACAGGCAGAGGCAGAGAGAGAGAGAAGACTTCCATCCACTGGTTCACTTCCTAGATGGCTGCAATGGCCGGAGTTACACCAATCCAAAGCCAGGAGCCAGCAGCTTCTTCTGGGTCTTCCACAAGGGTACAGGGGCCCAAGGACTTGGACCATCTTCTACTGCTTTCCCAAGCCACAGCAGAGAGCTGGACTGGAAGTGGAGCAGCCGGGACTAGAACCGGTGCCCATATGGGATGCCAGCACAGCAAGCTGGGGCTTTACCTGATACACCATAGCACTGGTCCCGGAAATCTCTACTTCTGGGAAGACAAGAACCTCTATTCCAGCCATCTCTGCTCACACGGTTACCTAGGTCCCTTCCAGTCACGTGGGAGACCCAGGTGGAGGTCCCTGCCCCTGGCTGTTGTGGGCATTTGTGTAGTGAGCTAGTGGATGGAAGCATGCTCTTGCTCGCTTGCGCTCTCTCTGTCTCTCTCACCCTGTCACTCTGCCTTTCAAATAACTAACTAACTAAATAGAAAAAGAAATAAATCTTTTTAAAAATGATAAAATCATAGAGGTAGAGAACAAACCATTGATTGCCAGGGTCTGGGAATGGAAGAAGGCTGTGGCTCCCAATAGGTAGTATGAGGAAGTCCCCTTGTGGTGACACAACAGATTTGTATGTTGATTGTGATGGTGGCTCCGTGGATCTACAGAAATATGACAACATGTCATAGAACAACAGTTGTCCCTCAGTACCCACTGGGGATTGGTTCCAGGACCCCCTGTGGACACCAAAATCCCAAGACACTGAAGTCCCTCACATAAAATGGTGCAGTGTGTGCACGCGACACATCCTCCCCTAGACCTTAAATCGTCTCTGGGTCACAGACTGCAGACACAATATGAGTGCTGTGTCGATATTTGTTATACTATATTGTTTAGGGAATAATGGCAAGGGAAAAAGTCTTTGTCCTGCATATTTGTCATCCATGGTTTGTTGAAAGAGTGCATGTGAGATCATGGATATGGAAGGCTGACTGTGGATACAGAGGCCAAAAAATGAGTGCAAGGAAAGATGTGTGAAATCCAAGGAAGGTGTGTAGTCTGATTAGCCATATTGTGCCAAAGCCGATTTTCTGGTTTTGATAGTGTGCTGTAAGATGCCACCTTTGGGAGAAGCTGGGTGATTGAGGCACAGGACCTCTCTGTACTATTTTTACACCTTCTTGTGGGTCCATAACTATTTCAAAATAAGAAGTGAACAGCAACAAAAGCACACCTTATAGCTAGATCGACAGGTAGGCACGGACATTGAGAAATCCAGTAACGGAAAGAATACAATTGTGCTTCCCCAAAGTGCCTCTGCATTCTGCTTGTGGTCTGTGCGATGATTTAAAATGGAACACAAATAATATTTGTTACTCCGAAGTAATTCACTTCCTTTAATATTTACTAAAAAAAATTAAACCCATGATTTCACATGCTTAGAATGAAGCTAAAGTGAGCATTTAATTTTAAAATGCATTATGTGAGGCCAGTACTGTGGTGCAGCAGGTTAAAGCCCTGGCCTGCAGTTCTGGCATCCCATAAGAGCAGTGGTTCAAGCCCCAGCTGCAACATTTATGATCCAACTCCCTGTTAATGCACCTGAGAAAGCAGCAGAGGATGACCCTGGTGCTTGGGTCCTTGCATCCACGTGGGAGACCTAGAAGAAGCTCCCGGCTCATGGATTTGGCCAGGATGGAAGACCTTGCTCTGTCTCTCCCTCTCTCTCTCTGTAACTTTCAAATAAATGAAACATCTCTTTTTAAGAAAATAAAATGCATTACATTATGCTAAATTATTAAGTATATAAATGGAATATGAATAAATAGAAATGAAGGTACTCAGATGACCAAATATTGGAAACAATGAAATGAAAAGTATGCTATAATGTGTGTGTGTGTGTGTATATATATATATATATATATGTATTTGAGGACATGTCAAAGGTTGGTGGACAGTATATATGAAATTTGTTCCCTTTATATAAATTTTTAAAAAGTGAAAAAATGATTTGTGGACAAATACAATTAAAAGATAAGTTTATTTTGGTGGAAAAGAATTTTGAAATCCATGCATGGGCTTTTTAAAAATATTTATTTATTTATTTTAAAGGCAGAGTTACAGAGAAAGAGAGAGCTTCCATCTGCTGGTTCACTCCCCAGATGGCCACAATGGACACAGCAGGGCCTGGCCAAAGCCAGGAGTCAGGAACCAGGAGCTTCATCAAGATCTCCCACATGGTTGCAGGGGTCCAAGTACTTGGGCCATCTTCCACTACTTTCCCAGGTACATTAGCAAGGAGGTGGACTGGAAGTGGAGCAGCTGGGACTTGAACCCGCATCCATATGGGATGCTGGTATCAAAAGCAGCAGCTTAACCCACTGAACCATGCATAGTTTTATCATAGCTCCTTTCCTATGAACTTTTTGAAGATCCTTTGTATATATGGTAATAAAGTTTATGATAAAGGATCATTCTAAATTTAAAAAAATCTATTTTCATTTTATGTAAAAGGCAAAGAGACAGAGATGGACTCAGATCTTTCATCTATTAGTTAATTCCCCAAATGCCCACAACAGCTGGGAACTCAATCCAGGTCTCCCACATGGGTGGCAAAGGACCCAAATACGTGAGCCATTGCCTCCTGCCTCCCAGGGTGTGCAGCATTGGCAGGTAACTGGAAGCAGGAGTGGTGCCAGGACTAGCCCAGACACTCAATATGGGATGCGGGTATCCTCCATGGCATCTTAACTGCTGTGTCACTGTGCCTAAAGGGGCATTCGAAATGGGGTCAAGGGGCTGGTGTTATGGCTCAGCAGGTTGAACTGCTGCCTGCAATGTCAGCATCCCTTATCAGAGTACTGGTTCAAGTCCTTCCTGCTCCACTTCCCATCCAGCTCCCTGCTAATGTGTCTGGGAAAAGCAGGAGAGGTACCAGTGCTTGGGCCCTGGCCACCCACATGGGAGACCAGGAGGAAGTTCCTGCTTCCTGGCTTCACCTGGCCCAGCCCAGGCCTTTTCAGCCATTTGGGGAACCAGCCAATGGAAAATATCTCTCTGTCTCTGTCTCTTCCTTCTCTATTTCTAGCTCTTTTCTTTCTTTCTTTGTAACTCTACCTTTCAAATAAATAAGTCTTTTTAAAAAATGGAGCTAAGTGACCCTAAGTTATGTTAGAAATGAAGTCAGGGCCGGCACTGTGGCATAGCACCCACGTGGGAAGCTGTGGAGGAAACTCCTGGCTCCTGCCTTCGGATTGGCACAGCTCCGAACGTTGTGGTCAATTGGGAAGTGAAGTGAACCAACAAATAAAACACTCTCTCTGCCTCTCCTTCTCTCTCTTTCAAATAAATAAATAAATAAATCTTTTTAAAAAAGGAATACAATCAAGTAAATCCCTGTCATATACCATAAACAGCAATAAGTTTCAAGTGGATTATGGAGAGAATCATGACTGTAAAATGACAAAGCCATTGCAAGAAAATATAGGGAAATATTTTCTGTAATCCTAGGCTTGGAAAGAGCTTTTGAAGCAGGGTACAAAGCCAAAGGATGTAAAAGAAACACAAAGGATGGCTCTGACCACTGAAGCTGACCTTGTATGACAAGTGCACAAAAGTCAAGGCAAAACCGACCAGGTTTAAAGAAATACTTCTAAAAGGGGCAAAGAAATAATACCCAGAATATACAAAATGCAATTATAAATAGACAAATTTCTTTATAAAAGGGAAACAAACCAACAGAAAGTGATCGAGTTGTCTGGGTCATTCACAGAAAGAGATCCAAATGCCGACGAACAAGGTAAAGATGAGAATAGCTTCACGTAAGTGGGCACTAAGAGGCAGCCATGTATCATCCATGGGTGTGGAAAGACATTACTAGGTGACTGACAAAGCAATGATGCATGGAAGGGAAATCTACATTCCTTATATTGCATTGTGGGAAGGACCATAAATTGTTATAAGATTTAAAGATTGCATTTATCAAGATTAAAGAGCCAAGTAACTCTTGCTACAGTGATTTAATTTCAGGAGGTAATTGTCCTAGAAAACACAGGCTCCTGTGCTCCAAGGTGTTTATGGCAAGAATGTTATATTATAATGTCGTTGCAGCATTGCTTAAAATATCAAAAATTTGAAAGCATCTTCAGTGTTATCCACAGGGAAAATGGCTGAACAACTTATCCTACCTTCACACTATAAAATTTCACGTATCAGTTACCACAAGAGCCAGGGTTTTCAGCCAGGCTGAAACAGGAGCCAGGAATTCAACCTGGGTCTCCCACATGGATGCCAGGGACTTAAGTGCTTGAACCTCGGTGCCCAATAGCAGGAAGCTAGAATCAGGAGTGGAACTGAGACTTGAACCAAGATATGGGATATGGGAGCCCCAAGCTTTGTGTGTCTTAACTGCTGTACCAAGCGCCAACCCCCAACATGTATTTAATAAGTATCTTCTAAGTGGCAGGTACTTTCCCAGCGTCTGAGGAAACAGAAATGAGCAAGACAGACAAGGGTCTGTTCTCTGTAGTGGAGGGAAGACAGATAACAAATTTAAAATAATTTATTTTTTAAAGATTTCTTTCTTTCTTTGAGAGGCAGAGTGACACAGAGAAAGTAGGAGAGACAGATCTTCCATCTGCTGGTTTACTTCCCCAGTGGCCTCAATGGCCAGGGCTGGACCAGGCTGAAGCCAGGAGCTCCCTTGGCATCTCTCACAAAGGTGGCAGGGGCCAAGCATTTGGGCATCCTCTGCTGCTTTCCTAGGTGCATTAGCAGGGAGCCAGATTGGAAACGGAACAGCCAGGACTTGAATCTGGCATTCCAATATGGTATGTTGGCGTTACAGGCGGCAGCTTAAGCAGCTGTGCCCTGACATCGGCCCTTAAAAGAATTTGTTTTTATAAAAATAAATTAGAGGACTATTACCATCTCCCTTCCTCCCCCCAAGTAACACAAACCCAGTAACTACAGTGTGTGTGTGTGTGTGTGTGTCACACCCCTTCTCTCTGAGCAGGTCCTGGAAGCAGGAATGAAGGTGAATCTTCTTATTGTTTTTTTTTTAAGATTTATTTTATTCATTTGAAAGACAGCCAGAGAGAGAGAGAGAGAGAGAAAGAAAGGGAGAGAGAGAGAGAGAGGTCTTCCATTCCACTGGTTCACTCCCCAAATGACCGCAACAGCCAAAGCTGAGCTGATCCGAAGCTAGGAACTTCTGGTCTCCCATGAGGGTGCAGGGACCCGAGGACCATCTTCCACTGCTTTCCCAGCCCATAGCAGAGAGCTGGATCGGAAGTGAAGCAGCCAAGACTAGAACCGGCGCCCATATGGGATGCTGGCACTGCAGGCTGGGGCTTTACCCCCAGTGCCACAGCGCCAGCCCTGAAGGCGAAGCTTCTTTAGTGTGGGCTTCTTGAGAACCCAGATGAGGCCCTGGCCCCTGGGGATGAGCTCGCATGAGTGAGAAATACACTGTATTTTTTAAAGCTTCTGAGGTGCAGCCATGTCTCTGCTCAGCATCTAGCCGTTCTTACAAAGCCTCCCCTGCACGGCCCCTTTCCTGTGGGGAGAGCTGGGGGAGCCCCAGCAAGGAGGGGTGGCTTTCATCACAGGGCCTTCTTGTGGGAAGGGCACTTGTCAGGGTGACAATGCTGGAGCAGAAATGGAAGATGGCTCAAGTCCTTGGGGCCCTGCACCCATGTGGGAGACCCGGAAGAAGCTCCTGGCTTCAGATTAGCCCAGCTCTGGCTATTGCAGCCATTTATGGAGTGAACCGGAGGATGGAAGACCTCTCTCTCTCTCCCTCTCTCTGTAACTCTGCCTCTCAAGTAAATAAATAAATCTTAAAAAAAAAAAAAAAGCAGGCATCACTGAAGAAAATAAGTTCCTAAAAATTAAAAATTAAATAAAACCGAATTTTTAAAAAGAAAAATAAATGAAAGCTTTGAGTACTTAGAAATACAGCATGAGAGACAGTTGAAAGACAAATGACAGGTAGGGATAAAATATTCCTAGTATATGCATAACAGTCCTGATGGCTAGTGTACACACTGCTTCTGTGGAATAGTGAGCAAAGTCAGGCATTAGTAGTTCAGAAAAGAGGAAACACGAGGGCTAACAAATACGAACAGGTCCTCGAGCTCCCAGGGAATCAGAAATAGAAGACAGCAGTGAGACACCACTGCGTTGCCATACTTAATCATTCACCGATAAGCACTGTGCAGGAACAGGGGGTGGAATCGGGTTCTGCGTGCTCTCTGTTAATACCATCAAATGATACAATATTGGGGGGGGGGGCAATTTCATAATGTTTTGCTAAATTCAATTGCAGTCCCTTGCCCCAGAGATTATAGAGTTTTCTATCCTAGAGAAATATTGTTTCTACCTGATAAAAACACATTTTTTTTTGCTTGTTTATGTTTGTAGCATAGTTTGTAAGAGGAGAAAAACAATAAGGAAATAGTTGAGTTTATCAAAAGGAAAATCGTTGATGAAATTACAGCATAGTCATGTGCATGGCTACTGTGACCAAGAAGGCTGCACGTCTCCACATACCGGCCTGGAAGCATGTTCGTTACCGCTGCTAAGTGAATACAGCACTGTTTATGTACATATATGTTTTTTCTGTCTGTATGTGTCTGTATGTGCATGTGTGTCTGTGTGTGCTTGTGTCAGCATGTGACCACATAGGAACAAAGACAGGACAAAGATCGCGGTCTTCTGCTCTTTCTGGAGAGTGGACGCTGGTCAGGAGGGAAGATGTCTCCCATCTCACCTTGTGCATTTCCTCGTTATTTGGTTTGTTGCAAAGACGATGTAACAACAACAAAAAAGGTTGTAACAAAACATTGTAGAGAGATGCATACCGGTGTGTTTAATCATATACTCATTTTTCTGCATCCACAGATTAAACTGACAGGGGACTGAAAATATTCAGTAAAATATACTTTCGTTCCCCTTGTCATTATCCACTGAATGATACGGTAGAAGAGGTCTGTAACAGCATTTACACTGCACTAGGTATAGGTAATGTAGAGATGATTTAAACGTCTAAGGGAGGCTGTGTGTTGGCTACACACAAATAGGACACCATGTTATATAACGGATTTGAGTGTCCATCCACTGCAGGTCCGGGAACCAGTTCCTTCACAGATGTAAGGAATGACTGTATGTGCCTGTGTGTGTGCGTGCATAAAATATTTTCAACTCTAGATGGAGCAGACATTTCTCATCAGGAACTAAAATCTAGAAACCAGAAGGAAACAGCCGTATGATGTGATCACTTCAAATTTTAGTTTTTAAAAAAATCTTAGAATCTAAGGTTTTTAAACAAGCAAAAAACCTGGGAGATGTTTGCTACACATGTCACAGCAAAAAGGCTCCTTTCTTTAGTATGTAAATAGTGTTTATGACTGTCGGAAACCAATAAACAATCCGATTGAGAAACGGCTAAAAACATGCATGAGGAATCCACAGGAGAGGAAATTAAAATGAAGACCAAACATGTGGGAACATGCTTAACCTCACTAGCGATGAAAATGAGATTTTTTTTTTTTCATTTGAAAAGGCATCACTTTAAAAGACGGCTCCTATGCTGGGTCAGGGGTTCGTGGAGTAAGGGCACGTTTAGCTGCAGTCGCCAGGAGGATGACGGAGCACACTCGGCCTCCATATTGTGAGCTCCACATGCTGGGACTCACCCACCACTGATCAAAAATGCCCAGAAAACAAACTGCACCTGTGCTGAACACGTACAGACTCTTGTCATTAGTCCTTGAATACCACGGTATAACCATTCTGTACGTGGTACTTAAACTGTGTTAGGGATCCTAAACCTCCAGGGTGACTTAAAGTCTACAGGAGACGGTACCTAGGTTGTATCTAAGTACGATGCCATTTTTTGTAAGGGACTAGAGCATCTGCAGACTTTTGTATCCATGAGGTGTCCTAGAACCAATTCTCCTTGGATACTGAGGGACAACTATAAATATATTTTTGGCATAAAATTGGGAAATATTTGTCCTAACTTAAGTGTGTGCCTGGATTTAAAAAGTTAACTTCTAGGAATGTATCCTGTAGTTACACTCAGATGATATATCATGTATATGTGATGTGATCCTAATTATTTTAAGCACTTTATTATAACAAACTCCAAATATATGCAGAATTAGAAAAGACAGTATGATGAGCACTGATATATGCAGCCTGCAGCTCCAACTTTTACCAGCTCTGGAACAACCCCATTCTATACTGCCATAATTTTTTAAAGCAAATCATCTCATTTCACCTCTCTACAGAGTATTTCTATTACATTATGTATTACAAATAATTAGATGTTATAAATAAAATACACATTTTAATATACGTCTCTAAGAAATGAGGACTCCTTTAAAAAGTGAACTACAATACTATTATCACAACCCAAAAAATTAACATTCATTTATAATACAATAAAATACATCACTTTTTTTTACATTTTCCAAGTTGTAAGGTCATAAATTAGACCTTTAAAAATCATTTGTTCAAAAAAAGATACAAAGATGTTTATCATAGCACTGCCTGTAATAGTGAAAGAAATTGTGTGATATCCACCAACAGGGAATTGGTTAAACAAAGGAGATCTACATGGTGGAGTGCAATGCAGTTATTAAAAAGAATGAGCCAGTTCTAGATGGAAAGAGTTCCATAAATATTTGCTTCAAAAAGGAATTCACAAAAAGTGCATTTTTGCAATATGTAACTGATACACTTATATATATATATTTTTTTTTTTTGACAGGCAGAGTGGACAGTGAGAGAGAGAGACAGAGAGAAAGGTCTTCCTTTGCCGTTGGTTCACCCTCCAATGGCCGCCGCGGTAGCGCGCTGCGGCCGGCGCACCGCGCTGTTCCGATGGCAGGAGCCAGGTGCTTCTCCTGGTCTCCCATGGGGTGCAGGACCCAAGGTCTTGGGCCATCCTCCACTGCACTCCCTAGCCACAGCAGAGAGCTGGCCTGGAAGAGGGGCAACCGGGGATACACTTATATTTTTTGATTACAGGGGAAATTTGAGAGATAAATCCTGGGACTTGAAGTGCATTACATGGGAGAAATGAGGGACCTTCTACTTTTAAATTGCATAGTAAGACACTATGAACTGTTTTATCATTTAAAATGATATTTATGCTTCATAAAAGATGTCATAAAATTAAAAGACAATTTATAAGCTCAAGAAGACAGCCCATGTGCTTGGATCCCTGCCACCCAGGTGTGAAACCAGAATGAAGCTCCTGGCTCCTGGTGTCAGTGCCAGGCTGTTGTGGCCATTTGGGGAGTAAATCAGTGGATGGAAGATCTCTCTCTCTCTCTCTCTCCTTCTCTCTCCATGTAACTCTATCTTTCAAATAAATAAATAAATTTCTACTAAAAAAAAAAATGAACTGCAAACCATACTGGAAGCAGTGGGACACCATCCATGAATCAAATCAATAAAGAGAGGGACATCTGAAAATTAAAACTAGCCAATGGAATGGACGACTAGACGGCCGCAGAAAAAACACAACCGTCTAAGAAACAGAAAGCCGCTCAGCTTCACTGGTGACTACACTGGGAAATCTTAAAATGTCAAGGAGGACTGTTTACCCCACAGAGTGACAAAGCGAAAGAGATGATGTCCTAGTAGGGAGAGGACAAAGGTGGGAGTGTATGTTAGCAAACTTTCCTGCACAGAATAACTTGACAATATCAAGAGGTATAGTGTACACAGTGTGAACAGTGGCGGCAAAGTGCTCTTGTAAGCACTCCTGGTGGAAGTGTAAATTGTTACTATCTTATGGAAGGCAATTTGGCGTTATCTTCCAAATTACAAACAAAAGATACCCTTTGACCCAGTAACCCACTTACAGGAGCTTCCCTCACAAGTGGAGAAATGACCAGGCAGCAAGTGTATTGCAGCATTCTATACAATAGCAACTGGTACGAGGCCAGCAAAATGCCCCCCATGGATACTAGTTACATAACACACACCACACCCATCTATACATGGAGTATAGTTCCTATACATGGAGTACTATGCATCTATAAACAAGCTAACAGAGCTTCGAGCATGAGCATAAACACCATTTGGAAGGGCTCATTGGAAGGCTGCAAGCATGGCTGCCTTCCAGGCGTATGTATGAGCTGGGCCACTGTGGCCATATGGGAGAGGTCTCCCCCTGGGTACTTAAAAAAATGTTTTGATGCTTGGGAATGCAAATGTTTTGATGAGCTATCTACTTTTACAATTTACTTGTGCAGATTTTACCGTTGTGCGCAAACCTGAAGCAGCAATGACACTGCTGGGGACTCATCCCAGGGATATGCTCCAAGAAGGGAGCAGAGACCTTTGCCTTGGGAATTCACTTCACAGCGCTTCTCTGAAGGACAAGTAACCCAAAGAATATCCTCAGGGAGGCTGGGAAATTTACACTCTGCCCCACCAAGGGGTGCTTGCTCTATGCTGGAGGGACCACATCGACTGGCTGAGCTGAAAAGATAAGATCACTGCTGATTAAATTTTTAAAAGGTAAGTTGCAAAGCTGCCTATGATACAATTTTGCTTTCATTTGTTTGTATAGAGCGTGGAAAAACTGCCTGGAAGGTCACACCAGGAACTATGGCTCTTTGGGAGGGCACTTGCCCCTTCTGTTTATTGTTTTTGTGGCGCACTAAATCCACCTGCCTTGCGGGAGGCCTCCTGGGTGCACCCCTTTCCCCCGCCCCACCAGGGCTCCCGTGGCCCCCTAGGTGAATGCGGGAGTGGGGGCAGACTCCGGGGTGTGGGGGTTGGGAGGCGGTTTGTTTTCAGTCAAACGCTACAGAAACCCTTGCTTCCGCCGCCGGGGGCGGCAGGCGAGAGCCAGGAGGGTAGGAGCGCAAGTTTCCCTGGTTGTTTCAAAAAGCCAAGAAACTCCCGGCCGCCCTCAACCTACCCTGGCCACCCAGCCGCCAGCTGCAGCGGAAGTTGTGGCTTGCTAAACAATTCCAAAGACAATAGGGCTGTGCACCTTGTAGGTTAGCAAGACTCTGGGCTCGGCTGTGCTTGCCCTGCAGTGTGGGGAGGGCTTTGCAACCCTAGAGGGTACGGTCCTTCCAGGCCGGCGCCATGCGCCCCAGCGCCACGGAAACCCTCCTGTCATTTGTCTGACACATTTACCTGACTACTCAGAACACACCTGCGGCGTAGGCGGACCACCTCCCACCGGGTCCAGGACTCCGGTCCAGAGAGGGAAGCTGCGTGCGGGCAGCCCTAGCGCCCCGATGTGGCATGGTGTACACGCACGTTTCTGACATCCGTCAATGAACCAACTAAGTCCAGGCTTTGGGATCTTGGGAGAGAGATGGTTCCACAAGCCCTAGGCCTTGGCAGGCCCCCACTGCGACCTTACAGATCTCCCCTCGCCCACGCAGCGCCCTTTCCTGGCTGCGCCACCACTTGGCATAGTGGCCAGATCCTGGCCTGGAGCCGCCACCTCTTCCCGCAGTAGCCGATGCCGCCCGAGCACCGTGGGCGGTGAGAAAGCCCGAGAAGCCGATCCCCATCCCACCAACGTCCGCATCGTGGGGATGTCCAGTCAGGCGCCCCTACTATCCCGGTCCCGGGGACTCCTGGGCAGGCTCCGTGCGTCTCTGGCCGGAGAGTAGGAACAGGCGGCACGCAGCCAGGTAACCCGCTACAGGCTCTCCAGGAAGGATTAGATTCGTCGCTATTTTATAAAAGCAAAATTTATTCGCTCTAACAGCCCCCCCCCCCCCGAGTTAAAATAGAAATCAAAGAAATTCAGCGAACAAGACGGGGGCTTGGGGTCAGGGGGTAATAGAATGGCGTCCAGGCCAATATCAAGTGTAGACGCTCGATCTCCCTGCGGCGGTGCGAACAGGGCGGGACCGTAATCCTGGGCGTAGCCTCGCGGGGCCTTCTGCTCCCAGGCCCCAGGCCTTGGTATCCACTCACTGCCGGCTTCGGAGGGATCTGGCTTCCTCGCTGTGTAGGGCTTGCGCTCACCCCGGGGCTCCTTGGGGGTCCGTTCTTGGGGGGGGGGTGTGGGCGGGTGGGAGAAGGTGATGGGGTGGAGGCCCCATGAGCGCGCTGGGCAGAAACAGCCTGAGAAGGGGAGGCACTGGGTAACTCACCCCGCATGGGTTCCTGAAAATGAACACTGGGCACACAAGATGCACCACCAAGAGAGGAATTCGTCCTGTTCCGCGTGCCCGTGCGTGTAAAGGGAAAATAAAGATCTGAGAGGGCCAGGGATGACCCGGTATAGAGAACGTGGGCCTCTTGCTAAACCAAAAGCAGCAAGGGGAAAAGATAGCAAACCAAAGCGACACAGGGGCAGGCGTTTGGCCTAGAGCTTAGGAAGCCTGTGTCCTACACGGGAGTGCCTGGGTTCGGGTCCGCTGTGGATTCCAGCTTCCTGCCAATGCAGATCCTGGAAGGCGACAGGATGGCTCAAGGGTTTGGGTACCTGCCCCTGCGGGAGTCCCCCAAGTCCAGTGGGGCCGTGGCAGCATTTGGGGAGTGGACCAGTAGATGATGATGGTGGGCTCTGTGTGTGTATGAAGGAGACTTTTTAAAAAAAGAATACAAAAGGAAATATGAAACCTATTAACCACCACAAACCCTAAAACTAAAAAAAAAAAAAAAAATTAAAATATAAAACCAAAAATAAATCCCCAAGTGCGGCTCCCTGCAGGAGCCGTGCCTGGGGAGGGCTGACTCAAATAAGGAGACGAAGGTCCCAGCGCCACCGGCCGGGCGAAGTCCCGGACTCCTTCCAAAGCAGCCGGGCCCTCAGCTGCGGCCACAAAGGCCGCCCCGCACCGCCAGGCCTGCGCCCGGGCCCAGACTCCCTAGGCCCAGCGACTGTTGGAAATGCAAGCAGAAAGCAAGCGGACGCCAGGAGGCTCTGAGCCCAGATATGGCTGCGGGAGGAGGCCTCTATGCCCGCAGTCGGTTCCTAGCCCGAGCCCCCGACGCCGCGGGCCTTGGCGCGGCGTCTTCCGACGCGTGCAGGAGAGCCAGAGCCTCGCCAGGCGCGCTTCATAGAGCGGACTCCACTAAGAGCAGTCCGCCTTCCCCCATCCACTCCTGGCGAAAAGTGCCCAGCCGGAGCCAGAGGCCCAGCCCCCAGCCGCCGCGCTCCCGGGTGACAGCGCTCTCACCGGTGTGTGGGTGAGGGGCAGCGAGCCTCTCAGGCGAGGCATCCTGCAATTTAACCCAACCTCCTGCTTCGGGGCGGAGGGGTACCGAGGGTGCGTCTCCAAGGGGGTCTGGGGACCCGCAGGGACAGAGCCCAGCCCCGAAGGTCGGGACGCTTCGGCTCCACAGAAGGCATTCTCTTTCAAGGTCGCTTGGGGAATTCGCGCTGGATTACTTTGGGAAGCATTCAGGTGCGCCCCGAGTCGCGGCGCGAGCACAGATTGTGGGATAGCAGTACGTTTGGGTTAGAAAATACCCGCCTCTTGGGAATGCCCGGATCCCGGCTCCATCGAAAAGGCCAGAGCGCTACCCACCGCTGCGCCGGGAAAGGCCTGTTCCTTGCAGTGGCTTCCTGCTGGCGGTTGGCTTGCCCTTCCCAAATATGAAACAAAAGGATCCCCCCCTTTCCCCGCCCCTCCCCGGCTCCTGGACGGTGCACACCGGCCTGTGCCGCCCTGCCTGGCGGTAGGGTCTGGGCGGATGCCTCGCTGTGTGGGCCGCGTGGGGTGCGCGCCCTGTATGCGTCCGCGCTTGGCGTCTGTGACTGAAGCAGCCTCCATTTTGACGTAAGGCGTGCACTGTCGCGGGCCGCCCTGGCTCCCTACCCGGAATTCGCAGCCGCAGGCAAGGCTTCAGTCCTTGACCAGTGGGGTCCTGCCCACAGGGCTGGGGAGGGCCTCCCCCTGCGGTCTGCAAGGTGGCACTGATTCTTCCTGGGCTGCTCAGCTCCCAAAACAATCCAGCCCCTGGGCCCGGGGCCTAAAGGAGACCAGGCGAAGGGTGGAGTGAGTTGGGAGAGGCCCTGCCCTCCCCACCAGAAGTTGTCTGTGGGTGGCCTCAGAGCTTCCCGCCCCTTCCTTGGAGAACTATTTCTGGAGCTCCTGCTGGGTGTTTGTAATCTGCGGACAGCACCTCGGGTCCTTAGCACCCCCTGCAAGGTTAAGGGCTGTGGGTCCCTAGGTGCAGATGAGGCACAGAGACAAAGGAACTGGCTCAGGCTGCAAGGGCTGTGAGTCCAGGATTCTAAACCAACTCTGCTTAGCGTGGCCACCCAAGGACGCCCTCAACCCAACGGAAGTGGGTGCCCTTGGAGGAGGGGGAGGGGGACTTACACAAACACAACCTGGGACCGAAATGGCAGCACCTCCCTTCCGCCCTTCAAGGTACTAGGGAGAGGAGTGTGTGTTCTTGGTGGTTAAGGGTACTCAGGGCCTAAGGAAGGGACGTTCATTCTGGGGCTGAGGTATTGTGGACTTCCCAGTTATCAGAGCCTCTGCCCTGAGCCACAGTGGGGCTGTGAGCCACACAGGTGACCCTGACTGGGAGGGATTAGTGGGGAAGGGCAGAAGGATTTATAAGGGACCCAGTTTGCTTTTCATTTTCATTAGGTACACAAATATATCTGCTATGCTTTGTATCTAGTATCTCCATTGTATTTTACAAATATAAGGGCATGGCTGTGTGCAAGGTACACCCCCTAAAGATGCACCCAGGCTGCTCCATGCCTGCCTGACTTGGGTGGCCCCACCCTGCAAGGTGCTGGGTTTGGGGTCGATTCTGACTCTCACCGTGTGGTGTGTGAGTCTCTGCACCTAAAGACTGCTTCATATCTGTACACAAAATTTATTTGTTCCACACACAGGGTTAGTGGTGTGCAGTGTGGGCAACAGATGGGCACAGAACTCGCAGCTGCCATGGCAGAAAAAAGATGCGCATCTGCAGACAGGGTGTGAGGTGATGAGTGTCACGGGCACAGACTTGGCAGTGTGTAGGCTTGGGACACTGATTTTTTCATCTCTGGAAGCCCAGTAGATTTCCTTAAAGCAGCCACACCGGCTACTCACACCTCACACTCAGGACACCCTGCAATCTAGAGAATGGAATCTCATTTAATCCTCGGTGCACAACAGGTCCCAGTACCTGCTAGAATTCCTCATGGTCTAACTTCCTTGCCCTAAGTGTGTTCCCAAAGCAGCACTGGTCACTCCAGTGACCACAACTGGCACCAGCAGTATTTCTGGAAGCCAGGGTCCCTGTGCCTGGGTTCAAGACAGTCATCAGTTGCCTTCTTGTGTGGTTGCCTCCGTGTTCCATCCTAGCCCTGGCCCCCTCTCAAGGGCAACTCACACCCAGCGGCTGCAAGGAGGTTGTTGCCAAATAGGCCAAGGTATTCCAGAGATCAGTTCAGCTCAACTTGGGATCCTGGTGCTACTGCGACCTGGAGCCAAGTCCAAGCCGGTTCCCCTTCCCTGGTGGAGGGCGAGAATCAGCTGCGGTTGGGGGTCTCCAGAGGCCCTTCAGCTCCCAGGAGGGGCCGGCGGGAAGAAGGGGCTGGAAAGGGCAGCAAGGGGTAAGCCGGGAGAGGGAGTGGAGGAAGGAGTCCCGGCGAGCTGGGCAGCAGTCAGTCTTGGCCACGGCCTGGGGACAGGCTGAGCACAGGACCCTGGAGACCCCTTTCTCTTTTCATCTCGCCGGGCGGGCAAGGCCCGGATGAGTGAAAGAGGACCCCGTACTTCCCACGCCTGAGGAGTCCCGGCTTCGCGGGGCGCTTGCGGGAAAAGGGTACTGGGAAAGCGAGTTTCGTGCAAAGAAATGGCCGGGAAAGAAGAGAGGAGGGCCAGGAGCGAGGGAGGCAGAAAGGGACGCGAAAGGCCAGGAAAAGGCGGTGCCGAGAGCCGGCCGGGCCCCGGGCTCCGCGAGGAAGTGAGAACCGAAAGAGCGAAGCCCTAGCCGGCGGGCGCCGCGCACGCCATTCTCCGCATCCCGAGCCCTTTGCGGCAAGCAACCGGTGCGGGTCCCCACTCCTGGGGATGGGCAACAGCAGGCGAGGAAGCTCCCCGGCCGCCGAGCGGAGCCCGGGCCTTTTCCTCCCGGATTGACCGACGCTGGTCCCTCTTCGTCCTGTCCCCTCAGAGCGCGCGTGACGCTTTTCTCTGCACCTGCCGTGAAGCACGCGGGGCGGGGACTCGGCGCTCAGCATCCCGCGCCCCCATCTCTGCCCCCGCCGGAGCAACCCGCCCGGCTGGGCCTAGGGAGAGGGGATGGGCCCCAGAGGCTAAGAACTGCAAGGCAGAGGAACAGGGACCTCCTCGGTCCAGTCGCTGCTTTGTCCCCTGCACTCAGCCCGGTGTCCAACACACAATAGACGCTCAAAATATTACTTGCTGAAGGAATGACTGAACGGTGAATGAATGAATACAGGAACAAGAAAGAGGGGGCCGCCGAAGGTCAGAGACCCCGAGAGGCGTGAGGCGGGGGCCCCGGTGGCCTCAGACTACCGGCCGTGCCCTTACCTCGCACCAAGATGCGGCGGCAGTGGTCCGCCTCGCCCGGCCCGGGCTGCCCGTCGCTGTCGGCGCCGCTCTCCCTGGAGCCCGCGGGGCTGGAGGCCGAGGTTCCCGCAACCTCCCTTGGGCTTCGGCCGCCCGCAACGGCTCGCGAGTCCTCCGCTCCGCCAAGGTCCCCTTCGCGCCGACCGCCGACACCAGACTCCGCCCGGCGAGCGGGGCCGCGGTCGCGCTCGGCGCCCCCATCGCCCATGCCGGCCGCCACTGCAGCCCTCGCTGCCGCCTAGCCGGCCTGGGCTGGCCGAGCCCGCGGCTCCCCGCCCCTCGCGCCCCCCGCCCGGCTCCTCTTTCCCCGGCCCCGCCCCCGCCCGGCTGCTCCGCCCCTCCGCTCTGATTGGCCGCGAGTGCGGGTTCCCGGAGTCCCGGCGGCTCACCCGGACTCCGCTCCCGGGGCGAGTGGGCAGGGGGCGGTAGCTCCACGTCTCCACCCCTAGTCTAGCCCCGCTCGGAGCCGCGCAGAGGGAGGCTGGGGCGGCCCCAGAGTACAGGCGACACCCTCTCCCAAAGTTGGTCAGCCTCCTCTCCTCCCCTGCTGGCTTCCGCACTCCCTGCGCCCCCAGGGACGCGCGGTCTCCGCGCTCCGGCCGCTCAGCAGGATCGATAACCAAAGTATTCGAGGAAGGAGACCCCGGCGGGACAGAACAGAGAACAGGAGGTTGGCCTGGCTCGGGTTCTTGGCGGGGGTGGGGTGGGGCTGGAGACGGGGATGGGCGCAGACGGGGGTTCAGTGTGCCACCCCCCGCACATTCACACCCACACTCAGGAACTCCCTGCCCCTCCTGGAAGGGCAAGAACGAGAGTCAGGGCAACGAGCTTGAGCAAGTGAGGCCGGGAAAATCACCCGCACCCCGGGCGCGGGGCCAAGCGCGCACACGGACGCCGGGTCCGGGAACCCCGAGTCGCGACGGAGGCGGCAACGCCTGGCTCCCGCGCAGCTCCCCGGCCGTCGCACTCTGAGGGGCTGCACCCCGAGACAGGGATAGATAGAAGGTGGGCAGTTCCTGGGACTCACCACCCCACACCCCACATGCGCGCGGGGAGCGGTCCCTTCGTTCTGCGTCCGGTCCACATCCCCGCCCTCGCGGGCAACAGAGAGACAGAGGGCGGTGGTGAGCGCGGCTGGCCGCGGGCGGGGTCGGGCGGTGAGGAGCTGGGAGTGGGGATTCCAGCGGCGGCCCTCGGAGGCCCCGCGTCCGGAGCACTTTTTAGAGAGTCTCCTTTCTCTCTCAGCGCCAGCTGGGGCCTGGTCCCCACTTCCTTTCCGGTGACTTAGAGACTTGAAAGGGTTGAGAACGAAATGTGTGTGCGCCCCAGAAGGCGCGCTGACCTCTCCCCTAAAGCGCCACCCATGCAGACTTTTTCCTCGCCGTTTCCGACCAGATGGGGGTGAGCCAGATGGCTTCGGGCTGTCTGAGGGGCTGGGCTGGTGGAGGAGGAAGTCTGTGAGAACAGACCGAGAGCAGGGTGCACGTGGCCAGGTGTGTCCCAGGAGTAGCGCCCGTGACTCCTGTGAGGGGTGAACGAGTCTACGAGGGGACTTCGAAAAGTTTGTGACAGATGGAATTAGAAGGTAATATTTCTTTTTTTATGTGTGTGGTGCAAAAGAATTTTGAAGTCCATGCATTAAAAACTGCAAACGTTTGTGGAAAATAGGAATGGTGAAAAAAACTATGCACCAAACAATTCTCTTTTATTTCATTTCCACGACCTTTTGGAAGTACCGCGTTTGAGATTGCACGGTGTCGATGTCTCGCGTGTGTGTGAACGGGTGAGTGTGTGCATCTATCCAATCCCAGATGTCTCCAGCAGAAGATGGGCAGCCGGGCGCCAGTCACTTAATTGGGGGACCCAGGACGCCTCTCTTTAGGGTTTGGAACCCAGGAAAATTGGAAAGAGTAGAGAGCCTGCTGATCTGTCCTAAGGGAGAGAAAGAGAGAGGGGAGGGGGCGCAAAGTTATTTGGGGAGGCGACTGGAGAAAGAGGGTCGCGCCCAGGGTGCAGGACGAGGGGAGCAAGGCGAGAGCCGAACGCACCAACTGTGGGCGCTGAGTTCCTGCGAACAAAGCGTGGGGCTGTGGGCGTGTGCGGGGGGAGGGGAGAAAGGTTTACGGAGTTTCAAGAGGGCCCTGGGGAAAGTGCGACAGCCGGACGGACGAGCGCGGCTGCAGGGGTCCGTGCCCTCAGCCCTCTCTCTCGGAGTAGGCCCTGCCACCCCACCCCGTCCCAGCCCCCAGCCCAGCCCAATGGGGGGCGTTCTCCACCGCGCCTGCCCCACCTCCCTTCCCCACCGCTATTTCTTTTCTTCGGCTCTCTCGAGTTTATTGTAAGCAGCAAACCAACCCTCAGCTGGCCCCCCGCCCACCCCGTAGCCCACGAGGTTGCGCCCACCACACGTGAGGCTCGGGTTCTGGGCGAACAAAACTGGGACAACACCTGCTGGACCCAGCCGGGCTTTCTTTGTTTTCACCGTTTTAATTTTTCATCTCGCTAATGGCATCTTTGTGTGCCAGCAACTCGGGTCTCAGTTCCAGTCTCCTCTCCTGGGGTCGGTGGCCAGCCTTCCGGACGGACGTGCGCCACCCTGGCTGAACCGTGGCCTCCTGCGGGGTCCCAGGAGGTTCCAGCTGCTTTTTCTTCCCCGGCTTCGGGAGAGCCCCACAGGGAGGCCGCACCAGACCAGACCCGTGTAGACTCTAGGAGTTCCCAGGTTCCTCCTTTCTCCGACCTTCGTTCCTTTCTCGAGTTCGGTCTAGAACCGTGCCCTAGCCACACTGCTCCTACGCCGGGGATAGGGCGATGAAACCAGGATTTCCTGCCGGCAGCAGGGTGAGGGGCGAGGAGCGGGGGTGGTGGGGGCACTTCACCAGGCCCAGGCCCTTACCCAGCCAAGGGTCTTCTAGGCCCAGCTGGAGGCCCTCCGCTCGCACCCTGCCTGAGAGGCGAATTGTGCGGGGCCACGGGGCATCCTGTCGCTGCCTTGCGCCCAGTCCAGGTGGGAAGGCTTTTTGTCGCACGTGCGTGCCCTGCTGGTACCGCTACATGGCGAGGGGGTGAGAGTGTGTCCCATCCGAGTGTGTGCGTGCTGGGGCGCACGTTGAGGCCCCGTCTGGTTCTGGTGGACTACCCCCCACTCCCCACCCCTGAGCTGCATAAGAGGGCCTTGAAGCCAGAGGCGTGGTGAGTCCGGCTGGTGCGAATTCACTGGGATCCCGGGGCTTCTCATGGAGCGTTCGGGAGCGGAGCACAGTGCCCTACGCCTGCTGCCTCGCCGTCACCCCAACTTGGCCAAGACCTCAGGGGCCCAGGGCAGTCCCTACCCGTCTCCACTTCCTTTTTTGTGAAGCTATGGGAGAACCCAAACACAAAAGAGGTGGGAGGGAGATTCCCTGCCAGCAGGGGGCAGGGCGACAGCTTCGACCCTGCTCCGCCACGGTAGAAGCTGGCCCAGCCCTTTCCTGGTCGCGTGGGACCGCCGCAGGCCGCGGTCATCTCCCTTGGGGCCTCCGCGGGTCTAGGGGCACCTGGGGGCTGGCGTTTCGCGGGATGAGCAGATTCTGGGCACAGTGAGACCTGGGCTGGAGGCCCGCGAGGCTCTGCCCCAGTGTGCTCCCCAGCCTCCGTGGCGCGGATCCCCCGCTGTCGGTAGCTGGAGGCGGGCAAGGTCGGCAGGGAGGAGCTCTCCTCACAGGCCCCTTAGAAATAGGGTGTTTTGGGGTGGTGGTGGTTCTCCAATCCCAGGAGAGGAGACTGGGACCGAGACCAGAGTTGCTGGCACACAAAGATGCCATTAGCGAGATGAAAAATTAAAACGGTGGGCCTGGGTTGGGGACAGAGGCTGTCCTCTCTGGCCTTGCCTGGCTCGGTGGCACCCACCCCACTCCAATCCTTGCCCCTTTATAGGCTGTGGGCCTGTTCCAAACCCTCCCCATCCTCCCTTCCTGGAGCTCAGTGGGTGAGAGCTGGGCCCTGGCTCCAAGGGATACACAGCACCCCGCATACCCCCCACTACCCGCCGCCTGCCCTCTCCAGAGTGGGCAACGTGAGTGGTTTTCTGGAGGGAAAGTGGCTTTGGAGGGAAGATGTGTACATGGCTGAGTGCCGCGGTGTGGTGCAACTCCCTGCGAAGCCACCAGCTTCTGCGGCAGGCGCTCACAACCCATACCCCACGGCTCTTTCTTTCCTATCCCTCAGATGCTTTCTAGATCTGGACCTCCGGACCCAGCTGAGCACCGCACTAGAAGCTGCTTGGCTCTCACCAAGGCTGGGGCCCAGCCTCCCTCCCTCGTGCTCACCCACCCCTTCTTCCTCCCTTTTTCCCCCTGTCAGCCGGCACTTCTGCCCAGTAGCTACCGGGGCCTGGGTGCTCAGAAGTCCGGGTTTCTCTGCCCTGCTGCACTTGCTTTGTGCCTAGGTCCCCTCCTTGACACTCTCCCTGCTGGTTTTGGGGGCCCACTCAAAGGTCCCTTGGAAATCCTGGGTGGCGCTTGCTCTGTCCCCAGAGAATCTAGTTCCCAGGGCTGCCGTTCTGCTCCACCGCCTTGCTTGGATCCGGGTTTGCCTCCCGCAGAAGAAGGCTAAGCTCAAGCATAGGAAGGGCAATGGGAGCCTGCTGGGAGCCGGGGAGGGACCCTGCTGCAAGACGAGGCTCAGGGAGCGGGAGCCACAGCTCAGTTGGCAGAAGGGCTTTGCACCCCGCTGGCTTCCCAGTCCTACACCTGTGGCCCAGGGATACGTGCCCAGGGGCCACAGCTCTACACTGGCCTAGTAGAGAGGGATCCATGGTCAGGCCTCTGGTGTTTATGTGCTGGTGGGCTTGGTAGTGATATTTTAAAAGGAGCTGCAAAACTATTGAAAAAAAATTTTTTACAATGACTCTTATTATTTTATAAAACAAACAGTATACCTACTAGAGTAGCAGTGCTGAAACTGGAGGAGGGCAGTGTCCTGGCCTGAACGGGGTGAGACTCCTCCAACTCCAGTGTTTAGGTCCCTTCTGCATGGCTTGTTGCCTGCAGGCCCTCTGGCTGACCCATTTCAGGCTATGCCAAGATGATGGAGGCATGTCAGCTGGTGGCCCCAGGCAGCAGGACTCTAGGACTGGGAGGGGGGCACCACTGTGAGGGTAGGCAGGGCCATGAGGTTACCCCTGAGTCAGTGAGCAGAGACCCCCAGTTGGCTGGGCCTGCCTGCTCTAGGGTGAGATGCTGAAATCTCCAGCATCGCACCCACTCTGAACCCACTGCCTGACCCACTGCCTGGCACTTACTCTTCCTGGCGGTGGCGCATGGGCCATCAGTGTGTCTGTTGAGCTCTGTTCTACAGTTTATGTAAGCCCAGCTACTGCGGCAGCTGAAGCCCTAAGCCATCTCCAGGCACAGCCTGGATCCCCCAAGGCAGCGTTCGCCTATTTTCCTCCAACTCCGCAACTCCAGAGCCGGTGGGTCCACTGGCAATGCACCAGGCCTGCTACAGCACTGGCTATACCCCTGAGCTGCTGAGTGCTTGGGCCTGCCAGGAGGACCACCTGGAAAGGCTGAGGGTCTGGGCTGGGTTCTACAGAGGGCCACTTTGGAGCAGTCATCGGATAGATATGGAGCAGGCAGCACTCACCTTGGCTCTGGCCTTGGGCTAGGGCCAGACAGGCTTAAGAAAAGAGGCAAGGGGCTGCTGTGGCTGTGACATAGCAGGTAAAGCCACAACTTGCAGTGCCGGCATCCCATATAGGTGCCAGTTCGAGTCCCGGCTGCTCCACTTCTGATCCAGCTCTCTGCTATGGCCTGGGAGAGCAGTAGAAGATGGTCCAAGTCCTTGGACACCTGCACCCATGTGGGAGACCTGGAGGAAGCTCCTGGCTCCTGGCTTTGCATTGATGCAGCTCCATCTTTTGCGGCCAGTTAGGGAGTGAAACAGTGGATGGAAGACCTGCCTCTCTGCCTCTCCTCTCTGTGTGTAACTCTGACTTTCAAATAAATAAATAAATCTTTTTTAAAAAAGAGGCAAACTAGAGATCTCAACACTGGCTGCACAGTAAATCACCTGTGCTCATTCTCAAACCAAGTGGTCCCCTAGGGTTCTTGGTGAGCACTTAAAAATTTAAAAGTCTTCTGGGTGGAAACTGCTTTGGCACCACTGAGCTGAAACAAGAGCAGGGGCCTTTGCTGGAGCAGAGACCTGGAGGTGCTCACCATGTGCTGATTCAGGAAAGGAGAAATGGACACATCAGCTAGGGGGTGAAGCAGGAGAGGAGGTGTTGCCAGGGGTGGAGGAGGAAGTTTGGGGGAGGAGGTGCAGTGGGCAACTGACAGGGTCAGCATCCCCAGGTTCTAGATCAGGGGGTTTGGGGCTCCTGATGTGAGGATTTTTGCTTTTTCTCCAGATTTCTCTACAGCACCCTCCCCTCTCCCCTCACCTGCCAACCTGGCCACCCTGTTCACCCTTTGGGGCGTTCTCCCTCCTCCTCTCGGCCCCCGCCCCTCCGTTCCCCAGGCTTCTCCCGGCCGTCTCACAGGCCTCCCGGCTCCACTCCTTTCCCCCTCCTTCTCTCCCTCCTCTTTGGTCCTTGCTCCCCTTTTCAGCTGTTACCCTGCTGGGACTTGAGTGCCCTCTTTACCTGTCCATTTCTGGAATTCAGATCCTCCTGCTGCAGAGTTAAAACAAAGACATGCAGGAGAGGAGAGAATCTTCCCAGAATGCCCCTTCTTTCTCCACAAACAGAATCCCTCCACTCCCAGCACATTCTGATTCCACCTGGATCGTCCCTCCCCCCCCCCCCAACCAAATGGACCCTGGATTTGTTTTCTATTTTCTAGGGAGGGATGCACTGCCTGGTTGCCCAAAGCTGTACTAAGCTGATAATTTCATGAAATAGTCACATAACTATTTAGGGTGGCTCCAGTTTGCTGAGGAAGAATTTGAGGCCAAGGTCACACAGCTGGTTGGTATTAATTCGAATTCAGGTGTGCTATGACCCTAGGGCCCTATCAAGGTGAACTCTCTTCTTCCTCTAACTGCACCATTGGAGTGGGGCGCCCTCCCAGGCTCTGTCCTCACTGGGATCCTGACTCCTGGTGCACAGCCCCTGGAGGCTTTCAGATTGAGGTGTGAAGTGCTGCCCTGGAAGCTGTTACCTCTGTGGAGACACAAGAACCTATGGATACTTGCAACGCAGAGCCTGGGTTCATCCTGGCTGGGTGGCAGCCTCACAACCTGTAACCATAGTTTTGCATTATTTTGTTTTTGTTATCTTTGGCAGCAGTTTTATTGAGATCTAACCCACATACCATACAATTCAAAGGCTTTTAATATATTTACAGGACGTGTGCAAGCACTAATGCCATCAGTTTTAGAATATTCTCATCACATCAAAAGAAACCCACACTCCTCTCCTCAGTGCTAAGTAACCACTGACCTTCCTGTCTCTGTGGATTTGCCTGTCCTGGCTGTTTGCTATACAAGGAATCATAGAGCACGTGGCTTCTGTGTCAGCCTTCTTTCATTTAGCACAACATTTCAAGGTTTATTCTTGATGATGTCATAGCATCATCAGGATGTCAGTCCTTTTTATGGCCAAGTAAGCTTCCATTGTATAGTAATAGCGCATTTTGTTTGATCATTCATTATTGATGGACATACACATTATTTCCGCCTTTCCTGTGAGAGTGTTGTGTCTCCCTGACTTGGTATCCAGTTGTCAGTTTGGCCAGAAGAAGCGGGGAGTGAGGGAAGTGCCATCCCATGGCTGTGGGTCCCCAGTCACCTTCCAGAAGCCTCCTTTTGGATTCTGTTCAATCAGGATAGCCTGGCTTGTCGGAATTACAGGCTCTGGAGTGATGAGTCACAATCCCCTGCTCTCCGCTAGATTGGGTTTACATACTCACATACTGGCTCTGCAAGTGTCCTTATCCATTGAATGGCAATAATACTAGTCCCAACCTCCGGAATTATGATGAATAAATTAATCTGTATAGAGCACTTTAATCTAGTTCCTGGCATCCACTCCTTGGGTGCTGGAGGAAAGAAAGTAAAAGCTTCAACCAATTAAGGCTTAAAGCCCGGGGTGGGGTGGGTGTACACTGTAGCACTAGTTGGACCCCTCCTCTTCTGGCCAGAGTGGATAAAAGCATGCGAGCAGCCTCCCCTTTAGCCAAGTTCAAGGGAGGCAGGGGGAGGTTGTCCAGCTGGGAGGTTACCAGCTAATTCTGGGCCCTCAACCTCAGCCACCTCCTTGGCTGTCCCGGGTGAGGGTGTGGGAGAAATCAGACTGGCTGCCAATGGCGACCTCCTGCCTGTCTAGCCAAGCCTTCATTTTCTAAAAGTGGACACTGAGGTTAAGGAGGAAGTGAGCTGGGGGTCAGAACCCTGTATGTGGTCATCTAGCTGCAGGTCCTGGCACAGACACCACTCAGCTTCCCATTTATCGTTCTGATTCTGCCAGTTTGCCGGCTGGAGAACCCAGCTGCCCCATGGCCTTTCTTGAGGTCCAAGAAAGAACAACCCAGGGACATAGCTGGGAATCCAAGTCCCCCCGCAGGGACGCAGGAAGGGATGGTGTGTGGCAATGTCTGGGCCCTCTGTTCATTCCCGGGCACTTCCCACCCAGGCCGGGAGACCTGGGCATACACTGGCCAGCTCCTGACTGTTGGGACTGCCTTTGGGGAGGGACACAGAGGCCAGCCTGGGTCGCCTTTGTACCCCTTGATGCCTTTTGAATTGTAGGGTTTCACAGCTCAAACGAATCTAGTGAAACAAAATTTTCCATGTTATTAGAATGCATTTGAAGAGATGATTTCTTTGTTTCTTAAGAAAATTATGTATTTATTTGAAAGAGTTACATACACAGAGCCAAATGACCCCAAGGGCTGAAGTTGGACCAGACTCAAGCCAGGAGCTTCATCTGGGGGTCTCCCATATGGTTGGCAGGGGCCCAAGTACTCTTTTCCCAGGCCATTGGCAGGGAGCTGGATGGGAAGTGGAGCAGCCAGTTCGAACCAGTGCCCATATGAGATGCCAGCGACCAGGCGGCAGTTAAACCCGATACCACAACCCAGCCTGGTTGTTTCTTTTGATGTTTCCATTGAGGGCAGCATTTCCCCTTCCTTCCCTGATCCACCTCCGGGAGCTTACCTGCAAAGATTTGCTGTGTAGGCTCCTTTTTGTCTTTGCTGTGCAGCCACCTTCCTCCCTCATCCCCAGTGTTCAGGGATCCAGACGTTCTGGACTCAGTTGCCCCAGAAGTGACCATTTGCCATCCTTGATACGTGCAGGTGGGTTGCAGGACATGCTTGGAGAGGAAAGGCTGAGGAACCTGGTGACAGCCTGTGGTGGGTGACAGGCCTGCAGTGAGAGAATCCTGGGACAATGCGGGCTACAGGCCAGACCCTCCCAGGTTGCAGCCTGGGGCACCTGTCCCATTATCCTGAGATGCCTCCAGGAATTGTATCTGCTGGCAGCCGTTCTCTGCGGGCTGCCGCGTATTCTTGGGAATATCCTTCACACAACATATTCTTCAACTCCTACTATGTGCCTGGCACAGCACCAGATGCTGGGGAACGGTGTGAACCCTAACTACCCAGATCCCCAAGGTGTGCAGGGGAGTTGGCCAACCTTCCCCTGGACAGTCAGGCCCCAGGTGGGCTCAGGTGGGCACTGTGGGGCCACTCCACCCACAGTTCACATACTGGCCGGGAAGCCGCTAAGGCCGAGTTGCTCTTCTGGCTAGAGATCAATCTCTAAAAATACCTCCCCTAAAGAGGCGCTTTCGCCAGCCTCAGGGGCCTAGAAGGGGACCGAAGTGCCACGCCTGGCCCTTACAAAACACAATAAAACCCAGCAACCAAACCTCCCTAAGCAGCGAACAGGAGGACCCACGCCATGGGTGTGTGTTTGGAGTCAGGGGAGGGCGCCCGTGTTTGTAATGGATGTGAAGCGGACTAATTTCATCAACTTCTTCCATTTTCCTTTGAAAAAATGAAAATACGCACTTGAGAAAAAAAATAACAGCAGGAAGTATTGTAAAATGATTTAAACGGGGGTCTCTCCGGACCCCCAGTCTCTTCTCTGGACGCCCCAAGGTCCCGCCCCGTCTCCAGCGTGTGTCCACTCCCTGCACGCGGTGCGTGGTCCCCGGCCTCGTCCGCCCACGCCCGCGCCTGGCACTGTTTGCCCGGAAGCCTGGTCAGCCCGCCCGCGCCCTCGCCGCCGGCCGGCCGTTGTGGAAGTGCCCGCACCCCCAACGCGTCGCCAGTTTCGAGTGTTACCAAGGGCTCACATTCTTGTGGGGCCGCTAGATCTCTTGCTTAAAAAAAAAAAAAAGTATCAAATTGAGAGGAAACTAAAGAGAAGGACGGAAGATTGGAAACCAGGGGCTTTGTGCGAGGGCCCGCGGGCGTGTGAGCGCGACTCGGGGCGACGTGGGCCTGTCCCAGCCTGCGCACCCCAGAACGCCGCGCTCCGAGGCCGAAGGCCCCGGTCGCCCTCTCGAGACGAGCGAGCCGAGAGCCGGGCCGGGCCGCGGGGTCAGCGGGAATTAGCGCGCCGGGGCTGGGGCGAGGGATCGCCACGGGGCGAGAGTTCGGGACGGGATTAGCGGGTTCAAAAGCAGGTCAGGGAGAGCTAAACGTGGCGACGAGGTCCGCGCGAGGTCAAGGTCCCCGGGAGAGGCGGGTTCCAGCCGACGCGAGAAAGGCAGCGGGCGCTGCGGTGGACCGGGCGAACCGCGCCGGCAAGGCCGAGCTGCCGGCGCGCGGAGAGCCCGGCGGGCTTTCGGGTGGTGGCCGCGGCTTGTGGCGGCCGCGGGGACAAGGGCACCGCCGCCCCTGG
The DNA here is from genome assembly GCF_033115175.1 of Lepus europaeus. Classification (NCBI taxonomy): domain Eukaryota; kingdom Metazoa; phylum Chordata; class Mammalia; order Lagomorpha; family Leporidae; genus Lepus; species Lepus europaeus. Next base: position 66,722,202 of record NC_084839.1, on the reverse strand, counting down.
GCCCTGAGCCCGAGGAGCGCACGCGGCGAGCCGAACCCACGCGACCATTTCCAGGAATGCGACCAAGATGACGACTCGCGAGCGCGCATCTGCAGAAAAGGGTTTACTTTTCTTTTAGATTTTAATCCTGTTCCCTTTTCTTGTAACTCATTTTTCCCTTTCTGGCAAGGCAAAACATCTCAGCAAAAAATAACAGTCCAACAAACCCCACCGAACGCAGTCAAAGAATGTTCCCTGCCCGTGCACCGGCATCTGCGGGCTGCCCGCGGGACGAATCGCGGGGCGCGGCCCCACTTGCCTGAAGACATCGCCTCCCTCCTCTCCACGCGCCCTGGCGGCTCGCGCGGATGTGGAGCGAGAGCCGGCAGCGTTTCCTCTGCCCCCTCAGAAATGCGTGCGGGACCCTGAGCCCCCCAAAGTTCCCTAGCAGGGGATATATTCGCGTTCTACTCTTGGGTTCTCACGGACAGCAAACTCGGGAATGTGTGTGGATGCGGTGTGGGCGCGGCCCTCCGAAATCTCTCTAATAGACGGGCGGCTGCTCGCGCGCTCTCGGGGCCGCCCGGCGCAGGTGGCTCCGCCCCGGTCGCCATCTCCGGCGTCCCCACGCTCCGTCCTTCCTCCCCGGGACCGGTCTCCCCCACCCCGGCTCTGGTCGTAGCCTCAGCCACTGCCCCATCCCCAGCACTTTCGCTTTCCCCTCCCGGAGGTGCGGTCTGCAGAATGGGAGCCGGGACGCTCGGGCTCGCTCGCTCCAGGGTCGCGCCCGATCCTGGTCCATCTAGACTGGTTCTGGCTGATTTTTTTCCTCGGGTAACCGGAGTCCGCCCCACTGGGGCGAAGCTGAGCGGCCTCGAGAGGGGAGCGTGCAGGCGTGGGGGCCAGCCCCGGGCTAGCAGGAGGGGTCGTCGGGGCCTGGGGCAGGGGGCGGGGCCGGAAACGGGGAGGCCGCGCGGGACCCAAACAAAGCGCGGCCGGGTGCCCGCAGTCCCCCGGTTTCTCCCGCATCCTTCCGGTGGGTCAGCTCGCCGCGGTCTCGGAGGGCACGAGCGGGTTGTGTCCAGCGAGACAGAGCCCAGGGAAACCCCGTTCGCGCGGCGGCCGCCGACGTTCGGCTTAACCCTGCTGCGCTCCGGTCGCGCCCGCGGACTCGCTGGTGGAGGGTGAGGGGCGAGGGGCCGCTACTCGTCCTCTCGTCCAGGTGGGCTCGCTGGCTGTGGCTTTGTTCTGAGAGATCCCGGGAATGCCACCCGCGACCCATTGCCCCCACGGGCCGGTCAAGGTGCCAGGAAACCACCGTCCTCCCCCACGAGAACTGCATTCCTCTGGCTGAAGATACATTCTTTCTCTCAGTTTCTCTCTGGCCCTTTGCGTACTTCATCCCGCCACTTCATCCCTCCGGGCAACAAGAGTAGCCTTGGGGAGAAGCCCCGAGGGGGGAAGCCCCAGTGCTCGAGAGAGAACCTGCCAGGCTTTCTTTTTTTAAACGTGTGTTAAGTTGTGCAATTTGTAGGCAAACCTGCAGCTTTGTAATCCGTCTATTTGAGGCCACACCTGCATGTCTGGGTACTTTCAATATTTTATGTTACAGTGCATCTTTTCCTTAGCTATTCCCCGGCCCGGTATCCCAGAGTGTTCGGTTCTTCAACTTTTACAAAAGGTGCAAACCAAAACCTTTGCGCGGGTGGCGCGCTCCGTGGGGCATGGCGTCTTAAGGGTCCTCACAGGTTCAACAGGATAGGGGCATTTTTATTGCGGTTAATATACTGTCAAACTCCTTTCCAAAGCAAAGCGCACGGACATTTGTTTGCGGTTGTGTCGGGCAGGTTGTGCTAGCGGTCAGGGGCGTGGGGACCCAGCCTCGCGGCTCCTTCCCCGCGCGCGCGCCCCAAGCCTTTGCAGAACGGGGGAGCTCCGAGGGCGCAGCCGAGGCCTGGGGGTTGGGGAGGCAGATGTAGGACGGGTTGGGGAAGGACAGCCAGGGAAACCTTCGCAGCCCAAGTGAGGCCCTCAGACAGCTGCGGGCTGGCGGTTGTCAGGTGGAAACCGAGGCTGGCGGGGTCTGGACAGACGAAGAAGGCAGGGGCGCCCACATTTCGGAGGGAAAGTTCTGAAAGGTGAGCGCTCACCTTTCTGATGAGGGCAATTGGAAACAGACAGCCTCGTTACTGGGTGTCTGCTTTATTTTTAAAAATCGCTGTATTTAATAGAGGCATGATTGCATAATCATTGTTGTAATTGATTTTTTTTTAAAGAGAGTTTACAATTCTCTATTTTAAATACAAATTGTCCTCTAAGAAACAGTTCCTTCTCTAAGCTAGAGAAATGAGGGCACTTCAAAAAGTTCGTAAAAAATGGAATTAAGACGACTTTATTTTGCTCAAAAGGGTTGAAATCCAGTATATGAGGGGCTTACAAAAAGCTTATGAAAACTGCATATTATGGGAAAAGTACACATGGATTTCAGCTTAATTTTTTTTTGCATGAAAAGTAGACTTAAATTTCATTCCATTTTTCCATAAATTTTGGAGGTAGCCTCCTATGTATATATTTTTTAAAGACTTGTTTATTTATTTGAAAGGCAGAGAGAGAGGGAGAGGTCTTCCATCTGCTGGCTCACTCCCTAAATGGCCACAACTAGCTGGAGCCAGACTGATCCGAAGCCAGGAGCCTCCTCCAGTCTCCCACTCAGGTGCGGGGGCCCAACCACCAAGGCCATCCTCTACTGCTTTCCAAGGCCATAACAGAGAGCTGGATCGGCAGAGGAGCAGCAGGGATACGAACCAGTGCCCATATGAGTTGCCGGCACTGCAGGCGGTGGATTTACCCGCTGCACCACAGCGCTGGCCCAAACCTCCTATGTATTTTTAAAAAAGATTTATTTATTTGATTATTTTAAAGGCAGAGTTACAAAGAGGCAGAGAGAGGGAGAGAGGTCTTCCATCTGCTGGCTCACTCCCCAAATAGCCGCTACAGTCAGAGCTGCGCTGATCCGAAGGCAGGAGCCAGGTGCTTCTTCCAGGTCTCCCATGCGGGTTCAGGGGCCCAAGGACTTGGGCCATCTTCTACTGCTTTCCCAGGCCACAGCAGAGAGCTGGATCCAAACTGGCGCCCATATGGGATGCCGGCACTGCAGGCGGTGGCTTTACCCGCTATACCACAGCACTGGTCTGCCTGCTATGTATTTTAAATCCTAAAAGCACTACATATATTATTTAAGCTTTCCTGTAGTGAGACTGTATTTATATGTTAGTTAATTAAAGTAATAAATTAACATAAATTTGTAACATAATCAGAATGAAGTAAATACAATTCCATCTCCTGAATCTTTCCCCCAGAAGTAGCTTGGCTTATTTACAATATTGCATGTGCAAATCATTTGTATATTTTCTCAACAATGATTTATACTATTCCAGCTACTCTGCAAATTGCCCTAAAAAATAGGTCATGATCTTACATGCTAGTGGACATAGCACTACATTCCTTTTATTTGCTGTCTAGATAACATTATATGGATTTTCTTCTATTTCCTTTGTAACAATTGTAACATTGTTTTGGAGTATTTGAGAATAAGTTGTCCACAGTATGTTCCCTTTTGCTGGCGTTATGTTCCCTTGTGTGTATTTCCTAAGGAGAGCCTTTTCCTACATGATCATAGAATGGTTATCAAAGTCAGGAAATTTAACATTGATTCAATGCTGTTATATAGTCTTCAGGTTTTATTAGGATTTTTCCAAATTGTTCCAATAAAATCTCTTACACTATTATTTTTTTCTGGTCCAGGACTTAATATAGTATTTTTAGGGTATTTCAGAAAGTTCATAGAAAGTGAAATTGAAAGATATTTATCTTGGTGCAAAATTTTTAAAAATCATGCATAGCTTTTAAATAATATTCATTTCCCATGAAAATTTTGAAGATCCCTTAAAAGCATAGATTTCAAATTTTTTTTCCCCAAAACAAACCAATCTTTTAATTTCACTTCCCACAAAAAATCCTGAGGTTCCTGTGGATTCATTACATTTAGTTTTCAAGTTCTTGCTAGTCTCCTTTAGCTGGAAACAGATCAACTTTTCATTGTCTTGTATCAAGATATTTTTGAAGAATATGGGTCAGTTATTGTGCATGCAACATGGTTTCTTGTTTTGTTTTAAACGGTCTGAAATATACAGAAGAATTGTCAAGGGCAATGCGAAAGCTGTCCTCTCTCACCAATCAACTGAGTATGCGTGGTTTCTTGTGTGTTTCTAACAAACAAGGATATCTTGCCTCATAATTACAGCACAGTCATCAAAATCAGAAAAATTAACATTGTCTCATCGACTCCTTAAACATCACAAAGTTTCGCCACTGGTCCTGAAAATGTCCCTGGTTATCCAAGGATTCCAGCTGAGGCTTGCTCAGTTATAAAGCCTCTTTCGCCTCCTTCCAGCTGTGACAGCTCCAGTCTTCACTTGACATTCATGGGCAGTTAAGTGGAGCGTCTCTCAGTGAGGATTTGTTGGATATTTCCTCAGGATTCACTTCAGGAGATGCATGTTTGGCAGGAATATCACAACAGTGATTCTGAATTATTTCCACTGTGGCCTGTGACCCATCAGGTGGCATGTGATTTAAATTTGTCACTGGTGATGTTAACTTTGATCATTCGAGTAAGGTGGTGCCTGCCATTTCTCCCTGTAACATTATTATTTCCCCCTTTGTAATTAGTAAGTCTTTTGTAGTGAGGATCTTTGAGACTATTGTGTGTGTCCTGCTCCTCATCATAGCTTATATCAGTATCAACAAATGGGTTCCACTGTCTCCAGTGGGCTATAACTTGTTCCTATCACTATTTAATTTACAAATTGTCCCAACCACGGGAGTCCCTTCAAAGTGTCTTCTTTGTCCTCCCCCATCCTGTAATAGCACCATTGAGCTATAAGGTATATATCATAGACATCACCTAGCTAACTGCACCATTTCATTGTTTTCTAATGCATTCACAGAATTGTGCAACCACCACCACCATCAGTTGTGGAGCATTCACTTGCCTCGCAGGAATCGCAGGAAACCTCCTACTCTGGAGTTACCACCTTCTGACTCTTCTGGTGCTATAGGCAACTATTAATCTACATTCTGCCTCCATAGCTTTATCTGTTCCAAATGTTTCATATAAATGATATTGTGCAATATGTAGCCTTTTGTGACATGTTGTTTTCAAGGCTCAACCATATTGCAGCATGTCTTACTAGCCCATCCTTTTTTGAGGTGGAATAATTTTCCAGTGTGTGGACATCCCCCATTTTGTATAACCATCCGTCAGTTGATGGACATCTGGCTGCTATGAATCGGGTTGCTGTGAGCGCTCTTGTAAAAGTCACTGTGTGACCACATGTTCACAATGCTATTGGGTGTTTGAGTATAACTGTGAGCGAGATTGCTGGGTCCGTTAGTTCCGCATTGGAGAACTGCCACCCCTTTTCCCAAGTGGCTGCACCATTTTATGTCCCTTCACCTCCCAGCGGTGAATGAGCGTTCCAATGTCTCCACATGCTCACGAATGCTTGTTACTGGCTCTTTGATGGTAGCCATCCTAGTGGGCATGAAACAGTATTTCATTATGATTTTCACCTCATTTTCCTGGTGATTCATGTGTTCGTTGACCATCTGTGTATCTTCTGTGAAGAAGTATCCATTTGGACTCTTTGCATATTTTTATAGTGGGTTATTTGCCTTTATATCATTCAGTTTTAAGTATTTATTCTAGGTGCACGTCTCATCACATATATGATTGGCCAATATTTTCTCTTGTTCTGTGTTTTTTCACTTTCTTGATAATGTCCTTTGACATACAAAAGTGTTTACTTTTGATGCAGTCTGATTTATGATTTTTTTCCTTTGTTGCTTGTATGTTTGATATTATTTCTAAAAAACCATTGCCAAATCCAAGACTTTTAAGATTTAGACTTACATTTTCTTCTATAAGACAAAGTTTTGGCTTTTACATTTAGAACTTTCATTTTGAGATAATTTTGGTATATTGTGTGATGAAGGACCCAATTTCATTATTTTGCATATGAATATCCAGTTATTCCAGCACTATTCTTTGAAAAGACTACTCTTTCTTCACTGGACTGTCAGTTGAAAGGTCTTGTTTTCTATGGGCATGTCTCTGGCACAGGACAGATCAATTTTACTTTGTACTTTTTCACACTCTAGATTTTGACCCTGCCATTTCCCCCCCAAGGCATCTTGGCTCTCTTAGTGGATAATGTCATTTAGAAGTCAAGGTCTGGATGCTCGCTTTGGTCCTTGCTCTTGGGGATTGCAACTCCAAGACAGTCTCAGTGCTCAGAGCAGGGAGTGTGTGTGTCTGCCTCTATGCACATTTGCATGTATGTTTATTGAGTCTTACGTGTTTGCACCAGTGACTCCAGTTCCAATCCAACCACAGGGCTCTTTCTAGTTTTTTCCTTTTCTGTATTTGTTAACTCCCTCCTCAGACACTGAGAGTCCTAGTTCCTAAAATCCTTGATGTTTGTTTCACTAGCTCTCCAGGAGGCAACCAGTTTCTTGGTCCCCTACCCTCCCTTTATGGAAGTCTTTCTCACCCCACAGGGTCTGGAAACCCAGCTCCCCAACTGTGTTGATGTCTCTCGGCTTGGATCCCAACACCCATGCTAGGCGTTCTCTCCTTTGTAGGGATGCTTGCCTTGCTTGTCGCCACCTGGTGGTGTTGGGGTGGAATTACCAGGAAGGGAGGAGAAGAGAAGAGCAGCCTTAGGTTTGGAAAGATCCACACTCCTATTGCTTCCCATTGATGTATGACTCCACGATGTGTGGCCACTTTATCTTCCTTCTCTGCTGTCCTAGGGGAAGATATCCAGGTGACTCTAACTCCCCTGCCACCCCAAATAATGCCACAACAAGCACCTTGTCCAGGCTTCTTTAAGCACCTATGGGAAATGTCTTTGGGATCTGTACCCAGGACTGGTGTTTCTGGGTCTCATGTTATAAAAATGTCTACCTTGCCTGAATGTTGCCGGCTCACTGCCCATGCAGAGCGGCTGCTCCCACCACAGTCAGCGGCACACTCAGACTTCTGTGTCCACATCCCCTCCACCCTCAACATGGTATTTCCCACTCTCCAGTTGTTGCCAATCAACAGCAGGCACCAAGACATTTTGTTGTTGTTTTAATGTCCATGCCTCTGCTTAGCAATGCTCCTGAGCATCTCACGTGTGTTTATTGGCCGCTTGGCTTTCCCAGGTCTATGCATTTAGCTATGTGTGGCCCTCTATTTTCTTAGAACCTATATGGAATCTGTTCACATTATTTTCTAACTTTCTCCCCTCATCTCATGTGTCTTTCTAAAGACGTTTATTTGAAATACAGAATAACAGCAAGAGGGAGGGAGGAGATATTTCCATTCGCAAATGCTCACAACAGCCATGCTGAGCCAGGTCAAAGCCAGGAGTCAGGAACTCCATCTGGGTCTCCAGTGTGGGTGGCAGGGACCCACCTAATTGGGCTGTAACCTGCTGACTTCTGGAGGGGTACGTTAGCAGGAATCTTGGTTAGAAGCAGAGGCAAGACTGAGACCCAGGCACTATGATATGGGATTCTGGCATCTCAAGAGGTGGCTTAACCCACTGCCCCACAGTGCCTTCCCTTCCAGTGTTCTGAGGAGCTCTTTCTCAGCTGCACAGATACCTATAGCTTGAGTGGTCCTTAAAGTATTAAAGCCTTAAAGGTTTTCATTACCACAAACAAATGTCCCCATAACCGCTCCTCAAGGCACATCTTTGCAGCTGTGCCAGAATTTCCTTAGATGAGCTTCTAGAAATGATGTTTTCAGCTCAGGACACATATAACAGAATCCTCAAGTTTGGGAAGAAGAAGTGCTCCCAGCTTTAGAAATGGGAAAAACACTGAGGCTGGAGTTAGGTAGTGAGGAGGTAGTCAGCAGGGGCAGAGCTGAGACAGAGGAGTGGACAGCCATCTTAGGCATGTCAGTGTGTGGGAGGGAGCAGCTTCCCAAAGCTGTCCTATGAATCCTGTGAACTCCCTCAGGTCCAGAGGCAAGGACAGGGAGTTGTGAGGACACTGACAGGTCTAAGAAGTATTTTCTCATATACACCCCCAACCCCACCCCCAGCCCATGGTCCCAGAGTGGAGAGGTGGACAAACAGACATTTGCCTGGTCACAGACTTATTCACAGTCTGAAATTCTACTTCCCTGGGACTAACAGGATCAGCGTTCTGCCATGTACAGCTGGGCAGGTTGTGCATTGCACGGAAGTTACATAGCTCAGAAGTTAAATTAGCCTGAGCTGATTTTTTAAAAAAAGATTTATTTTACTTATTTGAAAGAGTTACAGAGACAGGTAGAGCCAGAGAGAGAGAGAGAGAGAGAGAGAGACAGAGAGAACATCTTTCACCCACTGGTTCACTTCCCAAATGGCCGCAACAGCCTAAGCTGAGCTGATTGGAAGCCAGGAGCCAGGAGCCAGAAGCTTCTTCCAGGTCTTCCACGTGGGTGCACAGACCCAAGGACTTGGGCCGTCCTCTGCTGCTTTCCCAGATACATTAGCAGGGAGCTGGATTGGAAGTGGAGCAGCCAGGACTCAAGCCAGCACCCATATGGGATGCTGGTGTCAAAGGCAGCAGCTTAACCCGCTGTTGACAGAAGTGCTGCATGGCTTCACTGTGGGCTGCATGGGTTAGATGTGCTTCTGGGCCAAGGGGGAAGACAGTGCCAGGCTCCCTGGTCTCAGGCCAGCCATACAAAATTGTCCAGGAGGATGGTCCCCAGTATCTCTCTCACAGCCTCCTCTGAAGACCATTTGGTTCCCTTCTAAGCAGTCCAGCAGCCTCCTGGCGGGAGCCCAGGCCGAGCTCCTTTGGCCAGATCTGAGTGGGGCTGGGCAGCCTGCAGAAGAGTAGAATCTCCATGGGTTGTAGCTTGGGGCACCTGGGCAAGCTTCCAGGGACTCACGGGCTCTGGGCAGAGGTGAGGGGGCTAGCAACAGACACGCATTCTGGCAGTTGGAGAGGCCGTGTCCCCTTCCTGCTGTTGGCATCCCCAGACTCAGTGACAGATTCAGAGGCAGAGGGGTGGGACTTGAAGTGGGTGGAGATCCCCACATGGGCCAGGGAGACTACCTCGGCTGGGGGAGAGAGCAGCTCTTCCCTTCACGCAACAAGGTGGGCGCACTGCCTGTCCCTGGGCTCCCTGGGTCGGGGTCTGAGAGATCTGGATAGGGTGATGTCTGAGCCAGGGGCTCGGCAGGGCCCTGCGTGGAACCCAGCCAATCTCCTTCAGCTCTTAGGCTTCGGGCCAGTCTGGTCCAGAATGGTGCGGGCCCAGGCAATGCGGGGTGACAGGCGCCGACCTTCGCGCTCTGGTTCCGGGGCACCTTTTCATACCCTGTGACCCAGGTACCCGACGCCTGGGTACAGAGTCCAGACACCCACGGGTGATTAAGGAAGCCCAGGCCAGGAGAGAGGCGCTCAGATAGGCGCCTTGTGTCTTTGCTCATGATGCAATCAGAAAGGTGCGTGTATCAAGCTCCTGTAGTGCGTGTGTGTGCTCCATAACGACCTTGCAAGGTGGGCCCTGTCTCTCCACTCAGTACACGGGCGCGCTGAGGCTCAGATGGGCTAGGTTTCTCGCCCGAAGACACACAGCGCACGGCAGGCAGGGCCCATCCCCTTGACCGTAGCAGCGGGCGGCCTGCGGTGTAAACCGAGCGCCTGCAAGCGCGCCCAGTGCCCGGAGCCCAGCCTATGCCGCAGCGGCCGGCAGCTGAGCCCCCTCCGCTCGCGCGCTCCCGGGCCGGGCCGGGCCGGGCAGGGCCGCCTCGCCCGCGGGCTCCCGAGATGCGGCCTCGTGCTGCCCTCTGCCGGCGGCGCCCGCGTCCCTGCGCAGGCGCCCTGGGATGCGGGCGGACTCAGCGACCGTGCTTGCTTCCCCCATTTCTCCCCCAGCAGGCGGAGGAGGGGGCGGGGAGGATCTCCAATCCTGGTGGGGACCGGGGAGCGGGTCCTGGGTCTCGCTTGTCTGGTCACGCCTGTGTCTGCATGGCGCTGGAGCCCACGCTCCTAATCCCGGTCTATCTGGAGCCGGGATTAGGAGAAGGGAGAAGACACTCCTCCCCGCCACCTTCCCCTCTCCCCCCAGCCCCGGGTCGCGAGCCCCCGGCGCCTCCTTGCTCGCTGCTGAAATCCCCCTAGCGCCCTGGGGGTACAGGATGCTGCGGTGAACAACGGTGTGACCCCACTGTCCCGCTCCCAGGGGCTGGGAGCCGCTGTGAGTGTCCGCAGGGGAGACCGACGTGGGCACAAATGCCACGGGTGACGCACACACGAATAACTGTGGGCGCAGAGCCCTCGAGCAAGGCTGGGGCGACTCTGGGGAGGCTGGGCAAGGGAAACGTGTTCCAGAGGTGTTCCAGGCTGCACCTGGCTCTCCAGCCTCCAGTCGCGCATCTCAGCAGCTGCTGGCGATGAGGCGCTTTGAGGCCACAGAGCTCTCGTTCTCCCTCACCGCGTTTGCCTGCTTCATAGGTCCACCATTGGCTTTAGCTGAACGGATGCAAGGCGACGTTGCGAAAACTGGAAACGTCACGGCCCGCGGGGCTCGCGCGTGCTCAGGAGGACTGCGGGTCCTTCTGTCCCTGGTAGGGTACCCTGGGCCGAGGGCTCTTGTGCAGGGGAGCAGCCACAGACAGAGGTAAGAGGCCTGGGCTTATTACGTCACATCCCCTCCCCCACACACCTCCATTCATACGTTGAAACCTGGTGGCTAGTGTGATGGTTTTTGGAGATGGGGCTTGGGAGGTGATGAGGTCGTAGGGCTGAGTCCTTTACGAAAGAGGCTCCTTCCACCTGCCAGCGCCGTGTGTGGACGTCGGGAGGAGGTGGCCAGCTGCCTAGGAGGCGGGTCCTCACCTGACACAGAGTGCTGGCTCGTTGCACTTCCCGCAGAACCGAGAGCAATAAATGTCTGTCGTTTGTAAGCCGCTCCACAGCAGCCTGGGTGGACCAGGATGCGACCCTAAATCTGGCCCCATTGCGCTGTTGGTTTCTGTGGCTTTGTTTTTCGTGTGTGCAGAAATTGGAGACACTGGCCTTGGCCACTGGTTCGTGAGTCTATCTGCACGTGGGGTTGTGGTCAAGTCCCTGGCCCAGGATGTGGTGGCCTTGTGACGAGGACAGTGGTGAGCAGGTGGCGTTCCTGTGGGCCAGTGTGTGGTCGTTGGTGTGACAAAAGTGGGAGGGATGCCCCAGTAACTCGTGGTGTTTGGGATACGGGGGTCCCTTGCGACACCACATAGATGATTCCTCAAGGTCAGAGGAGTGCTTGAGTTGGGGAGACATGGCAGATATGCAGAGAAGTAGACCATGTGGTAGGAGGTGACCAGGCCTGGACCTGTCACCCCCCAAACTGCTGAGAGTTTACAGGAGAGAGAGAGCCTCTTCTTACCGTGGGGTCCAGAGAAGGCTTAATGAAGGAATTGGCATTCTGATGGGCTGTGAAAAATGGCACAGGCGTAGCGCAGCATTAGAATATTAATGAGATCTGAAACTTCTGTTAACTTTTTAAAAATCCCATCGTTTAAAAGTTCAGAGATTAAAAAACAGCAGAAGAGCTTAAATTCCCTATTGCAGTCTGCAGTCACCTAAGTGGCCCTGGGAGGCCCTCAGTGCTGTTAAGTTCCTTGTGGAGTTTTCCAGGGGTGTCCCCTCTATGGGCAAACAGATGCAGGCACCCCCACAGATGCCTCCCTCTTCCCACAAGTGGCTGCACCCCCCTTCCCCCCGCCCTGGTCTGGAGATGGTTCCATGCCAGTGTGTGAAGGCTGGAGGCCAGCTCACCCAGATGGAGAGCTGAGACCGTCACACCCCACCTCTGGACAGCCCTGATCCCAGAAAGCTGCAAAGAGGTGGCAGTGGCCTCCTCACTTTGGGAGGGCTATGATTTTCATTCTGATTTGTCCTGCCTCAGCCCATTGCTCTGTGAGAATGGCCTGGAAGGACTGTGCAGGTATCCACAGAGCACTATCAGAGCAGAACACAGTCCCCCGGGGGGTGAGTTAACAGGGGAAATGATTGGGAACACACTGGCCTCATGTGTTACCCTGTTGCGACTCTCCCACACACCAGGGCACTGGTCACTCTCCAGAGAGGACTCTATAGGGCTTTGCCAGGGCCCTGAAGTTGAAAGCTTGACTTGAAGTTGAAGTGCCTTGTGGGATGATGGAAAGCAGGTGTGACTGATTACCTGTGGCTCTGGCTCTAATCCCTTGGGTTCACCCCCTTCCTTCTCTGCGCTCACAGGGCTGACAAGGTCTTGGTCCTTCCCCCACACTCACTATTGGATGGAGTGGTGAGAATTCTTCAGTTAATGTACGCTCACCTGAACAGCTGAGGCCAACTATCTCATCATGACAAACGAGACCATCTACATCCCCTGATGTCTGTGTAGATGGACCAATACTTCAGGATGAGTTTGATAAATACATGTAGGGAGACAAGGGAATAATGAATTGTAAAAAAGGAACCAAATAGAGGTTCTGACTATGGACAGCAGTTAAAATAGAGGCCACAACAGGTGTGAATGGGTAGCAGGTAGAATGGATGCAGTTGATAAAGAAATGGAGAGTTGGCAGGTCCACCAGAAGAGCCCCGGAAGGAAGCACAGATAACAAAGCAGGACATTCAGATAGGAGCAGGGCGGATGGCAGTGCCAGTGCCAGGATGCAGATAATAGCAGTCACAGGAAAAGAGAAAACTCAACGTGCAGAAGAATATCTTCGGAGAAATTATACACCTAAATGTCTTGAAATGTTAGAAGGGTGAGCACCCTCAAATGGAAAAGGTTCATAGCATAGCAAACAGGAGAGAAAGGGAAAACTCACTCCTACGTATGGAGTAATGTAAGAATATCCAGGACAAACAGAAAATTCTAAAAACTTCCGAAGAAACCATCTAGCATTTTAAGCAAATAGACGACGGCAGTGATCTTGCATGTACCCATCATCCAGACTGAACAATTGACTCTTCTTATTTTATCTGCATTCCTATGGTTCTCACTCCAGTGACTTTATTTTCTGTAAATATTTGAGTAAGGATCTCTGAGAAATAAGAACTCTTCTAAAAGACACGTTAACCATAGCTGCAGTTGAGTATCAATTCTTTTTTTTTAAATTTTTATTTATTTATTTTTTTTGACAGGCAGAGTGGATAGTGAGAGAGAGAGAGACAGAGAGAAAGGTCTTCCTTTGCCGTTGGTTCACCCTCCAATGGCTGCCGCGGCTGGCGTGCTGCGGCCCGCACACCGTGCTGATCTGATGGCAGGAGCCAGGCAGCCTGTTTCAGCCAGCTTCCAGCCAAATGTCGTACATTGTATTTATTAGTCGCAAGGTCAAATCTTTGACAGTCTGGAATGGTGTACCTTCCTCTGTGTGAAAACCAGAGCCTCTGACCTAGAAATGCCCACACTCTGGGCTGTACACCATGTTACTCTGTACTTCCTTCATCTGGCTGCTAGATCCAGAAGTCTGATCAGATTGAGGTTTGAATCTCAATTTGGGTTTCACAGAAAGTCATGCACAGTGCTAGGTGCTTCCCCTGTGCCTCCCCTGCCTGGCTGTCTCTTGTGGGGACTTTTGGACAGACCAGCAAGGGAGGAGAGCTCTCTTCTTCTCTGGCTCCCTCCTGGGAATACTGCACCTTCAGGGGCCCGGGGGGTCTCCTGGCCCCATAACCTTTTCTGGGGTTCATAGCGATCCCAGGTCTACATTTCCTGGACAAACTCAGGAAATGTTAGCTAGCTTGTCAGGCCTGTGGTGCCTCTAGTTTGCCTTAGCTAACCAAAACATTGATTACTTATTTCCACAAATGGTTGAGTGGAGCATTATGGGTCAGAGCGGACCCTGGAGCTAGGCTGCCTGTGTTGTCATACCAGGTTTGCCCTTAATTGCTTCACAACTTTGAACAAACTACCTTATTTCTTTGGGTCTCAGTTTCTGCATCTGAAAAATGGGACTGCTGCTATCTGACCATCTCATGCAGCTGTTGTGGAGGGTGTGCGTGTTCATGCTGGTCATGTGCTGAGGCGTCTCTGACCCATGCTGGTCGCCCTCGGCACTCACTGCTCTCAGATGCCAGGTGCTGAGCTAAGTGCAGGGGCTGCGTGGTGCACATGACCCGGCGCCTGCTCTCAAGGAAGACACAGCTGCTACGGAAGGCGTGGCCTGGGGGAGCTGGGAGCGCCTCAAGGGGAACCTAAGCTGATTTGGAGGTCAGGGATATCTGTCGAAAGTCTATCTTTCTTTCTTTCTTTCTTTCTTTCTTTTTTTTTTTACAGTCAGAGTGGATAGTGAGAGAGAGAGACAGAGAGAAAGGTCTTCCTTTTTGCCGTTGGTTCACCCTCCAATGGCCGCCGAGGCCAGGAGCCAGGTGCAGGGCCCAAGCACTTGGGCCATCCTCCACTGCCTTCCCAGGCCACAGCAGAGAGCTGGTCTGGAAGAGGGGCAACCGGGACAGAATCCAGTGCCCTGACCGGGACTAGAACCCGGTGTGCCAGCGCCGCAGGCAGAGGATTAGCCTAGTGAGCCACGGCGCCGGCTTAAAGTATCCGTTTCTGACTTGACACTTGGAAGAGTTGCAGAGGGGGAGAAGGGTGGCAATAAGGTGAGGGCTTGAGGGTACGCGTTTTAGCTACCTCGTCAGGCCTGTGGTGCTTCTGGTTTATGTTAGTTATCCAAAACATCAATGAATTATTGCCACAGATAGTTGAGTGGAGCATTATTGGTCAGAGTCCATGGGCATTGCAAGGTGAGAAGTGCATTGGTCCAGGTGGGCTCAGAACATGAGAAAGGGCGTGGAGTCAGGCCCGGGAGGAGGGCAGGGCAATTTCCAGAGACCCTGGGGAGCCATGGTATACTGGTTGAGGACCCAAGCCCTTCTCCCAAGGGTGCTGTGAGTGTGTGTGGGGAAGGTTGTGAGGTACGCTACAGGGTTTGGTCTGCTTTGGAAGGCACTGGGTAGAAGGCAAGACTGGGGGCCTGGAGACCTGGGGCCATGATCCTGGAGGTGGTGGCCTGACCATGTGGATTGAGAGGTATGGGTGGACTCAAAAGACATTGAAGAGGTAGCATCCAGTGAGTTAGGCTGCAGGGGAAGTGGAGTACTTACAGGGAGCCACATTCTCCCAAATCTCAGGATGCAACCTTACTTGGAAACAGGGTCTTTCTGATGCAGTTAAGGTGGAGCTGAAGATGAGATTCTGGGAGTGTCTTATGAGACAGGAGGACACAGAGACAGCAAATTCCTGTGAAAATGGACGTAGAGGCTGGGGTCAGGCAGCCCCAGGAATCGCCAGGACTGGGAGGGGCAGGGAGTGTGGCTCCTCTCGCATCTTGCTTTCCAACTCAGACCTTCTGAACTACGCCAGGGGAAATTTCTGTTTCTCTAACTCCCGGTTTTGGTCATTTGTATCAGCACCTTGGGACACTAGCACAGGAATCACAGAGGACACTCAAGTCTGGGACATGGGCCCAGGTCAGACCCGATGGCCCTGGTGGGGATGGGAGCCGTGGTGGACAGACGGTGAGGTTTGCTTCCGGTTGTGATGTTTTATTCTTGAAGCATCTGTGTGACATGCAAGGGAAGATCACCAGAGTCACTGGATCCCAGATGTAGGTTTCAGTGGACTGGGAGGGTGGGGGGGAGGAAGGAGACCACCCCCCGGGAGAGCATAGAGGACGGTCAGAAGAGACCTCTGCAGAAGACTGGCATCTGGGGAGAGAAGGAGGAGAGGAAGACAGGAAGGTTTCTGAGCAGCTGGGGAGATGGGAGGAGACCGGGAGCCTGTGGGGCAACCCACACCTAGGAGTGCAGGGCGTTTCAGGGGGTGGAAGGTAAAAGATCAGAGATGGAGGGGCTGGCGCTGTGGTGCAGTGGGTTAAAGCCCTGGTCTGAAGCACAAGCATCCCAAATGGGTGCCAGTTCTAGTCCCTGCTGCTCCACTTCTGATCCAGCTCTCTGCTATGGCCTGGGAAAGCAGGAGAAGATGGCCCAAGTCCTTGGGCCGCTGCACCCACGTGGGAGACCCAGAAGAATCTCCTGGCTCCTGGCTTCGGGTCAGCATAGCTCCGGCCGTTGCGGCCATCTGGGGAGTGAAGCAGCAAACGGAAGACCTCTCTCTCTCTGTCTCTACCTCTCTCTGTAACTCTGTCTTTCAAATAAAAAAAAATCTGGAAAAAAAAAAAAAAGGTCAGAGATGGAAAGTTCTGTTTGGATTTGCTTGTTTCACCATGACCTTGGCAAAAATAGCCTTGGTTGGAGTAGGGGAAATGTGGAGCCCCTCATCCTCCTGGCTCCGGTGTGCAGGAGTCACCTCGGAGCAGGCAGCCCTGCGTTTCTAGAGGGTGCTGATTCTTTAACAGTCAGACTCCACTTCCGCAGCCTAACTCACTGGATGCTACCTCTTTTGAGTCCATCCATACCTCTCTAGAGGGTGCCGGGTCTTTAACCATCAGCAGCCGGCGGGAGCGAGGCCACTTCCACTCCAGCTGGGTCCTGAAGACCCAGACTCTCTGTGTCAGCTTTTTGGGGCCAAGGCTGCAAGTTGTCTGTCTCCCATGACGCCATCGCCTGTCACTCTGTTCCAAGAACCAACAACTTCATCTTTTTCCTGGGGCTTCATGGGGGTGAAAGAGAGGTGAACTCATTTTCCTAGCAGCATTTGTGGGGGCCTGGGGTCCCTCTAAGGCCAGGATTCTGTTATAACTCATCTAGTCTTCAAAGATCCAAGGGACAGTGGGCTCACCCTGGTGGGAAAACCAGGAACAGCGGGTCCTTCTGGGTCCTGGCAGAGGTAATGGTGTGTTCGCGTCACTGTTGGAGAGAGCATGGTTTTTGTCGAAGCAGTGCAGCTGCAGGAATTTCAGGAACTGGATTCCTCACTTCCTGTTGGTTGACAAGAAGTGAACCCTACAAAATCCTGATGAGCAGTCAGATGTTTCAAAGCACCATGAGAGAAAGATGACCTGACGTAAACTTGGCGTGAGCCAGGGAGGGGAAACAGCAAGCATCCTCCTGGGTGGTGCCAAGGCAGGGCTCACGGAAATGCTCTGTGCAGAGTGCTCCCCAGAAACCGACACAAGGGCAGGGGGCTGGGGGGCGCACCTGTGTGGGGAGGGCCAGTGGGCCACACACAGTCTGGGGACAAGGTTCAGACTGGACACAGCCCACCTGCAGCCTGGCAGTCAAGCCTGTATACAGGTCTTCTTGATGACACACTGCACTCTGTTAGCAGGACCAGCCTTTCTCCCAGGCCTTTCAAGCCACGATTTGTTATTGTTATTTTTAAAAGATTTATTTATTTATTTGAAAGGTGAAGTTACAGAGAGAGAGAGAGAGAGAGGTCTTCCATTTGCTGGTCCATTTCCCACGTGTCTGCCAAAGCTGGAGCTGTGCCGATCTGAAGCCAGGAGCCAGGAGATTCTTCTGGGTCTCCCATGCAGGTGTGGGGGCCCAAGGACTTGGGCCATCTTCTATTGCTTTCCCAGGCCATAGCAGAGAGCTAGATCAGAAGTGGAGCAACCAGGACTTGAATCAGCACCCATATGGGATGCCAGCCCTGCAGGCAGAGGATTAACCTACTACACCACAGTGCAGGCCCCAATAAATACAATTTTTAAAAGAAATAAATTAAAAAAAAAAATAGAGCCTGAGGAACATCAAATGTGCATTTGTTGATGGCTCTGATTAAAGTGCTAGTTGTCTCCGACTGCGCTGGTGCAGGGCTGGCTTCAGACGGTGGCCCTCAGCTGTCAGGTCATTCTGGGCATCTGAGGTCTCCTCTGTAGATGTTACCCTGCAGGGAGGGAAAGCGAAGGCAGTGATTAAAGCAGGAGAGTGACATGGTCGGGTTTAGGTTACTGGAACTGGTTTTGGTCTTCTCCAAGGGTAATGGACTAGAGACCTGGCAGTGACCTTGAAGCCAGAGCTCTTACAAGTGTGGCCTCCTGGGTGCCGCAGCTCACTAGGCTAATCCTCCGCCTTGCGGCACTGGCACACCGGGTTCTAGTCCCGGTCGGGGTGCCGGATTCTGTCCCAGTTGCCCCTCTTCCAGGCCAGCTCTCTGCTGTGGCCCAGGAGTGCAGTGGAGGATGGCCCAAGTGCTTGGGCCCTGCACCCCATGGGAGACCAGGAGAAGCACCTGGCTCCTGCCTTTGGATCAGCACAGTGCGCCGGCCGCAGGCACCGGCCGTGGCGGCCACTGGAGGGTGAACCAATGGCAAAGGAAAACCTTTCTCTCTGTCTCTCTCTCTCACTGTCCACTCTGCCTGTCAAAAACAAACAAACAAACAAACAAACAAAAACAAGCGTGGCCTCCTGTCCTGGCCTCTGGAGACTGGTATGGGGGAGGGTATGGGAGTGAGGAGAGGGCAGTCTGGAGGAGTGAGGTGAGCTGGGGTGACATACCCTGTCTCCTGCTCTCTGCACCCAGTGCCCCATGTGACTGTGTCCTGACCTGGAGCTCCACCTGTCCAGATCACTTGTCTTGCCTGGACACTGGCCTCTGCCCCACTCTCTCCTGCTTTGCTGGGATGGGGGCCTCCAGAAATGTCCTAACACTCCTTCAGTGCAGTTGTGGTTGATTGGCACTTGAATCAAAACCATGCTTATGTTATGGTCTTTACCCTCCAATTTAAAGATTTATTTATTTGAGAGGCAGAGGAGAGAGAAAGGGAGAGAGAAAGAGAGAGAGAGAGAGGGAGAGAGGGAGAGAGAGGAAAAGACGGGCCAGCACTGCGGCTCACTTGGCTAATCCTCTGCCTGTGGTGCCGGCACCCCGGGTTCTAGTCCTGGTTGGGGTGCCGGATTCTGTCCCTGTTGCTCCTCTTCTAGTCCAGCTCTCTGCTGTGGCCCGGGAAGGCAGTGGAGGATGGCCCAAGTGCTTGAGCGCCTTGCACCCACATGGGAGACCAGGAGGAAGTGCCTGGCTCCTGGCTTCGGATCGGCGCAGCACGCTGGCTGCAGCGTGCCAGCCAACGGAAAGGAAGACCTTTCTCTCTGTCTCTCTCTCTCTAACTGCCTGTCCAAAAAAAAAAAAAAAAAAAAAAAAAAAAAAAAAAAGAGCAAGAGAGAGCGCGCGCGCGAGAGAGAGCTCTTCCATCCCATGATTCACTCCCCAAATGGCCAGGTTTGGGCCAGGCCAAAGCCAGGAGCCAGGTACTCCCTCCAGGTCTTCCACATAGGAGGCAGGGGTCCAAACTTTGGGTCATCATTGGCTGCCTTCTCAGGTGCATTAGCAGGGAGCTGGATGGGAAGTAGAGCCATGGGGGCTTGAGCTGGCATACCAACATAGGATGCTGGCATAAGTGGTGGCTTAATCTGCTGTTCCACAATGCAGCCCCAACTCACGCTCCATTTTAAAAGGAAGGTGACAGCGGTGGGCATTTGGTGCAGTGGTTAGGATGCTGTTTGGAATGCTGCAACCCTATCAGAGTGCCTGGGTTCATGTCCTGGTGGTGTTGCCACCTCCTGCCTGTGGCATCTGCTTGTGGGGGCAGGCTCCCTGTTAGGAAGGGCTGTGTCTGGGCCACAGGCTGGGTGAGGTGACCCATTGGTCCTTTCTGGAGTGGCCACCTTCTTTTTCCTTTCCCACTGGGTTGTGTGCAGCAGGAACACAGCAGGAACAGTGGGGTCTCCGAGCAGGAGGAGGAGGGATCTTGAGCTGGCAGAGACAGGTGGGTGAAGAGGAAGGAGTTGGAGAACCGGAGGCAGGAGACGAAGGAGGGAGCAGAGCTGTGCTTACAGGGAGGCTTCGAGAAGGCCCATGGCAGCACGATGGAGAGCACCTCCAGCCACCTTCAGAGAGGCGGGTGCCTCGCACGGTTTCTGCAAGAGCCCTTCTACCCACTTCCCGTCTTCAGCCTCCGCTCTGCACGTGTGGGACCTCCCCCTGCAGGGAGTGCACGGGCTGAGGTCCAGCTGCCGAGTCTGATGTCCGTCCCCTCCTTGGTGCTAAGGCCATGCCAGAGCATGGTGGGGACGTTAAAGCAGGACACTAAGAGGACACCTGGGAGACACAAGGCTCCTGGAGTGGGCGGCTTTGACTCGAGGACTCCCTACTGGCCTGGCCTAGCCCTCCCTAGACCAATAGCAGCGTAGCACTGCAGCTTCCTCCACCTTCTCCTTCAACTGGGGTCAGGCTCCCCCAGCCTCCTCCAGTTCCTCCGGATTTCCCCTCAGAGGCGTCTCCCCCATCCGTCCGCTGTGTGCTTAACCCTGTCTTGGCGTCTGCTTCGTGGAGGACCTGGACTGACCTGGCTCAGGACAGAAGTCTCATTTGGGCTCTTCCTCCCTGGGGGCCAGCCCAGATCCCCCACCCTGGAGCAGAGGTGTGCCCACTTCCTCTCCAGCCTCAGGAGCCCTGGAGCCGGGAGACCCTGTTTTCCTGTGAGGCAGCTGTTCTGCCCTGTGTGCGTCACCGGGGATGACAGCAGCAGAGCACGGAGGACAGACGTCCACCTGCACTCCTTGCCTGCCTCCTCACCTCCCTGCCCATGGCTTTTGACTTCAGCCATTCTCCCAAACTGCCTCATTTTGGGGGGGGGGGGTGCACCCTTTCTGCACCTCAAAAGCCTCCCTTTTTGGCAGCATCACGCATCCCTCATAGGGCCCATGTAGCCTAATTTTAGGAAAGCAGAGAATTGTGAAGTACAAAAATTCTTCCAGAACAAAAGGCAAGACAGGTGGGCAGGACACCATCACTAGTTTCCTTCATTTTCAAAACATTTACTGGGTCTTTATTGTGATCCATGCTGCCTGTCAGCTTTATGGGTTCCAGAGTGAATCCTCATGACTCTATGGGGCAGTGACTGCTGGTCACTAACCTCGCTTTGCAGGGGACTTACCCTGACATCATAAAGCCAAGAAATAGGGGAGCCAAGGTCTGAACTCTCGTGGTCCACCTTTAAGGCTGTGTACTCATTCAACAGATATCTATTTGAGTCTTGGACCTTGTTCTGGGCACTTGGGGTGTCCAAATAGGTGAAAATGTTTTTAAAAACTTCTTTTTTTTAAAAGCTTATTTGTTGGGACTGGTGTTGTGGCACTGGCATCCCATTTGGAGTGCCAGTTTGAGTCCTAGCTGCTCTGTTTCCCTCCAGCTTCAGCTAAAGCACCTGGGAAAGTAGCAGAAGATGGCCCAAGTAGTTGGGACCCTGCTAATGGAGTTCCAGGATTCTGGCTTTGCCCCGGCCCAGCCCTGCCATTGCGGCCATTTAGGGAGTGAGCCAGCAGACAGAAGACCTCTTTCTCTGTCACTCAGCCATTCAGAAGTAAAGGTAAGACTTGATCCCAGGCACTGCCTCTGACAGTTCTGTGCCATACCCAGTTGGTTTCAATGGATTGATTCTTCTTCTCGTGGTGGATCTTTTTTCCTGCCTCTTTGCATGCCTGATAATCTTTGTTTAAATGCTGGACATGATGAAATTTTCCTTTCTGGGTGCCGGATATTTTTGCATACTTTGAAATCTCCTTTACTTTATCCTGAGGTGCAGTGTAGCTGTTCGGTAGTAGTTTTGTGCCTTCAGGTCGAGCTTTCTGTGAGCTGGGAGGCATGTGCAGAGAACTGCTCACCTCTACAACTGAGTGCTCTGCCCCAGTGCCTTGTGGGTTATGCATTTCCCATTCTGGCTAATGGAAACAGGCTATGTTGCAGGCTTCATGTGAGTGCCAGCTGCTGTTCCTCCTAATCCCTTTGCATGGTTCTCTCCCTGGCCTCAGTGGTCTTCCTCATGCATTCGTGCTCATCAGTGCTTTGCTGGACGCTTGAGGGGGGCCCTTGGCATCTCCCTCCTCTCTGATGCTCTGACCTACTCCCCTGGCTGCCTTGGGCTCCCTGGACTCAGCTCTTTTTTTTTTTTTAAGATTTATTTCTTTATTTGAAAATCAGAGTCACACACACACAGAGAGAAGGAGAGGCAGAGAGAGAGAGAGAGAGAGAGAGAGAGAGGTCTTCCATCTGCTGGTTCTCTCCCCAGATGGCCACAATGGTTAGACCTGTGCAATCCAAAGCCAGGAGCCAGGAGCTTCTTCCGGGTCTCCCATGTGAGTGCAGGGGCCCAAGGACTTGGACTATTTTCTACTGCTTTCCCAAGGCCAATATCAGAGAGCTGGATTGGAAGTGGAGCAGCTGGGGCTCAAACTGCCGCCCACGTGGGATACCGGCACTCCAGGCGGCAGCTTTACCGCTACACCACAGCGCTGTCCCCTAGCTCTGTCTTAACTCAGGGAGTGTGCCTGCTTATGCAGTTTCTTCCTTCCTGTGCTGAGGCCTGGAGACTGCACAGGCAGTAAGCCGGGCTGGTCGCTGGGCTCACCTCGCTGCTTCCTGTATCGCAGGGATCCCCACTCATCATTGCCTGATGTCCGCTGTCTTGAAAACCATTGTTTCCTGTATGTCATGTGTTGTCCCAGGTGGGTGAGAACACATGGTTTCCATTACTTTGCCTTGGCCAGAAGCAGAAATCTTCCTTTGGCCATTTTAACTTTGAATTGGGCCCAGCCAAATTGCTGGGTGACTTGGAAGACAGCCCTGGGGTGTCTTGGAGCATCTCAGTGGATTTGCTTCAGGCCTCTGTTCTCAAGGCGCCCCAGGACACACATCGCTTCTCCCCATGGTCAGGGGCAGTTGGGGGTCACAGGTGGAGGTGAATTGTGGGGATCCCTCAGGGAGATACACTTGGAGGGTGATGCAGGCAGAAAACAGGCTCCCTGCCTTGTGAAGCTGGAGACAGGGACTTCTGCACAGAATGACTTCCCAGTTTTTGTGTTTTCCAAGACCTGTCTCAGTGGTTCAGGCATTGTGATCTGAATTTAACAAACACTTAGTCCCAAGAGCTCTGGTGCACTTACTGGTCTAGAAAATTCTCTACAAGTGTTCCGGCTGGGGAGGGCTCTGGACACAAGCAGTATCAGGACTGTGGAGTCCTGGGAGACACCTGGAGGCCGGGCTGGGCAGCAGTTGGTGCACACCTGCTGGGCTCCTACCTTGAGAGTGTGTTCAGTCTTGCCAGAACAATCGAGAATTCTCTACAGAATAATGATATTTATTTGGGAATAGCTAAGCAGTGCAGTGGAACACGTATGCCATGTAAACTATGGACTAATCAATTCAAAGAGGTTGAGACCAGGGAATTTTTTAAAGGCATAAAGGAGAATTACATCAGATGTTTTGAAACAATGATCTCTGTCTGCGATGATGAATGACCAAGGTGATGTTGGTCTGAGGTTGAACAGGTGTTTGCTAGGCAAAGCTCCTACAGGAAGTACTTTTTGCATAACATTGTGCTGGCTTCTGTGCAAACTTGTGGTTCTGGCAGAGTCTTTTGTGATAGTTACTGGCAGGCAATCATTTTCTTAGATAAGAACCCTTCCTTCCTAACCTCCTGTTTGTTTTTTTTTTTTTTTTTCTTTCTTATGTTTTGGTTAGGATTGACATAAGTGACTCCATTTTGGTTCTGGCATCTTTTACATTTCTTTTCATCATACCCTGCCCACAGGGGCTGTCAAGCCGCACTAACAGCTTGTTTGAAAGGAAAACCACAACTTGGGTGTAATCATGAAGAAACCATCAGACAAATCCGGAATGGAGGGGACTATGTGGAAATTGGCAGGACTCTCTGATATGTCAGGAGAGAGAAAAAGAAGGGGGCGTGTGTGTGTGTGTGTGTGTGTGTGGCGATAGTGGTGGTAGTGGTAGTGGTGAGAGTGTTCCAGGTTAAAGGAAACTAACAACCCCCACAATCAGGGCCCAGTGTTGTGGTGCAGAGCTTCTGATACTGGCGTCCCTTGTGGGCGCTGGTTGGTGTCTCGGCTGCTCCACTTCCCATCCAGCTCCCTGTTGATGCACCTGGGAAAGCAAAATGACTCAACTGCTTGGGCCCCTGCCACCCACGTGGGAGACCCAGATGAAGCTCCTGACTTCTGGCTTTAGCCTGGCCCAGGCCTGGCTGATATGACCATTTGTGGAATGAACCAACAGATGGAGGATCTCTCTCTCTTCATCTCCCTCTCTCTCTCCCTAACTCTTTCTTTCTTTTATTTTTTTAAAGAATTATTTATTTATTTGAAAGTCAGAATTACACAGAGAGAGAGGAAAGGCAGAGAGAGAGAGAGAGAGAGAGAGAGAGAGAGAGGTCTTCCATCTGATGGTTCACTCCCCAATTGGCAGCAACGGCTAGAGCTTTGCCGATCCAAAGCCAGGAGCCAGGAGCTTTCTCTGGGTTTCCCACGTGGGTGCAGGGCCCAAGGATTTGGGCCATCTTCTACTGCTTTCCCAGGCCATGGCAGAGAGCTGGATCAGAAGTAGAGCAGCTGGGACTTGAACCGGAGCCCATATGGGATGCTGGTGCTTCAGGCCAGGGTGTTAACCTGCTGTGCCACAGCACTGGCTCCTCTAACTCTTTCAAATAAATACATCAATCTTTGAAAAAAATTTAAAGGACCTGAACAACAAAATGCAAAGTATGACCTTTGACTGGATCCTGGAATCAGGAAATAAGCCAGCTAGGAGGGATTTTTAGACTTTTGCAAGCAGTTTTGATATTCATGTTAAATCCCTTGGGTGTTATGATTATGGAGGAGGCTGTCGTTTTTAGGAGATAAATGATGAAATATAAAATAATGCTGAAATAGGGCAATTTACTTCCAAGTGGTTCAGCAAGAAAATGACGTATGTCTAGGTGTATAGTTGCACACACACACGTCTGCAAGTGCCATGGATCTGAGGTAGAAACCAGCCTGGCATCTTTCTACATATAAAGAAAGTCAATGAGAGGGAGAGTGAGAGAGAAGTCTTCCATCTAATGGTTTACTTCCCAAATGGCCGCAATGGCCAGAGCTGCACCAATCTTAAGCCAGGAGCCAGGAGCTTCTTCTGGGTCTCCCACGTGGGTGCAGGGGCCCAGCACTTGGGCCATCTTCTACTGCTTTCCCAGACCACAGCAGAGAGCTGGATCGGATGTGGAGCAGCTGGGATTTGAACCGGTGGCCATATAGCAGGCAGTAGCTTTACCTGCTATACTGAAGAGCCAGCCCCAGATTTATGTTTTAGAAGTCCCATCACTCATCTCAAATCACCCAGGAAATGTCCTTGAGTTCTTGTCCTCGTAGACATGTAATTGTCCTCCCTCTGTCTCTGGTGGCCAAACCCAGGGCCCTTGTGGTTCTGGTGGTTCTTGCTCCCAAGAAAGCACCCAGGAACCAGGGGATTTCTTCGCCAAGTCACCTGCTCCTGAGAAGATGACCATAGTCACAGTAGGAAAAGGAGCCTTGGCCACATCAGGGAACTGTGGTGGTGCTGACAGGGGAGGGCAGCCCGGCCTCTTGCGGCAGGGAAGAGGAACAGTTCACTCTGAGGTGTACAGACAGAGCGCACAGCAAGCAGTAGCACATCACTGGTGGAGAGTGGTGGAAATGGACAAATACGTTCTCAGAATGGAGAATCCCCAAGAGGCTGGGGAGCTCGTTCCTTCCATGTTATACGGGGCACTTGCTTCATTGCCCTTCTCTGGGTCTCCCTGGTGGCTGTTAAAAATTATCTGAAAGACAGACAAACACAACCCAGATCCACACCCAGAGGGAGGGATGAAGGAAGAGTGAGTGAGTGAGTGAGTGACAGCGCCCATCTCCTGGTTCTCTCTCCAATGGCTGCAATGGCCAGGACTGGGTCAGGCTGAAGCCAGGAGCTGGGAACTCGATTCTGGTCTCCTACATGGTCACCGTACATGGGTGTTAGGAACTCAACTACTTGAAGCATCACCTGCTCCTCCCAGGGTGCACATTAGCATGAAGCAGGAGTCAGGAGCCAGAGCTGAGTGCTGCACCCAGATACTCTGATGTGGGGATACAGGTGTCTTAATGGGCATCTTGATTACTAGGCTAAATACTCACCTCCATGATATCATTTCACGGTGCCATACTCCTAGTATCTGTAACTTCTGTCTCAAGCCTATACCCAGTTGTCTTCTCCTTCCTGGAGAGCCAGGCTGAGCAAGAACCACACAACTGTATAGATTGGAGCTGTAGGAGGAACAATTACTCATCCCTCAGTGATGCAGTAGAGCTGGACCTTATAATTTCTCAAGAACCTATTGTGTACCTCTCTTCTCAATTCTGTGTTCAGTGAAATTGTGTTGACCTGAAATGGGCCATGTAGGGAATACTTACATGGTTGTAATTGGCAGGTACTACCAATCAGATTTGCCATCTAGCGTGAGGGCCAGTGTGAAACATGGATGAGTGTGCCATTGCACATGCTATTTGTTTAAAAATTTCTTCCACCTTTGAATTTTCCATATTGAAAATTTTCTGGACTTTTCTCCTGGACTAATGGACGTAACCTTGAGAATAGGCTTAAGATGGAGAATGGTGCCAAGTAAAATGATCTTAGAAACATAAAGAGAAAAAAATCCTTCCCATAAAGCTATTGGAAAGCAGATTTATTTCAAGTGAGTTCTGACAAAGAGGTATATTGAGAATATTCACAAAGAATATCACTTTCGGGGCCAGCGTTGTGGCGTAGTGGGGTAAGCTGCTGCTTGCGACACTGGCATCCTCTACTGGAGTGCTGGTTCGAGTCTTGGCTATTCCACTTCCAATCCAGCTCCTTGCTAACACACCTAGGAGGCAGCAGAAGATGGCCCAAGTACTTGGGGTCCTCCTGGCTCTCCTCTGATTCTCTGCTTTTCAAATACATACATACATACATACATACATATTGAAAATACCACTTTTGCTCTTCTGCCCATTAGAGAGACTTGATGACAGTGTTTAATCCTTTTCTATGTCATATGACAGAGGAGTCCTTTAAGATGTCTGCATTATGTTTTGTCTTGAACCCTGTAAAGTCTGTAATTCTGATCGGTTGTTGCTCAGTAATTGGTGCCCTTGACGTTTTGAACATCACAGGAGTGCTGTGAGTGGCTGCGTATGTCCTTGTCTTTGTGCAGCTTCCTCTTATTCTCCTTTACTATTCCTGTGAATCTTCACTCTTTCAGTTCCCCAGTGCAACTCTAGCAGATGATCTTTCCTCGGACTTTATCAAAACTGCCGGACAAGAGTGAGGGGAGATAGCCGTAGAGAATGCTACAGACAGATTTCAGGAACTGATGGAGGGGTAGGAGCTGACGAGCAAACTGAACCCACTTCCACCCAACCAAGCTGAAAAGAACAAAGTGGCCAAGACCACGGCAACAGTGCTGAAACTGGGAATGCCGAGACCCTTGAGATGCGACGTCTGGAGGCAAACATTTGGCCCAGAATTGACGTGAGGCTGTGTGATTCATCACGGCCTCTCCCACAGAACGACAGTTCATCGATGCTCCCACCCAGCTTCGTCTACACCAGACCATCACTGAGTCTTGTTAATTCTATTCCTAAATATCACAATCCCCCAATTTCTCTGCATATCCATATTCTTTAATGAGTTCTTGTTGGTATACAGCAAAGTTTTTGAGGTGGACTGTTTTTGTCTGTATGATCATTGAATTCTTTTTTTTTTTTTTAGATTTATTTATTTGAAATACAGAGTTATAGAGAGAGGTTGAGTCAGAGAGAAAAAGAGGTCTTCCATTACTGGTTCACTCCTCAGATGGCTGCAGTGGCCAGAGCTGAGCCGATCTGAAGCCAGGAGCCAGGAGCTTCTTCCAGGTCTCCCACGCGGGTACAGGGGCCAAGGACTTGGGGCATCTTCTACTGTTATTCCAGGCCATAGCAGAGAGCTGGATTGGAAGTGGAGCAGCTGGAACTCGAACTGGTGCACATATGGGATGCTGGCGCTTCAGGCTGCGGTTTTAATCCACTGCACCACAGCACCGGCCCCGATCATTGAAGCCTTACCAATTTAAGTAACTCTTCCAGATACTTTTGTATAAATTTCATAGGTAAAAATCATATCATCTATGAATAACTTAATCTTCTCTTTTTTTTTTTTTGACAGGCAGAGTGGATAGTGAGAGAGAGAGATAGAGAGAAAGGTCTTCCTTTTTGCCGTTGGTTCACCCTCCAATGGCCGCTGTGGATGGCGCATCTCGCTAATCCGAAGCCAGGAGCCAGGTGCTTTTCCTGGTCTCCCTTGCGGGTGCAGGGCCCAAGCACTTGGGCCATCCTCCAATGCACTCCCAGGCCATAGCAGAGAGCTGGTCTGGAAGAGGGGCAACCGGGATAGAATCCGGTGCCCCAACCGGGACTAGAACCCGGTGTGCCGGCGCCGCAAGGTGGAGGATTAGCCTGTTAAGCCACGGCGCCGGCCTTAATCTTCTTTTAAAAAGGGGGCATGGGAGGGGTGGGCATTTGGCCTAGTGATTAGGTCACTGCTTGGGATGCGGATGCTCACATCCCAAACCAGAGTGCCTGGTCCAAGTCCCAGCTACTATACATCTGAGCCAGGTTTTTGCTAGTGGGTGCCCTGGAAGGGAACCGATGATGGCTCTCATGCTTGGGTCCCTGTCACCCATGTTGGAGACCTGGATGGAGTTCTGGGCTCCTGGCTTTGGCCTGATCCAAACACAGCTGTTGTGGGCATCTGGGGAGTGAGCCAGTAGATGGAAGATCTCTGTCTCTCTGTTCCTCTTTCTCTGCCTCTGTGCCTTTCAAATAAAAATGGAAATCACTAACAGACATAAAGGAGATAGAGAGCTGTTAGGTGCATGTAGATGTAGGCTATTTATTTTAAGGACAAATCTCCTTGTATCACTTATACTTTTACTAAAATTTCACTTAACATCATGGTAGGACTTGCCAAAAGTTAACTTGAAAGAACACGTTAAGATTGCCTAAGAAATTTTTAAGTACAAAGGATTAAAGGGAGACCTGCCGCATTTAGGATGTTTTATCAAGCAATGATTAATTTGGTAATAATAAGAGAATTTGAAGATCAGTGAAACAGAATAGAGAGGTCCTAACAGACTCCAGATTGAATACTTTATGAGTGTCTAAGGAAGCTTCTGGAATGAAAGGGGAAGGTGGTGGCTACTCAAGAGAATGGTGCTGATATTCCGTGGGTGGCATGACTTCCTTTGAAAGGGGTGATGGCTCTTGGTGTGATTCAGCTGGGGAAGTGGCAAGGTCTCTCAGAGCAGACTGGAACTTGGAAATCAGAGGGCACTGCAGTCTCTCTTGGGTTCAAGCTACTGTAAGAAGAATCATCCATTAGATGAGTTTAAAGAGGAATGATAATGGAAATCCCAGTATGGAGCCGTTAAACAGATTTCTCTTTTTTAAAAATATTTATTTATTACTTGAAAGAGTTACACAGAGAGAAAAGAAGAGGCAGAGAGAGTCTTCCATCTGCTAGTATACTCCCCAATTGGCTGCAATGGCCGGAGCTGCACCGATCCGAAGCCAGGACCCAGGAGCTTCTTCTGGGTCTCCCACACAGGTGCAGGGCCCCAAGGACTTGGGCCATCTTCTACTGCTTTCCCAGGCCATAGCAGAGAGCTGGATCAGAAGTGGAGCAGCCAGGACACAAACCGGTGCCCATATGGGATGCCGGCACTGCAGGCAGAGGTTTAGCCTACTATGCCACAGCACCAGCACCAGCATAGTCCTTGTCTAAGCATCTCACTTTAGAGTGAAGAAGAGCAATGGACTGATCCCCATGGGGATCAATGAACTTGCCTTGTGTCCTACCACCCAGCAATAACTTACCTTACACAACAGTGGACTGATCTATTGAAGAGCTCGTTACTAGCTGGGAGACAATGTCCCAAAAAACTGTTGGAAAGCTGTCCCAACAGCATGTGGAATGTGTTTAAAACAGGGCTGTTCAGGACTGGCGCCGGGCTCACTAGGCTAATCCTCTGCCTGCGGGGCCGGCACCCCAGGTTCTAGTCCTGGTTGGGGCGCTGGATTCTGTCCCAGTTGCTCCTCTTTCAGTCCAGCTCTCTGATGTGGCCTGGGAAGGCAGTGGAGGATGGCCCAGGTCCTTGGGCCCTGCACCTGCATGGGAGACCAGGAGGAAGCACCTGGCTCCTGGCTTCAGATCCGCGCAGCGCCAGCCATAGCGGCCATTTTGGGGGTGAACCAACGGGAGGAAAACCTTTCTCTCTGTCTCTCTCTTTCACTGTCTAATTTGCCTGTCAAAGCAAACAAACAAACAAACCAGGGCTGTTCCCTCCTGAAAGATCAATGGATCAGGGAGTTCAGATAGGTAGCATGTCTCACGTTGACACGTAATGACCAATCCTCAGGAGAGCCAGCTCCAGCCGTTGTGGCCATTTGGGGAGGGAACTAGTGGATGGAAGACCTCTCTTTCTGTCTCTCCCTGTCTCTGTAACTCTACTTTCAAATAAATAAATAAATAAATAAAATATTTTTTAAAAAGGGCTATGCTATATAGGATGCCATCACATTTAATAGGTGGCTGTGGTTGGTGTTGCTGGCAGAAGCACGTCAAACAATGAGGACAAATCCTAATCCAAAATAAATTTGTCATTGGGGACAAGACACTGCCCTCTCCACGATGGCAGGGGCCCAGTGCTGTCCACCTGCCATCAGTGGGAGAGGGGAAGTGCATGCTGCTGAGACCGTGTGTAGGCTCCACACACGACACTGACCGCAACCCCACTGCATAACCCTTGAAGAGGCTGGGCAGAGAGGCCAACTCTCATCCACAGAAGGGCCATCTGGACCACTGATTACTGAGTGCATCCTCTCCTGGGGGCTAGGGAGTATTGACGTGGGACAGAAATAGCTCCCATTCTGGGCCAATTCAGCATTGCACTCCTAATGGAATAGTTCAATACAGTAAACATGTTACTAGGTAGATGAGTGTTCCCATCCCTAAGGTTATCATTACTGTTAATAACAATTATAATAATAACACTTAATGAGCACTAACTATATTCTTGTGCTTGTAATTAACCCACCGAATCCCTTTCAAAGCATGTGAGGTAGATATCATCAAATCCATTTAACAGATGAGGCAGTTGCTTTGCAGAGATGTGAGGTGAGCTGCCCAGAGTTTTTCTTGGAAGGGCCAACCCAGATTTAAAGCCAGATGGTCTGGCCTTAAAGCCTTTGCTGGGCCACCTTTCACCCCAGCCTCTCTGACCCGCTCCTTTCTTCCAATGAGCACATATCCTTAGGTCTGCACCTGCAGGAGTGCTTTTTCCTCTGCTGTGAAAATTTCCTCACTTCTCCCTCTGATTACAGCTCGAGTGTCGCTTTCCAGGGAAGCCTTTCCTAATCCCTGAGACAAAGCTGGCTTCTCTTTAACATGATCTGATGGCTCCCAGTCGTGCATGTCACCCAACACGGCATGGGATGTGCTCACGTGTGTGATAGTTATTATAAGCACCTTACTGTTTGCTCACCACCTATGCAGGGCCTGGCGTGCAGAAGGTGTACGATAAACAATTGTTGAACGTGTCTGGTGACAGGTCCTGGGTGTGAGAGCTGGGGATGGATTTTATGCTGTGTGTGTGACTGGCGGGGGGGATTGCTGTTTCTGAGCCCCCATCGCCACATACTTGGTGCCTGAGAGCAGTTGAAGCTGTGGAGCCTGGAGGTTTATTTTTCTGTCTGCAAGATAGCTTGCTTCTCTTTTTCCTTCCAGGCTCAAGATCATTCAGTCTGGCCAAGTGTGGCTGGACATTTTTGTTGGGCCATCAGCCAGACAGAGCCACTCTTGCCTTTTGGCTCTGAGCTGCAGGTTTCCACATGACGTCATTTCACTTCACGTGCACTGTCTTAGGGGACAGAGACTACCTCAAACCATCTGGTGTGTGGCAGACATATGGTTTTCGCTGGATCATGGTTTTCAACCCTGTCTGCATGAAGGACTCACCTGCAGAGTTACTGAAAATACTGATGGGGCTGGTACTGTGGCGTAGTAGGTTAAGCCGCCACCTGCAATGCTGGGATCCCATATGGGCGCAGGTTTGAGCGATCCCATCCTGGCTGCTCCATTTCTCATCCAGCTCTCTGCTAATGTGCCTGGGAAGGCAGCAGAGGATGGCCTAAGTGCTTGGGCCCTTGTACCTGCATGGGAGACCTGGATGAAGCTCCTGGTTCTTGGCTTTGGACTGGCCCAGTTCTAGCCATTGCAGCCATTTGGAGAGTGAGCCAGCAGATGGAAGACCTCTCTCTCTCTCTATGTCTCCCTCTGTCTCTCTGTAGCTCTGCCTTTCAAATAAATAAATAAATCTTTTTTGTTTTAAAAAAAAGAAAATACTGATGCCCGAGGCCCAACTAACACTGATTAGGTCACAGTCCCTGGTGATGGATGCTGGCATTTCCACAGATGTGCTTTTTTTTTTTTTTTTTTTTTTTTTTTATTTGACAGGCAGAGTGGACAGTAAGAGAGAGAGACAGAGAGAAAAGTCTTCCTTCTGTTGGTTCACCCCCCAAATGGCCGCTTTGGCCGGCGCTGCGCCGATCTGAAGCCAGGAGCCAGGTGCTTCTTCCTAGTCTCCCATGCGGGTGCAGGAGTCCAAACACTTGGGCCATCCTCCACTGCCCCCCCGGGCCACAACAGAGAGCTGGACTGGAAGAGGAGCAACCGGGACTAGAATCCGGCACCGCAGGCGGAGGATTAACCAAGTGAGCCACGGAGCCGGCCCCCACAGATGAGCTCTTAAGGCCGAGAACTACTAGAGCAGGGTCTAGACATGCAGCTCTTGTTCTCTCCTGCTTCCCTCAAAGAAGAGGGGCAGTGTACACATGCAGTTTGTGCAGGGTTGACTAGTTGTGAGAAACAGAAGTATTGGTAGGAAATGAAAGCATAGAACATGTGACCTCTGTATTGTGTTTTGAATAACAGTAGTTCAGAAAGATGTCTTCTTTCATTCCAGTTTAAACTACACTTGTGTTGTTATTTTAGGATTCATTGAGGCTGTGCTTTATTTTTCTTACCTGAAAGAAGGCCAAGAATTGTCCAGAGAGAATTAAACTGTGCTGCAGGGCAGGGCCCATGGTTGTTTTGTTCCGAGCTGAAGCCTGAGCATGTAGCATAGAGCTTTGCATTCAGAGGGAATCAGAGTTTTTCTGTGTTAATAACTAAGTGCCGGAATGCATGAGTGGATGAATGAATGAATTAGACAACAACTTCTGTAGGGGTGTTCCCGATAGGATGTGAAGGAAGATGCACGTGATAAGGGGCCTGGGTGCAAACGGCAGCTGCAGGGACATTTCTGGGGAGCAGTAGGAGGCAAGCAAAGGTTAGGGTCCCAATTAGGGAGACTGACCCAACCTCAGATGTTTGCAACCTTAAAGAGATGGGAAAGGAAACAAAAACCATAACACTGCAGCTGCGAGTTGTCTCACCTACTTTCTGAAAAAGAGCAGAGTGGAAATGTTTGGAGAAAGAAATCTGTTTAAACTGGGGGGAACCACACAGCCCTTTGGGTATGCATACCACATGGACGTATGTTGCGATTGCATGATTTATGGTGTAATGATTTTAGTTTGTAGAGGACAGAATGTCCTGTTGTGATATTGGATGTGTCATTGTGGGATTTTGTCTTTGGAAGTCCTATTCTTCTGTGTGGGTTGGATGGTTGGAGCACATGCAGCACAAAAAAGTGGACTGGGCACTTGCTGGGTTTTGCCTACTCGGGGCACTGAGAACTTGATGTCAGTCACAGGATCCAAATGGTCACAGACCAAACGTTTGTTATGCAAGTTATCTCTTACGCATGAGCGATCATATTATGTACTACACGTGTGCATAATGTGACGCCTCTACATGGGAGAGCAGCTCACATCCCATTACCTCCCTGGGGTGGCGAGGGGACCCTGGTTGAGAGCTCTGTGGATGGATGACCCAGAAACCTGTGCCACGGGCTATGCTGTCATCGTTTGCAGTTCCTCCTTGCTAAGGGACCAGTGCTGACTTCCATGTGGTCAAGGGGATGGTTTTGGACCTGCGGATTCTCCTCTGGTCTTCTGTGACATCTCGTCACCATGAAGGCAGAAGCAACACTCACTTTCACCCTCTTCCTTTTCTCTGTTTGAGGTAATAATTGCCAGTTCACCATAGTAGCTTGTTTTTTTTGTGGTTCTGAGAAGAACGCCTGGGGCTTGGGGTGATGAGAGAGGCTGGGACTGTCCTCCCCTGTTGGGTCTGGGGTCTTCAGGCCTGGGGACTCAAGTTAGCTACTGAACAAGCCAGGCTGTTTAGAACACAATTGTGTTATCTCTTAGCATTTCCCCTTGAACTTGCTTTCCTGACTCATTCCTCCTCACCGGAAATGGAGTTTCAGGTGGCTATTATAGCCTTTCTTGTTACAATGACATAATACGCTGAAAGACCCAGTCAGATAATCAGAAAGGTGCCAACTCCCATTGAGTTAGCTTTTCTCCCCTCATCCTGCCCAGGCTCGGTCCTGGACAGCTGAGATGTTAGAGGCGGAGCTTGGTCAGCCTTTGTCTCCTCTGGACTCCCTTGTTTGGAATGACTGAGGCCAGGTATTTGCAACTGTAGGTGCCATTTTCTTGTCTTAGTTATGCTTTCAGGAGGCAAATCTGCCTGTCTTCCACGCGGAAGTGGGTGAGAGGCAGACAGGAAGTGCATGACAGTAACCACTTCATTTTAGAAGTCTTCATTGGAAATGTTGAAAGCTTTTGCTTTCAGGTCAGGAATGAGACATGGATGCCCCAAACCTCCACTTCTGTTCAACAACTGGAGGTCCTTGCCAGTGTAATTAAGCAAGAAAACAGAAAAGTAGAATTGGAAAGAAAGAAAAATGACTTTATTCACAGATTATATAATTGTATACACAGAAAACCCCACAGCCGCTATAGACAAGTTATTGGAATTAATAAAGGTGTTGTGTTAGGTCATTAGATATGAAGCCAACATACATAAATCAGCTGGGAGCAGGGAAAAATTAAGCTCTACCTGCTGGAGGGGGGAGTACCTAAGTATATTACTTGGGATTGTTCTGTAGGAAGATTTGTTTCTTTGGTTCCATTTATTTATTTATTAAGTTATTTACTTATATCTGTATGGACTCATGCACATATACTTTGTACTTTGGTTTCTAATCCTTTTAATTTATTGCCCAAATTGCTCTAGCTTTGGCCATTGAGAGCTCTTTCAAGTTGGTTCCTGTGTCCTTTACATATGCCACCATTCTTCTGGTTTTTTTTTTTTGAGAACTTTCTTCTCTCTCTTTTTTTAAAGATTTTATTGATTTATTTGAGAGGTAGAGTTACAGACACAGAGAGGGAGAGACAGAGAAAGGTCTTCCATTTGCTGGTTCACTCCCCTAAATGGCCACAGTGGCTGGAGCTGAGCTGACCTGAAGCCAGGAGCAAGGAGCTTCTTTGGGGTCTCCCACGTGGGTGCAGGGGCCCAAGCACTTGGGCCATCTTCTGCTGCTTTCCCAGGCCATAGCAGAGAGCTGGATTGGAAGAGGAGCAGCCAGGACTTGAACCGACACCCATATTGGATGCAGGCACCACAGGCACAGGCTTAGCCTATTACTCCATAGCACTGGCCTCAGTTTTGTTTTTTTAAGATTTATTTTATTTATTTGAAAGAGTTACAGAGAGGCAGACACAGAGACAGAGAGAGGTCTTCCATCTGCTGGTTCACTCCCCAGATGGCTGTAACAGCCAGAGCTGAGCTGATCTGAAGCTGGGAGCCAGGAGCTTTCTCCAGGCCTCCCACGCAGGTGCAGGGGCCCAAGGACTTGGGCCATCTTCTGCGGCTTTCCCAGGCCATAGCAGAGAGCTGGATCAGAAGAGGAGCAGCTGGGACTAGAACCAGCGCCCAAATGGGATGCTAGAGCTTCAGGCCAGGGCGTTAACCCCTGCACCACAGTGCCCGCCCCTGGCCCCAGCTTTCTTACTTTCTGACACTGCAGGTACTGCAGGGTCATCTGTGTTTTCTCCATCCCAGCCCTGTGTCATCCATTTCTCCAAGGACCCCTGACTTCTTCTGTTGGAGAATGGCGTTTAGGAACTAAGATCCACGTGTTGGATGTGCTTGTTACTGCTGGAGTCTCATTGCTTCTAGCTCTCTCGGCCAACAAATCCAGATAATACACACACGTGTATGTATTTCTGCACTCATACATCTGTGATTATGTTAAGGAAACTGATTTCATGTTGATGTCCCAACTCTAATTCATTACATTAGTGCTAATTTTAGTGTTCGCATAACCAAACTAAGGAAGGAAAAGGGATTCAGGTTCAACTGACCCAGCACTCAAAGGCATCAAGCTTTTAGTCCCATTATTTTTTTAATCTCATGCATTTTGGAATTGGCCATTTTCTGTTGGATTCTTCCATATTTCTGGGGGACTGGTTACTAGCAGGCCTAGAGTCACATGTAGATAGCTCTCAGTTTAAGGAGAGAAGGGGGCTAACTTCCTACCCAAACCTTGTGCGCTCTTGCTGTGATGTGCTCTTTCGTGCTTAGGGCAGCAGTGGGAGTGCAGGGACTGAGTTCAGCAGCCCCATTTGAATAGGTGATTGCCAAGAAGGAGTTTCCCAGTGGAAGGGGATTCTTGGTGTCAGCAGTGAGGATGGAGCGGAGAAGGATGCTGGGAAGATAACCAGGAGCTGGTCCGTTCTGTACATCAGCTCAGTCACTGTCATGGTTCACAAGGCCGTGGATACAGATGCGGCTATATAAACATGCACATGTCGCTAGGAAGAATGGACCCTGGATATGACTGCTCTTTCTTTCCTGTATGATAGGTATTCTTTTTTTTCCAACCTGGGTTTTTTTCTACCATTAATGTAATTTGTTATATAATAAAGAAATAGGATACTTAAAAGAAACTATGAATATTTTTTCTAGGAGATTTTTGTTACTTTCCAAAAATGAATTTACCCTTCCAATGAGAGTTCTTTTTATTTTTTTTTTGTTTTTAAATTTTATCTATTTGAAAGGCAGAGTGACAGGGGGAGAAAGAGAGAGAGAGAGAGAGAGAGGAGAGAGAGATTGATTGATTTTCCATCTGTTGGTTTGCTCCCCAAATGACCACAACAGCTGGAACTCCATCTAGGTCTCACATACGGCTGGCAAGGGTCTAAGTAATTGGGCCATCTTCTTTACCAAGTGCATTAGCTCCAATCCAGGAGCTGGATTGGAAGTGGAGAAGCTAGAACTTAAACCAGCACTCATATTTGATACTGGGGTCTTGGGTGGTGGTTTAACCCATAATGCCCGCCAATAAGAATTTCTTTTTTTTTTTTTAAAGATTTATTTATTTATTTGAAAGGCAGAGTTACAGAGAGGTAGAGGCAAAGAGAGAGAGAGAGAGAGAGAGAGAGAGAGAGAGAGCGAAGTTTTCCATCTACTGGTTTACTCCCCAAATGGCTGCAACAGCTGAAGCTAGGCCAATCCAAAGCCAGGAACCACAAGCCTCTTCCAGGTCTCCCATGTGGGTGCTGGGGCCCAAAGACTTGGGGCCGTCTTCTACTGCTTTCCCAGGCCACAGCAGAGAGCTAGATTGGAATTGGAGCAGCCAGGACTTGAACCGGCACCCACATGGGATGCTGGCAGTGCAGGTGACGGCCCCTAAGAATTCTTTGACCTGAACTTTCAGAGTGGCCTCCTCTGCCTGCTCTACAGCAGTGCTTCTGCCCACCTGTGTGCATGTCACACTGTCTATGGTGGCCCTGGGTAGAAGGGCCTGTTCCCCAGGCTCTGGCCCATTGTCAGTGTTCTAGAGAAACCTGGACCCACATAATGTCATCAAAAGGAGGAACTCATTCCCTGGCTCAAGGCCCGGGAAGACTCCACGCAGAAGCCCCAGTCTTTTTTAGTCTTGAGAGAGTCTCCCCGGATTAAGGATGCTGTATCTGCCCAAGCAGGGGAACGCGACTTTTGAGGGCAGGGTCTGTGGCTGTCCCCTTCTTGTGCTCTCCTCCTGGTGCACAGCAGGCACTCAAGAGGAACGAGGGGTCCCACTCCTTGGTTTTCCTGCCGGGTTTCCTGTTCTCAGGGCACACAAACAGAGGACGGCACGGACTCCCTGGAGGGTCTGGGGTCTGCTGGCCAAGTCTCCCATCACATTCTGTGCAGGAGTCCCTGTGAGGCCTGTGGGCCAGTCTGAGCAGCTGAAATAGTCACTGTTGTGTGTGTGTGTGTTTTTTTTAAAGACTTATTTGTTTATTTGAAAGTCAGAGTTATACAGAGAGAAGGAGAGGCAGAGAGAGAGAGAGAGAGAGAGAGAGAGGGAGAGGGAGAGAGAG
The DNA here is from genome assembly GCF_033115175.1 of Lepus europaeus. NCBI lineage: Eukaryota > Metazoa > Chordata > Mammalia > Lagomorpha > Leporidae > Lepus > Lepus europaeus. The sequence goes on along the minus strand of NC_084839.1, from coordinate 66,683,976 downwards.
AGAGAGGTCTTCCATCCACTGGTTCACTCCTCAGTTGGCCTCAATGGCCAGAGCTGCATGGATCTGAAGCCAGGAGCCAGGAGCTTCTTCCGGGTCTCCCACATGGGTGCAGGGGTCCAAGCACTCAGGCCATTTTCTACTGCTTTTCCAGGCCATAGCAGAGAGCTGGATCAGAAGTGGAGCAGCGGGGACTCAAACCATTGCCCATATGGGATGCCAGCACCTCAGGTGGAAGCTCCACCCACTATGCCACAGCACCGGCCCCATCTGCTCTAATTTTTCAGCCATTCTTCTCCCTTCTCTCCACGCACCCCTCTTTTCCTGTCCCCGGCCTCCAGCTTGTTGCCCATGCTTGTTTCCCGTGGGCTTTGACAGGAGGGACCCAACTGCACCCCTTGGAGAGGACTCTCAGCACAGCTGATGTGAGTCAACCAACCTGAGTCTCTCCCGCTCTGCTCCACCTCCATCATAAGGCTGGTCCCCAGCCAAGAAGGGGAAATGTGGCCAAGCTATTTCCTTCCCCCACCCCTATTCAGAGAAAGTCTTAGCACCCCAGGTACCCGGGACGCAGGAACAGAAACATGAGCAGGACTTCCCTTTCTCTCACCACGGCAGTGATTTCTTTTTTTTTGGCCACTTTAGGTTTGGCCAGGATTCCTCGTCCATTCGGAAGAGTCAGGCAGCTCCTGAGTGTGCAGGGAGTGCGCACTCTCCTGGCTGGCAAGAGTGGCTGGGACACCTGCCTCCCCCTCCGCTTCCTGCAGTCAGGCCGGGATCCAGATGGAGCCCCTGAGGCCTTCCTGGCAGCGTTGCTCTGTAGGTACCTGCAGATGAGCATGGCCAGGGGGAGATGGAGGTGACTCACTCCTCCCCCGTGTATGGAAAATGACGCTGCTCGTGGTTTGGGACTTTCACATCCACCTCTGCTGAAACCCCAGAGGGTGCACAACCAGGATCCCATGCTTCTTATGGTGGTTCCTCTCTCTCCCTCCCTTCCTCTCTCTCTCTCTCTCTCTTGCTCTCTTGCTCTCTCTCTCTTCCCCTTTCTGTCTTTCTTTGTTTCAAGATTGAAGGAGGGAGGAAGTGGAGTTGGGGGCAGAGATCTCCCATCCACTTGTTCATTCCTGAAATCTCCAAATTCCCACCACAGCCAGGGGCTGGGCCAGGCTGAAGCCAGGAGCCAGAAACTCAATCCAGGTCTCCCTCAGGGGAGCCAAGTACTTGTGTCACCATCATCACCTGCTGCCTCCTGTAGTGTGCATTAGCTGGAAGCGGAATAGGGAGCGGAGCCAGAACTTGAGCTCAGGAACTCCAGAATGGGATGCAGGCGCCCCAAGGGCATCTTCACAGCTGTGCACACACCTGCTCCTGGATCAGCGGAATGTGCACTGGAGGCTTCCACTGCCATCACTTGGAGCCATTGCTCCCCAACCCCAGCCTCTGCTTATGAACAGGCCCTGGCCCATTGAAGCTGCCTGGCTTCCTGGGAAGGCATCTGGGAGCTACATCAATAACTCATGCTACAACCCAGCATGGTTGGGAAAAGTCAACACTTGGCCAAGGAGAAGGGACCAGGTATTCCCCAGCATGTTGTGGGGCAGCTTTTTTCCCGCAAGGGCCCCAGGAGGAGACCAGAAACCCCAAAGGGCCCCTTGTACCAGAACCCTCAGTAACGTGAGCTCTTGTCTGCTATGGTTTGAAAGTCCATACCACATTCATGTTGAAATTTAATCCCAGTTGCGAAGTATGAAGACTATTGGGCAGGTGTTGTGGCATCGTGGGTCAGGCTGCAGCTTGCAAAGCTCAATCCCATATCAGAGCATTGGTTCAAGTTCCAGCTGTTCTGCTTCTGAGCCAGTTCCCCGCTAATGTACCTGAAAGCAGTGAAAGATGGCCCAAGTGCTTGGGTTTCTGCTACCCAGGTGGGAGACCTGGATGGAGTTCCAGGCTCCTGACTTTGGCCTGCCTCAGCCCTGGCTGTTGCAAGCATCTGGGGAGAGAACCAGGAGATGGAAGATCCTCTGTCTCTCTCTCTCTTCCTCTCTCTCTCCCTCCCTCCCTCTCCCCCTCCCTACCTCTCTCTTACTCTGCCTTTCAGATAAATAAATAAATACATAAATCTTGAAAAGCAGAGGTGGGGCCAAGTGGAACCTTCATGCAGTGATTAGTGGACTGACAGGCTACTGGGTTACCTGGAGAATGAGTGTGTTCTAAAAGCCACTCTGGCTCTGACTCTTGCACCTGTCACCACAGGGAGCACACAATGCTGTCCTGTGCTGCTATGGGGCTTTGCAGAGTCCCCCTCACCAGATGTGACCCCTCGACCTTGGAGCTCCCAGCCTCAACCTGTGAGCTGGATGAACCTGTGTAAGTTACCCAGTCAGTGGTGATCAGAAATGGCAACAGAAAATGGACTTGCATGTTCTCCACCCCCAGGCCCTGGCCCCTGACAGATTGTGGACATAGGCCAGGAGCTGGCAGCAGAGGAGTTGAGGTGATGCTGGGGTACGTCCCAGGCACCTGAGTCTGGAAGCAGAATATTCCAGCCTCTTCTACTCTCTGATAGAACCAAGACTCTCCAACTAGACAAGCAGCCTACAGGGGCTGTGTCTGTTCAGAAAATCCCAGGAGCAGGCAGAGAGTTAGACCGCTGCCTCACCAATCAGCTGATGTCCAAGGATAGAGCAGACAGCCAGGCTGGAGGCTACAGAGAGATGCTGGACAAATAAGACACCTTCCCAGGGATCTTCTCTGGGTTCCCTCATCTAGTCAGAGAAGTGGCTCTAGCCCGAGGCCAGGTTAGGTGTCGAGGGAGCGGCAAGGGCCTGTCCGTGCAATCAGGTGCCGGATGGGGCCAGGGGAGCAAGGCGGCAGGGTGCTCGCAGACGCCACAGGCAGCAGAAGCCGCCGCAAGTGCAGGGTGCTTTTCCCTCAGCCCTGCTAATTCAGGCTGCAGCTCTGGCCCCTGACACCCCCGTCATCCAGCGCCACTGGCTCCGACCCACTGGCTTTCTAGTCCCGTGGCCACAGCTTATATTCATTTCCAGGTAAGGTAAAAAATCACACTTGCCCTTAGTTTTGGTGGTGGAAACGAATGAGAACTCCTGGAGACAGTGGAAAGAAGCCGTAACCTCTGGAATGCAGATCCCTGTCCATGGGCTGTGTAGATTTCAGAGTGGAGCCATGATCAGCCATGAGGTTTTCCATTCATTTGTCACCCATCTGTCCATCCACCTGTCCATCCAGTAATCTGGACTGACTTCCTTTTTTCTGCCCCTCCTTCCCCTCTTCCTTACCTTCCCAGGCGTATTCATCTGGAGTCTGCCATGGAGCAGCCTTCTCACCTTTGGTGGATGTCTTCAAAGCCTGACAAGCTGTACATGAGAAAGGCCAGTCCTTGCCCGAGTTCTGGGTCAGCCCCTTGCTCCCAGAGGGAGGTGGGGACATAGAGGAAGGGAGAGCAGCTCACAGGGAGCAGGGAGGAGGACCAGAGCCTTTTTTTTTTTTTTAATGTTTGTTTGTTTGTGAGGCACAGTTGGTTGTAGACAGAGAGAGAGAGAGACAGAGAGAAAGGTCTTCCATCTGCTGGTCCATCCCTCATATGGCTGCAATGGCCAGATGTGGGCAGATCCAATGCCAGGAGCTGCTTCTGGGGGTCTCCCATGTGGCTGCAGGGGCCCAAGCACTGGGGCCATCCTCCACTGCTTTCCCAGGCTCATTAGCAGGGAGCTGGTGGAAGTGGAGCAGCCAGGACATGAACCGCGGCCCATATGGGATGCACAGACTTGACTACTACAGTGCTGGCCCAGAACCCAAGCCTTACATTTACACTTTGAATCTCCAATTGCATTTTATAAAGGGTACTGTGTCAGCTGAGATGCCTTGGTAGCAGGATGTAGAACATTCTATCGCAGCGTGCTCCTACCTGGTCTCCCTGCTTCCAGCCTCCCACACCCTCATCTCTGCTCCTCATGATCAGAGTGACTTTTCCACCATGTCCCTGTCCTTGTCTCTCCTGCCTGAAGCCCTTCCTGGGCCCCATTTCACTCACAAGCCAGAGGTCTGGCCTCAATGCGACCCAAAGGGACCCTCACGCCAGGAGCACCAGAGCCCTTCGGTTTGCTGTCTGTGCCCCGTACAGGGGAATGTGCTGGTCCACCTGCAGCTCTGTCCTCTGTGCCTCCTGTGAACTCTGCGTGTTAATCCAGTGTCCTCCTCGCAGCTTATAGTGTAATTTATTGCTCACATCCCTCTGTCCCATCAGACTGAGCTGCTTGAGTGCGAGGATTGTCAGTTTGTCTGTCTTTCTGGCCTTGTGCCCGATATGCTGTCTATAACCTGGTCTGGAGGACTCAGGACGCATTTGTGTGGTGGGTGGGTGGGTGATGGGGGAGAGGGTCTTGTAAGAGAAGTGGGATGGCCTTGGGACAGGTCGGGAGAGTGGCCACAGAACGGGCTCCCAGAGGGGAAGACAGATGACTTCCTTCTGAAAGTCTAGCCCTTTGAGGAGGGGATCAAGTTGTGGCCCAAGCCAGACAGACTATCTCAGCCAGGAATGGGGAACTTCAGGATGACAGGGAGTCTGCCATGGGACCACTTCCTGTTTCCTCCAGATAAAAAGTCCCTGGGGAGACAGGCGCAGACAGCACCTGACGGCCAGGGCCAGGGCCAGCACGCAGGATGCAGGCCGCAGACCGGGAGGCCCTGGAGGCGCACTTCACCGTGGACAAGCAGAACATCTCCCTCTGGCCCCGAGGCAAGTGCCCGCCCCTGCTGGGGACCAACTGAGGGCTCTGGGCCCACGTCCGTCCGTTCTTTCCTGCTCCTTCAACCCACGTTTGTTGCTTCTCCCAACAGAGCCTCCTCCCAAGCCGGCGCCGTCTCCACTGCTGAGGGAGCCTGTCTCGCTCCGTGCTGCCTTAATCTGCCTGTCGCTGGTCCTGGCCGCCTCCGTGGTGCTGCAGGCTGTCCTCTGTAAGTCCCTGGGTGTCACTGGCAGCTGTGTCCTCATCCAGGGCCAGCCAGCTTCCTGAGATCCAGGCCCCACCTCCCCGGCCTGGGCTATGGCCATTTGCCTGCTTCCTCCTCTCCTCTTCACACATGCAGCAGCAGCAGCAGGTGGGATCCCTCCCCTGCCACTTCCTCACCCAGTCCCCCCACGCCAGCTCCAGTCCCTGGGCTTCAGAGCCCTGTGGGAGCCCTGGCAGTGAGTGTGGTTTCCTGACCCCAGGAGGGGCTGGGTCCCAAGTGTGTCCTCTGCCCCAGCGGACCTGATGGAGAACCTGGCCCTGAAGGCTCACCAGGGCCGTCATGCCCTCTGTGTTCTCCTGTCCCAGGGAAGACCCTGTAAGGAAGCGTCCTGCTCGCATGTGCCAAGCTCCATGGCTCTGCGGCTGGCAGGGCCCTCCTCCCACTCCCAGGCCACCAGAGAGCAGAGCAGGGAGCCGTCTGCCTTCTCCTGTCATGGCCTCGTGACAGATAGGGTGTTTGACCACAGCCTTGGTGCACAGCCCCCCGGCCCCAGTCTCTTGCATCATGCCGGTCCTCTGGTCTCTCCCATGGCCTGTTCCACTGGATTCTCCTTTGAGTCTTTGCATGTGGTCCTGTCCATGGCAACCATGCCTATGCCCCGAGCAGAGGGAAGGTGGGTGAGTGCGGCAAGGGATGGGGACATGGTTTCACGATCTCCCTTGCTGGGAGTCTTGGTGGCTGGCTCTTCCTGTGGCCTTGGAGGGCCTGTGGGCAGCGTGGGAGGTATGGTGAGGCTCAGCAGAGGGCTGCTGTGGGGTCCCTGAAAGGCTGGGGATCAAGTGGTGGGGCTCAGAGGGAATAACGGGGAGGGACAAAGGGTTGCCTGGGGGCAGCCCTTTACCAAATGTGCCCTGTACCTCCCAGGACATTCAGTGGGGTGAGCATTTAGTGCAGCCAAGAAGATGCTGCTTGGCACGCCCTCACCCCGTATAAGACTGCCTGGTGCCAGTCCTGGCCCCTCTGCTTCTGAGTCCAGCTTCCTGCTGTGGTGCCTGTGGGAGGCAGCAGGTGATGGTCAAGAGCAAGGGTTCCGGCTATCCATGTGGGGGACCCAGACTGAGATCAGGCTCCTGGCTTCAGCCTGGTGGCCCTGGGTGTTGCAGGCATCTGGGGAGTCTATCTATGTCTCTCTGCCTTTCAAATAAAGTGAAAGTAAATAAATAAAAATTTAAAAGAAAAAAGAAATCCAAGACTGGGTTCTGTTCCCTGCTTCTGCTTGCTTGTGGGGCCTATCTCATGTGTTAGATAAAACACAGTCTCTACTGTCTGCCTCCGCCAGAGTTCGGGGCACGTGCAGGTGTCCATGGCTGTACATTCATGATTTCAGGGTGGGTGGCAGCTCCTGGGGAAGCTTGAGCCTGCCCCTTCCTTTCCTTTGATCACCCTGACGGCACCCGTACTCCCGCCCGGGGTGATGCCTTCAGCCGACCTCTTGACTTTCTCAAACCCAGATCCCTGGTTTGTGGGCAGAATTTCAGACGTGAAGACTGATGCCCAGCTACTGAAAGACCGTGTGGGTAACATCAGCTCCTTGGGTTCTGAAGTGAGGAAGAACGGTGTCGGCGTGCAGGCGGCTGGTGCCCAGATTCGCACAGTGAATGCCAGCCTGGACCGTGTGTACTCTCAGATCCTGACGCTGAAAACTAGCGTGGAGAGAGCCAGCGCACAGATCCAGATCTTGACAGAAAGTTGGGAAGAAGTCCACAGTTTAAATGCCCGAATCCCAGAGTTAAAAAGTGACTTGGATAAAGCTAGCACGTTACATGCCAAGGTCCGGGGCCTGCAGAGCAGTTTGGAGAACATCAGCGAGGTGCTCAGACAGCAAAGTAAGTGACAGAAAACAGCCCTGCAAGCTGACCGGGCACCTGTGGGACCTTCTGTGCCTCAGCCGTGCAGCCTCTGGGCTGGTGGGTGTGAGGGAGGGGAGAGGAGGCCAGCAGGCAGGTGCTAGAAAGTTTAGAAGAGTCGGGTTGGGACTGATGCTGTGGTGTAGCAGGTAAAGCCTCCACCTGCCATGCCAGCATCCCATATGGGTGCTGGCTCATGTCCTGGCTGCTCCACTTCCTGAAGATCAGCTTCCTGCTAATGGCCTGGGAAAAGTAGTGGAAGATGGCCCAAGTCCTTGGGTCTCTGCCACTCATGTGGGAGACCCAGATGAAGCTCCTGGCTTCAGGCTGGCCAGGAGTGAACTAGAAGATAGAAGATTCTCTCTCTCTCTCTCTCTGTATAACTCTGACTTTCAAATAAATATAAATCTTAAAACAAAACAAAAAAACCAAAAAGAGAGGGATTAGCACCAGGCTTGGGGAAGATTTAGGGGCTGTTGGGAGAAGAACCACAAGGACCCAGTGTGGGTTCCCACAGCAAGTTGCAGAGCGTGAAAACATTAGGTCTGCCCTGGCCCAGACTTCACCCTTTCCCATTCTGTTCCTGACCTGGGACCCAGGGGCTGAGCCACTGCCGTGGCCAGAGGAGAATTGCTTCTCCTTCATGGGAAAGACCGATCCATTGTCTGTCCTCTCTCACTCTGTCCTCTTTAGTGCCAGAGGCTCCATCAGTCTCAGACTTTCAGGGCCTAAGAGAGTGTCCCCGAGTCTCTACCAGGGCTCCAGAGCCAGCCCTACCCACTGCTGTCTGTGGCACCCCCATCAAGTGCCGCCCAGCCATCCCCCTGAGGACACAGGGAGACCAGTGCTCACTGTGGCCCTTGCTCCCCAGATGACATCCTGCAGATGGTGTATCAGGGCTGGAAGTACTTCAAGGGGAACTTCTACTACTTTTCCCGCATCGCAAAGACCTGGTACAGTGCCCAGCAGTTCTGCATGTCCAGAGATTCGCACTTGACCTCAGTGACGTCTGAGAGCGAGCAGGTGAGTGCTGTGCCTTCTGGGAAGGGAAGGTGTTGCCAGCTGCCTCAGGGAGATTGGGCAAGATTATGCTGTGGTATCAAAAATCTCGAAACATCGATAAGCTAACAATGCAAGGAAAAATTTTATATATATATATAAAATTATATAAAATATGTACAATTCTTCCTTGCATTATATATATTAAATATATATACATTATATATATATTAAAGATTTATTTATTTATTCAAAAGGCAGAGAGGCAGAGGCAGAGAGAAGTCTTCCATCCACTGGTTTACTCCCTAAATAGCCGAAACAGCCAGAGCTAGGCCGATCCGAAGCCAGGAGTCAGGAGATTCCGCCAGGTCTTCCACACAGGTGCAGAGGCTCAAGGACTTGGGCCATCTTCTACTGCTTTCCCAGGCTGTAGCAAGGAACTGGCTCAGAAGTGGAGCAGTCAGAACTCGAGACCGTGCCCATATGGGATGCCAGTGCTGCAGGCTACGGCTTTACCTTCTTTACCCTCTATGCCACAGCGCCATCCCATAAAATATATTTTTTATAAAATATATATTTATTTAAAATATAAAATATATATATAATATATATAAAATATATATTTATAAGATATATTTTATTTATTTGAAAGAGTTACAAAGAGAGAGGGAAAACAGAGAGAGAGAGAAAGAGAAATATCTTCCATCTGCTGGTTTTCTCCCCAGATGGCTGCAGTGGGCAGACCAGAGCCAGGAGCCAGGAGCTTCTTCCAGGTCTCCCTCATGAGTGCAGGGGCCCAAACATTTGAGCCATCTTCTGCTGCTCTCTCAGGTGTTTTAGCACAGAGCTGGATAGTAAGTGGAGCAGCTGGGACTCAAACCAATGCCTGTATGGGATGCCAGCATTTCAGGTGGCAGCTTAACCTACTGAGCCCCAAGGCCAGCCCCAAGTTATTTCTCACCGTTCCACTTATCTGTGATGAGGGCTGGTGGGGGCTCTGCCTCTGTGGCTTCTCAAGGACCTAGGGGGCAGGAGGCTTCATTCACATGTCCCCATGGTTGTTGGGGCAGGGAACGCATGCAAGGCAAATCGTGTACTCAATGCTTCGATGCTTCTACTAGAACACCCGGCCATTGGCTTCCATTTCACTGGCCAAGCAGATCGCACACTGTTTCCAGCTTCACGAGGGTGGGGAGGGGCCCTCTCCAGGCATCTGGCAAAAGAAAGGTTTGTCAGGAGCAGTGATGACGTCAGGTGACTCAGGACAGTCACACTTGAGGAGGGAGAAAGTGACCAGGCCTCATTCACCTGGGAGGTGGGAGAGCAGAGCAGGTGATTCTCGATTCTAGAGCCCTGAACTGCAGTCCCACTCGTCCTAGACCCTTGGGTAGTCACTAGGCCTCAGCCCATTAACTGACGACACCTGCATGGCCGGGAGAAGAAAGGAGAGGGGTACCAGGGACTTAGCACAGGTCCTGGCCAAACCTATGCTGAGAGCCTGAGGGCTCAGGGAATGTAGCTGTTGGCACCTGGGCTGTCTTCTGTGGTCCCTGCTCTGGAGTTCAGCTGGGTTTTCTTATGCTCCAGCACCTGATTCCTAAGGAGCAGAAAGGCCCAAGCCCTGAGTTTGTTGATGGGACAAAGGCAAACCAGACCTTGGGAGATGGACTCTGGGCTCTGGTGGAGGGTGGGGGGAGGCTAGGCCAGGTGCGCAGCACGGTGTCCCTGAGGACAGGTGAAGGACACCTAGAGTCAGGGCCTCAGTGGTGCCCCCCTACAGGAGTTCCTGTACAAGACGGCGGGCGGCCTGGCATACTGGATTGGCCTGACCAAAGCAGGCAGCGAAGGACACTGGTACTGGGTGGACGGCACGTCTTTTAACAAGGCCCAAAGTGTGAGGTGAGTCCCCCGGCACCTCCCTCCTAGCCTGACTTTCCAGGTGGGGCAGGGCATGCAGGTGGTGGTGGTGGTGGGGGCCGGGAGGGGCGGTGCTTCCCATGAGCGCAGATTGCTGAGTCTTCCCTACTGAGTGGCTGTGGGGCGTGGGGACTAATCTGTGGCCTTCCACTCAGCGTGGTCAGGGACCCTAGCCCAAGTCTGGGGCTGGAGAGCAGTGGTCCGCGTGGGCCCTGGCTGGGCCTGGTAGGAGATCTCACCAGGGCCTTCCTTCTGCGGCTTGGGTGCCAGCAGTCAGCCAGGAGCACAGCTGGTGCGGAGGGCGCGCGTGCCTTTCCTAGGAAGAAGCTTTGCGGCTGTAAATCCGTCCTGCTGTGCTCTTTCACTGGGTAGGTTCTGGATTCCAGGTGAGCCCAACAACATGGGGAACAGCGAACACTGTGTCAGTGTCAAGGTGTCCTCGCTTCAGTCCTGGAACGATGCCTCCTGTGACAACAAGCTGCTCTTCATCTGTAAGCGGCCCTACACCCCGGCGGGACCCTGACGCGCCCGCCGCCGGGCTCCCTCTGCGCTCCCAAGCTGTCCAACTCGTAACAAACGCCTCTCTCTTCCCCAGACTCCAGGATGCCTTTGCACCTCGGTTGTTCTTGCTTCACGATTGTTGCAAAGGCGTCCTGGTGCCCGCCCACCCCGGCTGGGGAGCCTCTGAGCCCACAGGGGCAGTGGAGTAGAGAGAATTTGGGCTGAGCGGGAGGGCAGGTGAACATGCGAGTTCACACGGCCTTGGTGAGCTGAGCAGGACCTGCAGTCCGGGGCCGCGCTCGGGCTCCCTCGTGCCTTCAGAGAAGCCTCGGTCTCATCGCATAAAATGAGGCCCAGGATCGTTCCCCAGGCTGCTACCCAGGGCTTTTCCTAGCAGGTCCCACACCTTCTTGTTTGTCTGCTTGGGAGTGCCAGTGGCTGCCGGACAGCGGTATTTTGACAGCTCTGGCCCTGCCGTGTTCCCATCGCCTTCTGCATCCACATCTCCCAAAGGCTGAACTCCTTCTTCCTGGGGAAGTGCTAACCTGGCTCAGGGCAGGTGTCCAGCCAGCCCTTCCACCTCTCCCTACCTCTCATTCGCTGAACTCTGATGCAGGCCCCGCCTTCCACCATCCTCCTGGGCCCAGCCCCTCTCCCTTGCCAGTCTGGGCATCCCCGTCTTCCTCTTGCCTCCACGTCTCCTAGGCCTCGTGCAATGGCAGGTGCACCTTCAGTGCCTTCCAGAGTTCATGTCAAGCTTTCTTTAGAATAAAATGCTGCCTGGGTGAAGGCCTCTCTCCCCCTCTCTGCTTTCCCATTCCTGTTGCACACACAGGTGAATGCGTGGGGGAAGACAGTCCACTGTGTTAGACACGAAGTTCTGGGGTATCCGCAGGAAACAGGGGTGGGGTTGGAAATAACAAGGAGGAGGACAGGCCTGGCCTTGGAAATGCCACAGCGTGTGAGTAGCACCCGTCTCCAGCTTTTATTGAACTCAAGTAGAGCAAGATTGACAGCGTCACGGCCTTGGGTGATCTTCCTTCCTGGGTGATCACTGGGCAGTGCTCTGGCTTTATTGCCATGAAGGAGCCTTATCTCACACCCTGCTCACAGGCATTGGTTCTAAACCCCAAGTTCAGGAGCTGAGGCAGGGGCCAGGGAGGGGCTGCCCCAGACAGGAGGGGAGCAGAGAGAAGCAGGAAGCAGCACATGTGAGTGCAGGGTTAGGCTCAGCTGGGCACCCCTGGGAAAGGGCACTTTCCTTCCACGTCTGTGACCAGCAGTGAGGTGTCCTGGGTGTACAGGGACCAGAGGTGAGGGCCCGGGCAGGTGTTGGAAGTCTTGAAATATTGTGTGCTGCTGTGACATCTCTGAGCATCACAGGCCATGAAGACCTATCGCAAGTTCCCTACTCTCCCCAGATATGCCTCACTCCACCCCAACACCTGGCTAGCTCCCTGCCACCTGCATGTTGGAGTTACAGAGAGGGAGGGAGAGATGGAGGGAGAGATCTTCCATCTGCTGGTTCACCCCTGAGATGGCTGCAATGGCCATGGCTGAGCCAGGCAGAATCCAGGAGCTTCTTCCAGTTCTCCCCATGTGGGTGGTAGGGGCTCAAACACTTGGGCCATCTTATGCTGCTTTTCTCAGGCCACTTAGCAGGGAGATGGATCAGAAGTGGAGCAGCTGGGACTTGAACTGGTGTCCATACGGGATGTTGTCGTTGCAGGAGGTGGCTTAACCCGCTGCACCACAGCGCCAGCCCTCTGAAAGGAGTTGCTTTTTCTTGTTCCATGGGAGTATAGCGTAAAAGGATTTCCCGGACCCTTTTGAGGGAGTGACAGTAAAGTAAGCTGAGCCTTGAATGATGGGAAGACTTTAGACAGCGAGTTGGAGTGCAGGGCAGAGGTAAAAAAGGGAAGAAGGAACAGAAAATGCAAAGAGCACAACACGTGGAATGAAGCAAGGGTAGGGCAGCTCACGCGGGACCGCAGAGTCACATGAAGACTTTGGATTTTATTTAAAGCACAAAGGAAGCCACTGAAAGTGTTTTAAACACAGGAGTGACTGCCGTGTGGGATGCCCCCAGCCTGTGTCTCTGTGCCCAGCAACAGGGGCAGGAAAAAGCAGTGGGTGTGACCCAGCTGTGCAGCGTGGTTCTGTGCTCAAAGTAGAAAATGCCCACTTCTTCCTCTGTGGCCAGGGAACAGAGGCCACGCCTGGGGGCAGATGTGTTCCTGGGGCTCCCGGGGGCTCAGGTCCGGGGAGGAGGCTGGGGGAAGCCAGGAGGGCTCTGCCCCTCTCCTGGCCCCTACTTCTCTGTTCCAGCTGAGCAAGGGATCCCAAAGTTCTGCTTTCGAGCCTCGTCCAGTGTCTCGGGCCCTGGGAGGAAGTAGCTCCCGAGGGGTCCAGTGCGGCCCTTCCTGTGTGTGGGGAAATGGAAACCAAGACAGGCTCCTCTTCTCTGCCAAACCCCTGGGTCTCTGATAAGGGCTTTGGGGAGTGGGGTGGCACCTCCTGCTGCTCCCATCCCAACTGGAAGAGAAGGGCTTGACCCCAGGCGCCAGTGAGATTTTAGCCAAAGCTGTTGACTGGCCCAGAAATGCCACCTTCAGACTCAGTTTCCAGCAGATAGGAGGAAGGAGGCCAGATGATGGCTGCTTTGTGCCGTACACACTGTGTGTCTCCCGTGCACAGCTCACCGCCCCCCCCCCCCCCCCATATACACACATGCACAGTGGCACAGACGGGCATGAACATCTACACAGCATCCTGGGCTGGGTGCAGACCCATACCTCCCCGCCTCTGCAGATCTGCTACTGGGAGAGCTGATTGCTCACTGGGCTCCCCCCAGGCCACGGCTGCCCTCTTGGCCTGTCTCAGAGGGGGGTCGCTCTGCCACTGGAAATGGTCAGCAGCCTTTTTAGTTAGTATCCAGGAGCCCATGGGAGGCTGACTCCAGCATTTGTGAAGAAGATGTTGGAAGAGCTGATGTTGTAGCATAACGGGTGAACCTGCCTCCTGCAAGGCTGGCATCCCATATGGAAGCACCAGTTTGTGTCCCAGCTGCATCAGTTCTGTTCCAGCTTCCTACTAACGTATCTGGGAAAGCAGCACAAGGTGGCCCAAGTGTCCTGACATCCATGTGGGAGACGCGGATGGAGTTCCTGGCTCCTAGCTTTGGCCTGGCTCAGCCCCAACCATCATGGCCATTTGGGGAGTGAACCAGCAGATGGAGATCTGTTTCTCTCTCTCTCTCTTTCTCTCTCTTCTTCCCTCCTTCCCTCCCTCTCTGTCATTCTGCCTTTCAAATAAATCAACAACACCAATATTTTTAAAAAACAGGGAAAGATGATATAAAAAGAAAGAAAATGACATCAGAATGGAACTTAAAAACTCAGAGTAAAAGTGGGGACTGAAACCCAAAAGCAGTGCAGCTGGTACAAGGTGTTACAAGGCTGTGACTGACAGCTTGTCAGAGCTGCTGGAGTGGGTAGCTAATACATAGGCTGTGTCTGCTTCAACGAGATGGGGCTGTCTGAAGTGATGGGGAGAGGGGAGCCCCGGGGCAAGAAGCTGCTGGGGGCACCCCCAGAACTGACTGTGGGGACCTGGGCTCTGGGGTGGGGGTGGGGATGTCAGGCTCCTGCTCAGCACTGCCCTGGGACCCAGCCTTCCTGCTCTGCTCATGATGGGCCCTGGAGCAGCAGGGCTTCCACCTGGAAGTCTCTTGGTCCTCACAGGAGAGCAGCACCTGGGCCCCAGTCTTGTCCCTCAGCTTCCTCTGAGTCCTGAGAACCTGGTCAGCCGGGAGGAGGGGGTGACATCTTGGATCAACTGGGCCCTGCCTGGTGCATTCTGACTCTACTTCTGACCCCAAATCTGGTTTCCCAGGCTACCTGCTGACTCTCCGACACCAGCGGGGCATCCAATAATACAGTTTTTTTGTACAGTAACCCCCGAGGCAGATGGCCCTGGTGAGCAGCTCTGTCGTATAGGTGAACACTTCAACCTGGCAGACTACAAATCTGGGGGTTCCCATGACAACCCCTCAGTGTCCAGATTCACTGGAACAATGCAGAGAACTCAAGAAAACACTAGACCTACCATTCGGGTTTGCCACAAGGGATACGGGCAGGTGAAGAGGCTTCAGGGCAAGCTTTAGGAGGGATTTCAAAAATTCTTGCACTGAAATAAACTGATCTTTTAATTCCATTTTACATAAGCTTTTTGAAGTGCTTTTGCATATTTTTATTTATATGATGTATTTATTTATTTATTTGAAAGGCAGAGTAACAGACAGAGAGGCAGAGAGAGAGAGAGAGCGAGAGCGCAATCTTCCATTTGCTGGTCTACTCCCCAAATGCCCACAACAGCCAGGACTGGTCCAGGCTGAATCCAGGATCCAGGAACTTTATCTAGGTCTCCCTTGTGGGTGCAGGGGCCCAAGTACGTGGGCCATCTTCTGCTTTCCCAGGTGCATTATCAGAGAGCTGGATCAGAAGCAGAGTTTGAGCCTAGGCTCAAACTGGTGCTCCAATATGGGATGCCTGCATTGCAGGTGGTAGCTCACCCACTGTGCCACAATGCCAGCCCCTATTTTTCTAATACTACCTCAGTCCCTTTCTTGTAATCCACTTGAGAGGATCTGAGTGGCCAGTAAGTCACCACACCCTCTTCTCTGACTTGCAAACACCTGCTACACTGCCCCTCCTTTTTTGAAAAGATTTATTTATTTATTTGGAAGGCAGAACTAGAGAGAGAGAGAGAGAGAGAGAGAGAGAGAGAATCTTTCTGCTGGTTCACTCCCCAGATGACTGCAATGACTGCAATGACTGCAATGCAGGGCTGGGCAAGGCTGAAGACAGGAACCAGGAGCTTCTTCCA
Source organism: Lepus europaeus (assembly GCF_033115175.1). NCBI lineage: Eukaryota > Metazoa > Chordata > Mammalia > Lagomorpha > Leporidae > Lepus > Lepus europaeus. Next base: position 66,668,794 of record NC_084839.1, on the reverse strand, counting down.
GGTCTCCCACATGGGTAACAGGGGCCCAAACACTTGGGTCATCTTTTGCTGCTTTTCCCAGGTCATTAGCAGGAAGCTGGATTAGAAGTGGAACAGCTGGGACCCAAACCGGTGCCCATATGGGATGCTGATGTCAGAGGTGGTGGCTTTATCTGCTATGCCACAGTGCCAGCCCCATGCCTTTTTAAATTTTTTATTTGAGAGGCAGAATTACAGAGAGAAGAGAGAGGGAGAGAGAGAGAGCATGTGCCAGGATTGGGCCAGGCTGAAGCCAAGAGCCAGGAGCTTCATCCAGATCTCCCATTGTGGGTGCAGAGACCCAAGCACTTGGGCCATCCTCTACTGCTTTCCCAGGTGCATTATCAGGGATCTGTATTAGAAGTTGAGTGGCTAATTGCATTGCACCTGGTAGTTTAACCTGCTACACCACAGCGGTGGCCCTAACAGTCCTTTTTACTTCAGAGAGACGGGGGCTGGGATTAAGGGTCAGCCACAGACACACATTTGCTTTCTTTGCAAAGCAGAGGCCCACATGCGCCATGGTGGCCAGTCCCAGCACCCAGAGAGCTGGTGAGTGACCCTGGAGCACAGGCTGGTGGGAGCTCTGCTGGGCACGTCTAAGGTTGAGATGATAGCAGATAGGGAGGAGCTCATCGGAAGAGGAAGCAGAAGAGGATGAGGCTCTGGACAGATGTGAGCCTTGGAGCCCTGAGGGGAGGAGCCATAGTGGGGTGGTTCTGCAGAATCAGCAGGGGGTGGGCAGAGCCCGGAGGGTGGGCAGGACCCCATCAGAAGCATATAAGGCCGGTGTCTCGGCTGTGTGCCCCCTGCTGCTGGCCCGCAGGACAGCCCTTCCGGAGCCGGTGGCTGGGAGCAGCATTGGAGGATGAAGGACATGGAGATGAGCAGTGACACAGTCCACTTCTGCACAGATGACCAGGGTGTCTTCCTGAACCCCCAAGGTGAGGACGCTGGGCCTGGCCCACCCCCAGTCAGGGACCACCGGCCTGCTTGTCCCCCAGCCCCCTGCCGTGTCTCTGAGCCCAGCAGGCTGGAGCTGGCCTCCTCACTGCCTCAGCTTGTGGAGTGAAGAGGTAAGGGCAGGAAGGGAGCCATGCAGAGGACGGGGGCCCAAATGCAGCTCAGAGCCAGAGACGCCACCATGAGGGCTCCCCAGACCCTCTCCCTCTGGGACAGCCCCCCAATAAGGGAAAGCAGGTGAACTCTGAATTCAGATGGACCTGGTTTTGGTTTATTTAATTTATTTGAAAGACAGAGTTACAAAAGAGGGAGAGACAAAGAAAGAGATCTTCCATCCTCTGATTCACTCCCCAAATGGCTGCAAGGGTCTAAGCTAGGAGCCTGGAACTCCATTTGGGCTCCCATGTGGGTGCAGGGGCCTAAGCACTTGAGCCATCTTCTGCCATTTTCCCAGGCCATTAGCAGGGAGCTGGATGGGAAGCAGAGCAGTTGGGTCTTAAATTGGTGCTCTGGTATGGAATGCCAGCTTTGCAAGTAGTGGCTTAATCTGCTGTCCTACGGAGCTGGCCCCAGGTGGACCTGGTTTTGAACCCCAGCTGTGCACCCTGGTGAGGCCCCAGGGACTCTGAGCTGATCACTCCTTGAGTGGGCTTCTCTGAAGACCCTTTGTTTCTATCCACAGTTCCCAGCATGCTCAGGCACAGCCCTTGTCAGGACATTCTAGATGGAGGCTCTAGGACTGACCTGTGCCAGCCTGGGGAGGGGAGGTGGCAGTGCCACCCCAAAGGGCTGTGACTTTCGCTCTGGTCAGGATTCGTGAGCAAGATTGGCCTTGAGTCTCCAGGGTCAGGGCTCCTGCTCTGCCCTCTCCTCTTTCTCTCTCCCACCTTCCTCTCATTTTTCTCCTCTCATTCAAGCCACATCTTTGTTGCCTTTCCCTCTGAGCCACATTCTGTGTCCCGTGCACCTCTGAAACCTCTGTAGATGCAGAGGGCCACGGACAGCCCTGGGGAACGGTCAGCATGGCTCCGTCTCTCTTCTTTGTGAGCACCTGATGACAGGTGCAGCAGGAGACTGTCAGAGGGGCTGACTCTGGGCCAGCCCACCCAGCAGCCTCTCATCCTGGGCCCTGGCTTCTCCCTGCAGGGGCAGACTCCATGGCAGTGGCTCCTGCAGCCCTCAGGATTCCAAGGCACCTTCAGGCCACCTTGGCATTCGTGGCCGTGGCTGTGGTCTCTTCTCTCGTGGCCCTCATTGTGGTGGGTAAGTCCCCAGATGACTCTAGCCCTGCCGACTCCCCTTGCACAGAGGCCCAAAGGGCCCCAGTGCACATTCTCCAGGTCTCTCTGCTCCTGAAGGGTCTGTCTCCCCATTCCCAGGCCCACACCACACAGAGAAACCATGGAGCTCAGGGGAGTTCCCCAAGACCTGGGACTCATGAGGAACAATCGGAGAGGGTCCTCAGTGCCCACTCCCTCCTCCTGGAATCCCAGGTGGGCCTGGGGCAGCCTGTTCTCCCAAGCTCAGGGTTGGAGTTGCGCTGACCCAGGAATGGGGTGTCTCAGCTCTGTACTCCGAGGACCTGTGCCGTAGGCCCCAGGCTTCAAGCCACACTTCTGTGAGACAGCTACTGGGCAGTTACCTGTGGGGCCTCACAGTGAGCAGCCACGGGGAGGTGGAGGAGGTGGGAGGGAGCGAAGGTGTTCAGATGCCCAGACCCTGGGACTAGCTTCTCCCCAACCCTTCTAGGCTCCTAAATGGGTTTCACTGTCCTCGCAGTAAGAAATATTTTGTTCAAAAATGATAACTGAATTGAAGTATAATGGGCACATAATTTAGTACACACATTTAAAGCATACAGTCTGGTCAGTTTGGAGTATGTATACGCAGTGACTGTCACTACCATCAAGATAACAAACAGATTTGTTATCCTGCACCCCCAAATGCTGAAGTGTAATGCTGCCTCTCCCCTGTTCCCTTATGCCCATGCACCCACGGCTCTGCTGCCGTAACTGCAGACTAGTCTGCTTTTTCTAGTGTTTTATACAAAAGGGATCATGTACTACGTACCTTGTTTGCCTCTGCTGGTCATATGATTTGCAGTTTCTTAGTCTCTGACTTCTTTGTTTTAAAGATTTATTTATTTATTTGAAAGCAGAGATACAGAGACAAGAGGCAGAGAGAGGTCTTTCATCTGTTGGTTCACTCCTCAGAGGGCTGCAATGGCCAGAGCTGCGCCAATCCGAAGCCAGGAGCCAGGAGCTTCTTCCAGGTCTCCCATGCGAGTGCAGGGGCCCAAGTACTTGGGCCATCTTCTACTGCTTTCCCAGGCCATAGCAGAAAGCTGGGTCAGCTGTGGAGCATCTGGGTCTTGAACCGGTGCCCATGTGGGATACTGGCAGTGCAGGCAGAGGCTTTACCTGCTACACCACAGTGCTGGCCCCAGTTTCCTGACTTTTTATACTTGATCTTAGCCAAAAGACTGAGAAATGATTGACTTTTTATTCTCTTCATCAGATCTCAATTTTTATAATCTAATTTACCAAAATCTTTTCTTTCATGGATTGTGCTTTTGGTCTGGTATCTGGGAAGTTTTCACCTAATCCAAGTCCACAATGGCATTCTGCTATGTTTTCTCTCAGAAATTTTACAGATTCTGGTTTGATCTTTAGGTCTGGGCTTCATTTTGAAACCTCCCCACCCCCCCATTTTTTTAAAGATTGCCCCCTTTTTTTTTATGAACTGCTTTTGTACCTCTGTTAAAAGTCATTGTGTGAGTCTACTTCCAGATTCTACATTCTGTTGCCTTGATTGATTCACTGTCTTGATAAAGCAAGATCTTTGGCTGGCCTTTGCACACTGTCAAGGGCCATTTGGCATTTGGCCTAGCCCACTAAGATGCCTGCACCCCACACTGGGGTGCTCAGGTTCAAAGCCCGGTGTGGGGTGAGGAGCAGTGTGTTCATGCTGCAGAGTCCTCCTCCCTGCTTCTGAGGGGAGGCTGGGCTCAGGAGGGGACCAGGTCACAGTTCATGAGGATGCTCGCAGGTGGGGCCAGAGGGACAGGCCTTGTGGCAGCGTGGCGCTGCAGTCTGCCTGTCCGGCCACCATGACCAAGGCCTTTTCTTCAAGTCCCCCACATCCTCAGACTGCTCTGCAGGGATGCTGGGGTGCTGCTGGCCCTTTAGAAGACCATTCCGGCTGAGGTCCAGTGTCACCTGCAAGGTGTGGCTTCCTCTACCCCAGCCCTGGGGATCACACGCAGTGCTTCCACCCAGGGCACAGGTTTTGCTTTATTTCCTTTTTTCTTTGTGTTTTTTCACCCCTGAAGTTTGTGATGGGAAAATTCATGTTTGTGGTCTGCACAACTTTTAGAGGGTGACAGTGGTGACCCACAAGGTTTCATGCTTATACAGTGTTCCCTAGGACTCAGCGTGTGCCTCATTGCTACCTGTTTGCCTCCTCATCATGATCCATGGACTTTGAGACCTCAATGGAATTAAGCTGCAACAGCTCCAAATGATAGAATCAATTGCTTTTGGGTTGAGCAATTACAATGGCAAAATAGCCCAATCCCTACCAACATCCCCGTCAGGGGCAGCTGGTCTGCAGGAGGCCAGCATCTCAATCCTTCGACCCCTTTGTCCTTGTGTGATAGCTGTGCTGTGGCCACCACCTCAGCTGGCCTGTCCCTGGGTCTGCTGGCTGCGGTGATGAGCTGCCTGAGGGATCCTCAGAGCTGCACCTGCATGGTTCCCTGGGATGCTCTGGTTAATACATTCATTGCTTCCCTGATTAATGGTCTCTTTGGCTGCCTTCTCCACTTCTTCCCTCCAGATCACTGCATCTTTGGAGAGATAGACGAAGTAAAAGAGGCTTTTCAGGTGTTTAAAAGCCACGTGGAGAATCGCAGCACCTCACAAAGGGAGATCCAGATGTTGGTGTGCCAAGTGAATGACGTCAGATCTCAGCTGCAGGTGCTCTGCGGCGACTACCCAGGAAACACCAGCACTGACGTGCAGATGATGAAAGACTCCCTGTGGGTCACCAGCCTGGACAACACCAGTGCTGAGATCCAGGTCCTGCGAGGCCACGTGGAAGGGGCTGCCAGTGACATCCACTTGTTGAAAGGAGAATTGAACACTGTCACTGCCGAGACCCAGCTAGCAACTGGCCATTTAGGTCAGATAGATGCTCAGCTCCAAGTGCTGAAGGCACAACTGGAAGATGTCAACAGCTTAAATTACCAGATGCAGGTGTTAGGTGGTCAACTGGACAATGCCAGCAGAGAGATAGAGACTTTAAGACAAGGGATGCAGGCTGCTGAGGCCCTGGGCTCCAAGACCCAAGCATTAGAGAGTGGCCTGAAGCAGGTCAGTGCCGAGATCCAGAGGTTAAGAGGGGACTTAGAGAGCACCAGAGCTCTCACTGGGGGCCTCGCAGAGCAGCAGAGTCGCCTGGAGACCCTCAGTGCCGCAGTTGCTTCCCAGGAACGGCTACAGAAGAACCAAAGTGAGTGTGTGTATGTGTGGGTGTGTGTGTGTGTGCCCGTGCCACGGTACATGGTGAAGGTGCATGATAACGATGGTGTGGGCTGGGGGCCACACAGCCCTGGTTCTGACTTCTCGCTGTCACAAAGGCTGTGTTTGTGAGTTGCTCACCATCTCTGAGCTTCACTTTTTTTTTTTTTTCCAGATTTATTTATTTATTTGAAAGCAGAGTTACAGAGAGGAAGAGGCAGAGAGAGAGAGAGAGAGAGAGAGAGAGAGAGAGAGAATCTTCCATCTGCTTGTTTACTCTCCAGATGGTTGCAATGGCCAGACTGTGCTGATTCGAAGCCAGGAGCTTCTTCCAGGTCTCCCATGAGGGTGCAGGGACCGGAGGACCTGGGCCACCTTCTACTGCTTTCCCAGGCCATAGCAGAGAGCTGGATCGGAAGTGGAGCAGCCAGGACTCAAACCAGTGCCCATGAGGGATGCCGGCACTGCAGGTGGTGGCTTTGCCCGCTACGCCACAGTGCCAGCCTCTGAGCTTCACTTTTCTCATGCGCCAAGTGGGGACACGTGAGGAGCAAATGAGCTAACTCATGGGATGCATTTAGTGGCACCCAGCGTTCATGGGCTCACTTGATGTTTCCTGAGAGGCTGCGTGTGATGTGTCAGGTGTAAAAGTGAGTGAGTCATGCCATCCACCCCAGGGGCAGCTTTCAGACTAATGGGGCATAATGGCAGCAAAACCACACAGATGCTGTAAGGGGCTAGGGACTAGGACGGGGAGCACGGAAAGATGGGAGAAGGAATCTGCCAGGGGTGGGGAGAGATCTTCTGTGGGGCAAGGATCCAAAGATGCTTGGTTGAGGGGATGAGCCCTGCAGGACGGGTAGACATTCTCCACCAGACAGGGTTAGAGAGCAATACATTTGCAGGCAGGGAGACACAAAAGCCTGAGGTTCTGGAAACTTCTGGCAGTGAACGTGGGCAAGAGGGTTACTGGGTGATGTGCAGGCTGGAAGCACAGCAGGCAGGGGGCAGAGCAGTGGCTCTTGCACTGTTTCCAACGTATATATGGCATGGAATTCATGCAAAACAAAGCTTTCACACCTGCTAATGGGTTGGTGGGTGTACCAGGCCGGCAGACCAGCCCGGGGAGACACAGGCTGGAGGTGGGCAGCGGCTGGGCTTGGGGCTCATCCTCTAGGAGATGAGGAACTACCCATAGGCATCAGGGAGGAGGGCGACCGAGTGGAATGAGAGGAAGAGAGTGGTGCGATTCGGGTGCGCTGTGTCTGAGATGCTCTGGGGAGACCCAAGGATGTGTGGCACTCAGGAGAGAGGCGCTGGCTGCAAATAGAGACATGGTGGCCTCAAGACAGCGATGAGAGTGAGCAAGGTTTCTGCGGACAGAATGCATTGTGAGAGTAAGGCTCGGGGCCCAAAGAGGAAATCAGTCTCCACACGGGCAGACGGGAGAGCGAGACCGGAGACGATTTCTGAAGGCAGGAGGAGGACCAAAGAGGGGTGCAGCAAGGAAGGAGAGAATTTCAAGAAGGGGGTGCTTGGTTTGGGCAAACGCCAAAGAGAGGCCAAGATGAGGATCAGTAAGCACCCCGGACTCTGGGCCGCTCCTAAGTCGTGGGAATGCTGTTTCCGTGGGGAGTTGTGGGCGGCTTGCGACCCTGGTCAGCTGGATGTGAATCCATCAGGTAATGAGTCATTCAAGGAACCTGGCTGGGCAGGGAAGGAGAGAGGTGAGGCTAAGGTGAGGGGCTTGGGCTGGGCAGGGGGAGGGATTGAAAACAAGGCAGACCATGGTGGGTCTTTGCAGAACCTGTTTGTTAAATATGGGCAGCGGGGCAACTACTGGGAGACAGAAAGGCGGGAAAACATTTGTGTTTCCATGGGAATTTCTGTCTTTTCCGTGGGAACCCACTGCTAACTAGGCCCGCTCTGGGGATGTGAGAAAGGAGCCAGGTGGGAGGGGGCTAAGGATGGGGGTGGGAGGAGAGCGAGAGGAATGAAACACAGATGAGTGTTCAAAACAAGTGAAGAGCGCTGGGGCGGTGCTGCCCCTCGGAGGCTGCTGGGGAGCGGTGTGCCGGTCCATGCTCCCAGGTTTGCAGATGGAACAGGAGCAAGGAGTTCCTGTTCAGTGCTGGGTGTTTCTGGTGGGGCAGGAGGCTACTTGATAAGAGTGAAGGAGGACGTGGAGCTGGGAAAGAGAAGGGCTGTTGGAGCAATTGCCGAAGGGATCGACTTGGTGGGCAGCACCCGGGATCCACCCGGCCTCTTTGCTGTGTCCCCAGGCTGGTGCTAGCGGCCTGAAGCCTCCCTTCCTTCCTCCTCTCCCAGCGCCCCTGCCCTCCTCCTCCTTTGCTCCTGGGCCTTGCTGCTGCTTTGGTGGAGACCAGTGCTTCTCCAGCGTGGGGACATGCTTTATTTATTTTATTTTATTTGAAAGGCAGAGCAACAGAAAGAGAGGGAAAGACAGAGAAAGTGATCTTCCATATTTCCATAATAGCCAAGGCTGGGCCAGGCAGAAGCCAGGAGCCTGGAGCTAGAACTCCATCTGGGTCTCCCACATGGGTGTCCGGGGCCCAAGCACTTGGGCCATCTTCTGTTGCTTTCCCAGGAGCATTAGTGGGGAGCTGGATAGGAAGCCACACAGCTGATGCTTAAACATGCGCTCAGGTGTAGGATGCTGGTGTTGCAGGCAGTGGCTTAATCCACTGCACCACACCAGCCCCTCCAAGGGACTGTACAATACTGATACCTGGGACTCTTCTCTGGAATTCTGATTTGGTTTTTGGTGGTTGGGTGGGATACAGCTTGGGCATGAAGATTTTGTAAAAAAAATTTATTTTTTTATTTGAAAGAGTTACAGGGAGAGAGGGAGAGAGAGATATAGAGAGAGGTCTTCCATCTGCTGGTTCACTCCCCAGTTGGCTGCAATAGCCGGAGCTGCGCTGATCTGAAGCCAGGAGCCAGCAGCTTTTTATGGATCTCCCATGCGGGTTCAGGGGCCCAAGGACTTGGGCCATCTTCTACTGCTTTCCCAGGCCATAGCAGAGAGCTGGATCAAAGTGGAGCAGCTGAGACTAGAACTGGCGTCCATATGGGATGCCAGCATTGGAGGTGGTGGCTTTACCTGCTACGCCACAGCGCCGGCCCCATGAAGATATTTTTAAAAGGCTCCTTAGGTGGTCCTAAAGGCATCAGGGCTAAGAACCATCTGTCTAGCTTTTTCTTAAGGAGCCAAATTGTAGTAGCTATTTTAGGCTTTTGGCTCGATGGTCTCTGCTGTTGTAGAAATACAACAGCCAAAAACAACATGCAAACAAATAAATAAAATTTTTATAAAAAGAAGCTGCTGGTGGGCTATATTTGCCAACTCTCAGTTTAGACTCCTGATTTTCAGACTTTGGAGTTCATCAGAATCACCTGAAGAGCTTGCCAACCTGCAGATTGCTAAAACAATTTCACATTCAGCAGGGTTGGCGCGAGCCTAAGTTTGTGTTTCTATCATGTTCCCAGGTGCTGCTGATGCTGCCGGTCTGGGCCCAGGCTCTGAGCACCCCTGGTGTATACACTGCCCCTCTCTCCTGAGCCTTTGCTACTGGGTTATACTTGGTGTTCAGCAGGTTGGAACTTTCACAGTCCAATCTGTGCATGTCACAGTTCTTTAGAACTTTTCTCGCTCATAGGGAAAAACCCAAACTTCACGTGGGAAGTATGTTAATGCCGGTGAACCTGCCCAAGGCCCTCTCCCACCTCTGATACTTTGAGCATCCCAAGTTGCTGTGTTGTAACATTGCTCGCCTACGTGCTTTGCTGCCTATGCTTTCCCCTGCCTGGAATGCTTGCCTCTCTGCACCTTCCACCTACAGCTCTTCCTCATTCTTTTTCTTTTTTTTAGGATTTATTTTATTTGAAAGACAGAGTTACAGAGAGGTATAGACAGAGAGAGGTCTTCCATCCACTGGTATACTCCCCAGATGGCCGCAACGGCTGGAGCTGCACCGATCCGAAGCCAGGAGCCAGCAGCTTCTTCCGGGTCTCCCATGTGGGTGCAGGGGCCCAAGGACTTGGGCCATACTCTACTGCTAACCCAGGCCATAGCAGAGAGCTGGATCAGAAGAGGAGCAGCTGGGACTAGAACTGGCACCCATATGGGATGCTGGCGCTTCAGGCCAGGGCTTTAACCCGCTGCACCACAGTGCTGCCCCCCTTCCTCATTCTTAAGTGACATCTCTCTCAAGGCGTCCTCCCTGAGCCACTTCTCCTGCCCAGGGGAAGCAGACCATTGGATCATCTTTTGTGCCTCTGTTCAAATGTGCACCAAGATTTTATTCACAGCATCTTCAACACATTTTCTCTCCTGTCTCATTTATAAGATCCTGTGTTCCCCGAGGGCGTACGTCATGTCTTAGTGTTCTTAATGTAACAATCCCTGGGCCATAGAAGTTAAGGATGTTGTGCCCTGGATCTTGAGCAGAAGAACAAATGAATAAATAAGGACCACCTGTGTCTCTAATGCAAACAGCTGTGGGCAGAGAAAGTTTGGCGAGCAGAGAGAATCGGGGTGTGTGCTCATAGGACGAGCCATCAGAATTTGGTCAGGCAATACCTGCAGTTACTCGATTTAGTTCTTCTAGAAGGGTCTGACTGTGTGACCCACAGTTTACAGCTCATGATGGAAAGAATGAAAACAACTCGAGTTCATAGCAGCCAGCCTGCTGCCATTTGGGTCTCCCTTGTTAAAACTGAGCCCAAAGACCAGGAGAAGCACCTGGCTCCTGGCTTTGGATCAGCACAATGCGCTGGCCGCAACTGCAAAAAGGAAGACCTTTCTCTCTGTCTGTCTCTCTCACTATCCACTCTGCCTGTCAAAACAAAAAACAAAACAAAACAAAAAAAAACTGAGCCCAAGACTTCCATCAGCTGGTCTCCCAATAGAACTGCACAGGAGCCATACATTTCAAGTCTGTAAATATGAACACCAATGCCATTTAACTTAATTTAAGAACAGAGAGGAGGGACTGGTGCTGTGGCATAGCTGGTTCAGCCATGGCCTGCAATGCTGGTATCCCATATGGGCACCAGTTCAAGTCCTGGCTGCTCCACTTCCGATCCAGTTCTCTGCTAATGTGCCTGGGAAAAGCAGCAGAAGATGGTCCGGGTGCTCTGGCCCCTGCTACCCATGTGAGTGACTTGGAAGAAGCTCTTGGCTCCAGCCTGGCCCAGCTCTGGCTGTTGCAACCAGCTGGGAGTAAACCAGCAGATGGAAGATCTATTTCTTTCTTCCTCTAACTCTGACTTTCAAATAAATAAATAAACCTTTAAAAGAAACAAAACACAGAAGAATTGAACCTTCTATACTGAGGGCCTGCAGGCAGCACTTAGAATATTGGCAGCAATCTGAATGGGCCCACATGTAATCTGCTATGAAGAACCATCTGTATAGTATGTTTCATTTTCTAATGTGTGAAAATAAAAGGAAAAAATGGAATTTGGTCAGGCCGAGCAGTGATGACAAGGTCCTGGAGTGGCCATGGGTGTGGGCAGCTGATGTGGGTGGAGGTGGAGTCAGGAACATGTGAGGCCAGCGGGTGGCTGCACTGTCTCCAGGGAGGGAGGCAGGAATAGGAGTGGAGAGCACTGGCAGGCGAGAACCATGAGCTGGGAGACAGGGCAGATGGGCGGAGAGCCAGGAAGTCTAGGAAGGAGTCTGGCAGCAGGGCTGAGTTTCCCAGGAAAGACCAAGCCAGCGTAGTCGGGCTGCTTCCTGGAGTACCAGGCAGTGGGTTGGAGTGCGGCCTCTGAGGCCCTGCTCCTGGAGCTCTGGGCACCAAGAATGATCTGGGCTTGTGAGTCTCAGTGGTCAGCCTCAGAGAAGGTGGGGAATCAGCTCCTGCTTCTCTCCTCCTCAATCTTCGCTGCAGCTCAACTTCTCCAGCTGTTCCTGCAAGGCTGGAGGTTGGACAGGGGCAACTTGTACTACTTCTCTCATGTCAAGAAGTCCTGGCACGAGTCTGAGCAGTTCTGTGCATCCCGCGGAGCCCACCTGGCATCGGTGACCTCTGAGGAGGAGCAGGTCAGAGCCGCACGCGGCCTGGGTCTGGTAGACTTGGCATGTGATGTGGGACTTGGGTGCTTTGGCCTGCCTGCTCAAGTGGGTGTGGCGAAAACCTCCATGTCTCCTCTGTCAGTGAGCAAATATTGATGGAGTTCGGGGGAGCACCTTACACTGGAGGCAGAAGCACTAGGTGGCAAGCAGCCACTTCCTCAGTGAGCAAGGGAGACCCCCGGAGGCCCGTGGATGTCGGGGGTGGGGTGCGGTGGGGGAATCAGGCCCCAGGTGCTGCCCTCACAGTGCTGTCCCACGCCCCTGCTTTCTCTCTGAGGCTGCGTTTCCAATCACCTTGGTTCAAGGTCATTTATTCCAGTGGCGGTGGAGGGTCCAGGAGCAGGAGTACCAGCTTCTCTGAAGGGCCAGATACACCTATCTGAGCCTGGGGACCACCAAAGGCAGTGCTGCCCAGATGGCCCGTCTGCCGAGGTCCCCATCAGAACTTGCCAGAGTTGTGAAAGCACAGTGGGTTGGGTCAATTCAGCCTACACAACCACCCACCCCTGGGCTCTGCTTTGTGCTGTAGGCCTGACAAAGCCCAGGCCGCCTCAGAAAACACATCCTCCTTCTGAGCGATGGCCTGGTTGTTGTCCTTCATCGAGGGCTGGGCTATCTTGGAGCAGTCAGCCTGGGAGAAGCTGGGCTTTCCTGATGGGGTTAGGCTGCTGCCCTGGGCCCTGGGCAAAGCACGGAAGGTACAGAGAGGGGGCCAGCTCTGCAGAGAAGCGGCCTTCCTGGGAGAAGCTGGGCTTTCCTGATGGGGTTAGGCTGCTGCCCTGGGCCCTGGGCAAAGCACGGAAGGTACAGAGAGGGGGCCAGCTCTGCAGAGAAGCGGCCTTCAGGCCCCTGGGACCAGGGAGACAGAGAACCAGCTCCTATGGCCCAGGGTCAAAACAGAGCAAAGCCTCTCTCTGCAGGCATTCCTGGGGCAGTTCACAAGCAACCTTTACCACTGGATTGGCCTCACTGACAGCGACGTGGAGGGCTCCTGGCGCTGGACAGATGGGACACCATTCAGCAGCTCCCAGAGCACAGCGTGAGTCCAGTGCTGGCCCTGTCCCACGCGCTGTCTGGCTAGTGACCTTGTGTGCCTCCGTCCTTCATATATATCCCTGCTCAGCAGGTATTACTGTCATGGGTGTGGTGTGTGTAGACAGACACAGCTGTGGTCCTCACCTGGACCCCTCCATAGAGGGGCTGGCAGGCAGCCTGTGAAGGGGTCTTCCCATTGTTGTGTTTCCTGTTTTCCTTATCCTATAGCCTGCTCAGGCCTGGTCCCAAGGGATCCCTTCTCCCTTGGAAGGTATTGTGGCTTCATAGAACCCTGCCCCTGCCCCCATCCCTGGATCCTCAGTAACTGAGGCAGCCCCAGCAGAGCCACCTTCTGGGCCCCCCTGGCTCCGACCCTGTCCCTATCCTGGGGCCACCAGAGCATGAGGGACCCATGTCACTGAAGCTCGTGTCCCACCTAGCAGGGGGGAGAGACACTGCCTTTGTCTAACAGAATGAAGGCCTGTTGTTCCCAGGTTTTGGGACAAGAACCAGCCAGACAACTGGCGACACAGCAATGGGCAGGCTGAAGACTGTGTCCAGATGCAGCAGAAGTGGAATGACATGGACTGTGGTGCCTCCTTTCACTGGGTCTGCAAAAAGCCCATGGGCCAGAACATGGCCTAAGGGCGGGCAGAGCTGAGGGTCCACTCTCGGTCGCCAGCGTGGGACCCTCCTCCTCTGTGAACTCTCCTGAGCTTCTGAACTCAGCCTGCCCTCTGGGGCCTTCCACTGGCCTTCTGCACTTCCTGCCTCTGCCTGCTGTTTAACCCCTTCAGACCTGTGTACCGCATGGGACCCCGTGGGATCAATGAAGAGCTTTCCTGGGCCTCTGTATCCCCTCAGACCAGCACAGGCCTGCAGTCAGTGGGTCCTCAATAAAGACTGTGCCAACGGAAGCTCTGTGCTGCTTGTCCCTGGGCCCGCCACCACTCTCCCTCCTCCATGGATTGCTCCTCCTTCCCTCAATGTCCTCTCTCTCTAAGATTTGAAAGGGAGAGAGAGAAAGAGAGAAAGAGAGAGGAGAGAGGAGAGAGAGAGAGAGAGTTTTTTTTTTAAAGATTATTTATTTGAAAGACAGTTATAGACAGAGAGGGGGAGAGGTCTTGTATCTGCTGGTTCACTCCCCATAATGATGCAACAGCCAGATGGACGCCAGGAGCCTGGAACTCCATCCAGGTCCCTCATGTGAGTGACAGGGGCCCAAGCACTTGAGCCATTTTCCACTGCTTTCCCAGGGAGCTGCTTTAGCAGGGAGCTGGATCAGAAGTGGAGCAGCTGGGACACAAACCAGTACTCCAGTTGGGGCGTTGCAAGCTGTGGCTTAACCTGCTATGCCATGAAACAGACCACTCAATGTCCCTTCTGTCCTGAAACGCCTTTATTTAAGGGCTTTTGAGCTAGTTTGTTGCAAATGGTGAGGTTTAATAAACTGTAGGGACTTCCTAAGAGGTACAAATCCCAGGAAGTCCTAGCCAGTCTGGTTGTTCCTCTGGAATTTTTCCAGCCCTTTAAACCTCTCCAAATCTCTCCTGAGGGCTGGGCTCGCCTCGTCTTCAGACTGACGACTCTCAGAGCCATGTCTCTGGCTTCAGCCTGTTCTTGTGACCTCCACTCATCCGTCTGGGCACTCAGCTTCTTGCCCGCTCGGCTTAGTCTCCTGAGCAGTTCTTTGCCAGGTCTGTGGATGCCATCCCATGCACATTCCCAGAATCCTGCATGGCTCCCTCCTCTTCATACCCTGTGCTTCCCATGCCCCCATTCTAGTGCTCTCAGTCTCCCCAAACTCCTATTTTTTTCCTTAGCTAGCAAGACTGTGAAGCCCCATTTAGGACCCTCCTCCCCGTGCTGTAGGCTGGAGCCTCCTTATCTGGTCTGCTATCTCAGAGCACAGCTAACTTGATCACAACTTTGCCTGTTGTCCAACAACTGCTTCATGTGCCGTCCAGTCTCCTAGCTGCTACAGTAAAGGACTGGCCCAGTTACTCCACTGTGACCAGAAATAGAAGTCTGTTCTCACTTACACGATACCTTTGGCTGAACAGGACTTTAACTCATTTGAATTCCTGTTTATCAGCCTTTTCCTTTATGGATTCTTAGCTTTGTGTCAATCTTAGAAACTCCTCCTCTGAGCCAAGATTTGCTGTGTTTCTTCTACAACTTTAGTAAATTCATGCTTTACACTGACATTATTAATCCACCTAGAATTTATTTTTGAGAATATTGTGAGATAGGCATCTACTTTTACAAAAAAAAAATCACTAAATCATAACCTGTTCCTTTTCACTCATTTGAAAAGCAACATCCTCCAATATGAAATTTATGGGTTCTTTCTAGACTCTTGATTGGATTCAGTAAACTCTTTTTGCCTTAATTGGGACCACATTAACTGTAGTTTAAATTTTTTTCAAATAAACTTATTTTTATTTATTGGAAAGGCAGAGAGACACGGATCTTTCATCCTTTGGTTCATTTCCCAAATGCCTGCAACAGCCAGGGCTGGGCCAGGCCAAAGCCAGGACCTTAAACTCAATCTGGGTCTCTCCTGAAAGTGGCAGAGACCCGAGTACTTGAGCCACTGCCTGCTGCCCCCCAGGGTGTGCATTGGCAGGAAGCAGGAATTGGAAGTGGATCCAGGGCTCAAACCCAGGCACTCCAACATGGGATGTGGGAACCCAAGTGGCATCTTAATGGCTGCACCCAAGAGCTGCCCTGTGGTCACACTGTAATGTGTTTTCTTACCTGGTAGGGCAAGTGCCCCTTTAACTTTTCAGGAATGTTGAGGTGTGTTTGTGGGACAGGCTCTGATGATTGGTGAATTTCACCGAAGGGTGTGAGTTGGTGACTCACCCAATTTTTCATCGGTGCATCCCTAAACTTTTAATCCCAGTTGATCCAGTGGCCATGGAGGGCCCTCCGAAAGGCATTCCCCAGCCTTTTGCCCAGGAAAAAGAAGCCGAGCAGGCAGCTTTCCACAGTGTGCAGGGTAAGAGCAGAGGAAGGAGGGCTGGCATCTCACTGCCGGGTGGGGATGGCCCCTGCGTGCCCGTGCTGGGCACAGCCTCTGGTGTGGGCAGCGGCAGGGGTGCGGCTTGGTGCTGCAGGCAGAGGGGGGGCGGCGAGCTCCGTGTGGGCCTCCTAGCAGTTCCAGTGTCTCTGGACTCAGCCTTCCCTGCGCTCTGCTTGAGGAGCGAGGCAGAGTTCTGAGCTGTGGGTCTGCCAGGCTTCTCTGGCACAGAAAGCCCTGCCTTGTGTTCAGCCCCCCAGCTACTGCCCGTTAGAGATCCATTTTCTCAGTTCTGTTGTATCAGGTATCACTTGGCTTCCACAGCCAGCTTCCACATTTCGCTGAGATTTCTTGTCTGCGGTTGATTCACACCTGACCTTTGCCCTTGTGGATTTATTTCTGTTCCATGACTTACAGTGGGCTTGAGGAGGAAATAGAAATGTGCATCAAATCTCTCTCTGTCGTCTCTCCATCCTTCTGTCACTCTGCCTTTCCAATAAACAAATCTTTTAAAAAATCCTGTATTCAGGGATAGACCCTGAGATAGGCATTTGATACAGCAGTTAAGATGCCACTTGGGGCCGGCACTGCGGCTCACTAGGCTAATCCTCCGCCTGCAGCGCTGGTACCCCAGGTTCTAGTCCCGGTTGGGGTGCCGGATTCTGTCCCGGTTGCCCCTCTTCCAGGCCAGCTCTCTGATGTGGCCCGGGAAGGCAGTGGAGGATGGCCCAAGTGCTTGGGCCCTGCATCTGCATGGGAGACCAGGAGGAAACACCTGGCTCCTGGCTTCGGATCGGCACAGCACGCCGGCCGTAGTGGCCATTTGAGGGGGGTGAAACAATGGAAGGAAGACCTTTCTCTCTCTCTTTCTCTCACTGTCTAACTCTACCTGTCAAAAAAAAAGATGTCACTTGGGACACTTGCATCCCATATCAGGGTGCCTGGTTCAAGTCCCGGCTCCTCGACTTCTGCTCTAGCTGCGTACTGATGCATACCCTGGTCAGCAGCACATGATCACTCAAGTGCTTGGGTCCCTGCAACTCACACAGGAGACCTGAATGAAGTTCCAGGCTCCTGGTTTAGCCCTGCCCAGCCCTTTGTATTTTGTGTGCAGAGAGGTCTGCACGGCCTGATTGAAAGCAGGGGCGCTCAGGGGCCATCTCCACCAAGCAGCGAGATGCCAGCCCTCCTTCCCCTTTGCCCTTACCCTGCAGATTCTCCCTCCCTCTCACCTCTCTCTCTCTCTCTCTTTCCCCCTTTCAAATAAGATGAAAATAAATACAGAAATGTTTTTAAAATGTATTTGTTGTCTCACCATGCTACAGCTGTTTTTCAGCTGCTCTTCCACATTTGAACTCAGCCAGGGAGCGAAGGGGAGCTGTGTCTGACCCACAGCTGCTCAGTGTGGAGAGGGACCGCTGGTGCCCTGGAAGACCCAGGACGGGGGTGTTCCTCTTAGCTGAGACCAGGATCACCAACGGGGGAAAGGCAGAAGAGGTGGTTTCGGGGCAAGGGAGGGAGCGTGGGCAGCTTCTCCATGCCCCTGTGTCTCACGATGGAAGACTGGGATTGGCTGCCTCACCCCCTTCTTTCCTCCCTTTCTCGGAGATTGCCTTTCAGCACTGCAGAGGCTCCATGTTCCAGGACCCCCGTCCCCAGGGTTCCGGAAGGCAGCTAAGATGATTTCTTTATTGGCAACAGTTGTGTGACACCCCGGCCAATCTTGGCTTCCTGTCCTTTGGTCTATTTTCTGTGGGAGGTAAAGTGGTGGGAGCTGGCACTCGCCCAGCACCATGGCGTTGGGGGACAGCTGCAGCAGCGGGAGCTTCCCAGGCCCAGGACCGCAGCTTCGGCGGAGTGTTCTCCAACTCAGAGCTCCTCCTGCCCCTCCAGACCTACCAACAATTGTGTAAGCACCTGAATCGAATCCCCTGGTACCTGCTTGGAGTAGCTAGAGGCGTTTCTGACCCTGCCTTGAACCTGGCCTGCAGCAAATGGCCTGGGGCCTCTGCTGCTGTGTGTTGCCTGCCAGGTACCAGTGATGGCAGAAGCTGCCAAGGAGACAGCTCCATTTTCAGAAATGACACCAACTTCCTCACCCTCAAGGCCTTTTCCTACCTAGGGCTGGGGAGGCCTGGAGGCAGGGCCCCGAGCTCCAGGTGCAGGGAGGGATGTTTTGGTAAGGAGGCCGCTTAAAAGAAAAACAAGACACCTGGAGCCCTGGGGTTTTTTTTTTTTTTTGCACTCTGCTCAACACAGCTGTTCCCTTCCTGACTTCAGGGATTTTTCTCTGTAGATCCCTTTGCACAGGTGAAAAAGGGTAGGATTTTAGAAAGTCTAAGGAATGCCAAAGAGTCCCAAACTTTTACATTCTCAAAATCCAGCCGTCTAATCGCAGCTTCTGCTCCCCTTGCCTTCTGCCTGTAGCCGCTGCCCAGATCCTGCAGCCTCACAGCAGTCGAGGTTCTGCCTCTTTCCTTCCTGTTCCTGCCCTGTTAGCGCAGGGATTCCTGAGGGGCACTGGCTAATTGTGCCGAGGACAGAGAGCAGCCCTGACCTGTGGCAGCTGCCTGGAGGGAAGCAGCTCACCCAGCAGGAGATAGGCGGACAAGGATGGCCCTGCAGCACGTGCCAGCCCCATGTCACCATCTTGCCCAGCAGAGGTGAGATACTTTTACTACAAGTCTTCTAATCCTCCCCAAGAAACAGCTTTCTTAATTTTACATTTAAAAAATGTGTCATTTAGAGTCTGCATTAGGGGCAGTTTCACTTTAAGAAAAGATTTATTTATTTGGAAGGCAGAATTACAGAGATGAAGGGAGAAATCTTCCACCTGCTGGTTCAGTGGCCAAATGGCCACAAGCCAGGAGTCTGGAATTCCATCCGGGTCTTCCATGTGGATGGCAGGGGCCCAAGTGTCGCTTTCCTGTGTGCACTAGCAAGGAGATGGATTGGAGGTGGAGCAATGGGCGATCATAATGGATCTCAGCATCGCAGGAGGTGGCTTAACCCACCGCACCATAATACTGGTGTATTTTACAATTTTACTTT
Source organism: Lepus europaeus (assembly GCF_033115175.1). NCBI lineage: Eukaryota > Metazoa > Chordata > Mammalia > Lagomorpha > Leporidae > Lepus > Lepus europaeus. Next base: position 66,650,079 of record NC_084839.1, on the reverse strand, counting down.
AAATGGCATCTACCAGTCTCCTTATTTCCCTCTGAAATACTCAATGAGAATCAGAAATAGACCAAACCAATGGTGGCAGCAGAGACCAAGACAGGCAGTGACTCAATTGCCCAGGACATCTTACCATCTGCAGTACCCACGAAGCCGCATCTGGACAAGAGCTTACAGCGGACAGACCCAGGCTGAGGGACAGCCTGCAGGAGGAAAAGCCTCTGTACTCTTCCCAGCTGTCCAGGTCCTGAAGACAGGAACTGCTCCAGAATGACGGAGAATAAAGAGACATGACAAAATGGACTAGATCCCAGCCCGAAAGGGAGAGGGCATTGTTGGGACAGTGTGCAGGATCTGAGTACCACTTTCCTGTGTGGTGGCTGGGCAGGGGTGGCCTTGTTTAGGGGAACTGCCCACGTGGTGCTGGGGCTGGTGAGACATCACCTCTGCAACTTCAACACTTGAGGGAAAAAACCAGCTTGAGTAATTTGGCAACAGAATAGTAACAGGAATATTCACAGAAAACATTCACAGGGAGGGAACCGCCAAGCAGCCCTTTGCTACTCTTCCTGCAACTTTTCTGTCGCTTCTATTTGTTTTAAAATGAAATTCTAATAAGTTCTGTGTGTTGCCAGCACATTTTTCTGTTTATATTTATATACAACAGGTAGGTAGTTAAAAATGTTCACGGAGCATGCAATTGAAAAATGTCCATTTTGATGCAAAAAATCTTTGAAATCCATCATTTTTTCACAATGCCCATTTCCGCTCATTTTTTGAAGGCCTCTCCTAGACTTGAACTTTTTTTTTTTAACCAAAAAGTTACCTTGCAATTCCGCTTTCCATGAACCATTTGAACACCCATCATACACGTGTATTTGTAGACGCTTGGGTTCCAACTTAGACTGCTTAAGTCAGAATTTGGGGGATTGGTACCCTGATGTGAGGATTAAACCAAACAAACCCTCCCCGGGTGGGGGGATTCTGGTTGCAGCTTAAAGTGAGACCCAGCGCGGTAAATGACCGTGGGCGGGGCGGGACCGGCCCGCGGCCGGCGGCTCTGACAGCGCGCCAGGTGCGCCGGCCCCGCCCACCCGAGGGCCCCGCCCCGCCTCGGGCGCCCCGCCCCTTCCCGAGCGCCCCGCCCTCCCCGGGGCGCCGGTGAAAGGCCGGGCCGTGCCGGCCTTCGCTCGCCACCATGGACGCCGTGCTGCCCGCACCCCAGGCCGAGGTGCTGGAGGATGTGCTGCGTGAGCAGTTCGGACCGCTACCGCGGCTGGCCGCCATCTGCCGGCTCAAGCGGCGGCCCTCGGGCGGCTACTCGTCCACGGAGGACCTGCAGCTGGTGCTGGAGCGGCGGCGCGTGGCCAACGCCAAGGAGCGCGAGCGGGTGAGCGGCCCCAGCCAGCCTGGCCCCCGCACCCGGCGCGCGCCCTCCCGCGGGCCCCTGGCCACCTCGCCCTCCAGAGGCCCGGCGCGTCCTGCGTTGGCGGCCCAGGGACCGCCGCCTCAGCGCCTCACCTCCCGGGCTCGTGAGAGACCCGGGCGTTGGAGGGGGCTCGAGGGGACCCTTGGAGGCCCCCGACGGCCTCACAAACGTCTCGGTGGGCAAGCGCCCCGCACAGCTTGGCACGAGCGCGCTGTGCTTAACTCGCACCACTTAAGGGCGCCCCCGGGCTCCTTTCCCCTGCCCTCTGCATCTTGGCCTCGAGGTGGGGGTCTAGCGGGGTTACCTTTTTTTTTTTTTTTAAGTGACGAAACACCACGCCCCAGGGTGCAACCCACACTCCTCACCAACTACCCCTGTCGGGAGAAAGTGACTGTCGGCCGCCAGGCGCGGGACGCTTAACTCCCGGGTTGCAGCGGCACCTGCTGACGGTCTTTGTTATCTGTTCGCTTGGCCCCCGACGCCAAGGATCCGCTCTGCTCCCTGCTTTCGCCCACTCGGGGTTTGGTTGAAGCAAAGGCAATTCGCAGCGGGCAGGTGCAGGCTAGGGTTTGGAGGAGTCAGTTCTGCTCGGAGGCTGTTCTGGACACCCCAGCCAGGCCCTTTAGACATTAGCCTCAGTGGTTCATCTAGGAGCTTTGGGAAAGGGCGTGAGCAGAATACCGAAAGGACGCTTGCAAGTTTGCCAGGGGGAGAGGTATGCTTATGACAGGCACCAGGCACTTTATGAGAGTAACCGTTGTTTTCTGCTTCGGCGGTCCTTAAAGGAGATTTTGACCCCATGATTTAAGTGGCCCATCCCACCAGGAAGCTATTGCCTTCTTCAGAGAGGTGGTCCAGGTTTTAGCCACTAAAAAAACTAACGACTTTTGCTGTTCTTTGTAACAATAAAATTGACACACCTGACTTGCCTTAAGAAAATGGAGACAGAATTCGGATAACTACATGGAACATCTTTTTAAAATTGACTTAATTGCATTTTTTTTTTTTTTTGAGAGAGCACGAGTGAGCTAACTTTCATCCACTGGTTAATTCCCAAATGCCCCCAACAGCCAAGGCGGGGCCAGGTTGAAGCCAGGAGCCCAGAACCCCATGCAGGTGGGTGGCAGGGGTGGCATTATCTGCTGCCTCCCAGGATGTACCTGAGCAAGAATGGATTTGAAACAGAGAAGCCAGGGCTGGACCTCTGATACAGGACGTGGGTGTTCTAAGCAGGGACTTGTGCTGCTGTGCCAAACACCTGCCCCTACCTCAAATATCTTTATTCTTCCAGTCTCTTTTTCTGTGTGTGTCATGTATGTAATCTTACAAAAATTGTGAGCATCCAGTATATATCCTTGTAATTTTTGTCATCGAACATTATAAAAAACATTTCCTCACTTTCTTAAATCTTTCAAGCTCTGTGTGTGACTGCATGGCCTGTCATATGAATGAGCCTTCTCTCCTTCCACCTCCCACTGTCAGTAATGATGTTCGAAGCTTTTCTTGATCCCTAAAGCTATGTGCCTGTTTGATCATTGCCTTGGAATAAAATGCTGCAAGTGGAATTCCTGGGATACAGGACATATACAATCTCAGGACTTTTGATACAGTTTGCCTAATTGCTTTCTAGAAAGGGTTACTAAGTTTTTTTTTAGTAAAGCGTGCAGGATTTTGTTTTTCATGCTATTCCTGTTGCTGGGTATGAATAACAAAACAGAAATGTTACTAACTTTTTACATGAAAACTGGTGTGTAATTTCTAAAATTGACATAGTTGTACTTTGGGTACAGTATTATAAATTAATACAACTACACATGTGTTTCCATATTCTCAAATGTTATGTATTTCTGTGTGCTTGGAACCTTTAACCTCTTCTAGTTATTTTGGAATATAGAATTAATAGTAGTAGACTATAGATATCCTATGCATGGAGCATCAGAACCACTTCCCCTCCCCAAATGTATTTGGTATCCATTATCTGCCCTCCCTCCATCTGCCCTTCTCCTACCCCCAGCTCCAGCAATGTCTGTTCTACTTCAATGTAATTGGCATTTTTAGCAATTATAAATGAGCAAGAATATGCAGGGGTTTTTTTATTCTGTGCCTGAGTTGTGTTACACAACACAGCGTCCTCCAGTTCCATGTTGCTGCAGATGGTGGGATTCTACCCTTTTTAGGGCTGGATAATACTCCACTGTGTGTATACGCCACGTTTGCCTTATCCATGCATCCATCAGTGAACATCGTGGTAGCTTCTGTGTCTTGGTTACTGTGAACACTGCTGCAGCGAGCATGGGCTTGCAGATGTCTCTGACACAATGATTTCATTTTCTTTGAATATGTCTCCAGCAGTGGGATTGCTGGATCATATGGTAGTTCTGTTTTCAACTTTGAGGGAGCTCCTTTGTGTTTTCCACGGTGGCTGTACTAATTTTATTCTATCCATCAGCATCTGAGTTTCCCCTTTCCACACCCTTACCAGCAATTTATTGTCTTCTTGATGATAACCATTCTAACTAGGGTGAGAGGATATCTTGTGAATTTGATTTGCATTTCCTTGATGATTAGTGATGTTGGACATTTTTTCTATAGTTGGCTGCTTGGATATCTTATGTGCATTCAGATTATCTGCTCATTTTTTCAACTGAATTATTTAGTTGTCATTTTGCTGTTGAGGTTTTTGAATTTTTTTATATTTTCTGGGTGTTTAATCCCTTGTCCAGGGAATAACTTGTGAACTTTTTCTCTCATTCTATAGGCTGTCTCTTAACTGTTGAGTGTTTTCTTTGCCATGAAGAAGCTGCTTAGCTTGATATCCTACTTGTCTTGTTTTGCTTTTGTTGTCTATGCTTCTGGGGTATTACTCAAAATATCCTTGTCTATACTGAAATATTTTTTTAAGATTTATTTTGAGAGGCAGGGTTACAGAGCGAAAGGGAGAGAGAGGTCTCCCATCTGCTGGTCCTCAACAGTCAGCTGAGCCAGGAGCAAGGAGCTTCCTCTGGGTCTCCCACATGGGTGCAGGGGCCCAAGCACATGGGCCATCCTCCACTGATTTCTCAGGCCATAAACAGAGAGCTAGCTAGGAAGAGGAGCAGCCAGGACCCTAACCGGCACCCATATGGGATGCCAGTGCCTCATGTGGAGGCTTAACCTACTACGCCACAGTTCTGGGCCCTATACTAAATTCTTGAAATATTTTCCCTGTTTTCTTTTGGCAGTTTCATAGATTCAAGTCTTGTACTTAGATCTTTTATCCATTTTGTTTAAAATTTCATTAAAATATAGAATGCATATCAAGAAATGCATTTAAGTATACAGATCAGTGATTTTTTTTTCTCATCTGACCATACTCATAACCAACACCCAAATTAAGAACAAAGCATTACTAGAACCTCAAGGATTTTCACCATTCCCCCATCACATTTCCTTTTTTTAGCATGTGAAACAGTACGTTTTCATTAGCATGGTACAATTTTGGCACAGCAACATTGATTTATATTTTTATGGTATGTCTTTCCATTTATTTTTCCCAAAGAAAACTTTTGTTTAAGGAGTACAAATTTCATAAGTACAACTTTAGGAATAAAGTGATTTTTCCCACCCCCATTCCCACCCCACCTCCTCCTCCCTCTCCCATTCTCAGTCCAATTCTCCATTAAGATTCATTTTCAGTTAACTTTTTTTTTTTTTTGACAGGCAGAGTGGATAGTGAGAGTGAGATACAGAGAGAAAGGTCTTCCTTTTTGCCGTTGGTTCACCCTCCAATGGCCGCTGCGGCCGGCACATCGTGCTGATCCGAAGCCAAGAGCCAGGTGCTTCTCCTGGTCTCCCATGGGGTGCAGGGCCCAAGGACTTGGGCCATCCTCCACTGCCTTCCCGGGCCACAGCAGAGAGCTGGCCTGGAAGAGGGGCAACCGGGATAGAATCTGGCGCCCCGACCGGGACTAGAACCTGGTGTGCTGGCGCCACAAGGCGGAGGATTAGCCTGTTAAGCCACGGTGCCGGCCTTTCAGTTAACTTTATACACAGAAGACCAACTCTATACTAAATAAAGATTTCAGCAATTTGTGTGCATGCACACACACACAAACTGAGAACAAGTTTTACAGTTAATTCTCATAATACAACTCATTGAGGACAGAAGTCCTGCATGGCAAGTAAGTGCACAGTGATTCCTGTTGTTAACTTAACAATAAGCACTGTTATGTATGAATCGGTGATCACTCAAGGCTCTTGACATGAGCTGCCAAGGTTATGGAAGCCTTTTGAGTCCACAATCTCTGTTAGTATTTAGACAAGACCATAAGCAAAATAGAAATTCTCTCCTCCCTTCAGAGAAAAGTACATCTTTTTTTGATGGCTACTTCTTTCCACTGAGGTACCACCCACAGAGATCCTTCATGTAAGTTTTTTTTTTTTTTTTTTTTTTTTTTTTTTTTGCCACAGTGTCTTGGCTTTCCATGCCTGAAATGCTCTCATGGGCTTTTCAGCCAGACCAGGATGCATTAAGGGCTGATTCTGAAGTCAGAGTGCTATTTGAAGTGATTGTAATTCTATTAATCTGCTGTGTGGACTGCTTCCCACGTTGGAACATTCTCTCCTTTTTAATTATATCTATTATACTACACACGTGATTTTATTTGTATGATCTCTTTAACATTTAATCCTATCTATATGATCACTTTACTACTTAATATGATCACTTTAGCACTTAAGATGGCATTTTTACCATTCAGCTTAATGGGATTTTGGGTCCCATAGCAAGCTTTTAAACTGTACCCTTTGAAGTAAGTCCATAGGAATATATGTAGAACTATACAGCTTTATAGTTACAAACTTCTCCCTCTCTTATTCCCATTCATTTTTAAAAAAAGATTTATTCATTTGGAAGAGTTACACAGAGAAGGAGAGACAGAGAGAAGTCCTCCATCCATTGGTTCACTCCCCAATTAGCTGCAATGGCTGGAGCTGTGTCAGTTTGAAGCCAGGAAACAGGAGCTTCTTCCAGGTCTCCCACATGGGTGCAAGGGTCCAAGGATTTGGGCCATCTTCTACTGCTTTCCCAGGCCATAGCAGAACGCTAAATCAGAAGTGGAGCAGCCGGGACTTGAAACAGCACCCATATGAGATGCCAGCACTGCAGGCAGTGGCTTTACTGCGATACCACAGTGCTGGCCCCTCCACTTTTGTTTTTTACTGAAATTTATTTGCAATTGAATTTTTACACCTATGACTAATTCTCTGTTAAGAGTTAAACAAATAGTATGAAGAAAAAAATATTGTTCCTCGATAGTCAAGACACGGGCTGTTCAAGTCATTGCTTCTCAAAGTGTCAGTTTCACTTCTACAGATTTCCTTTTAGGTACTCTGTTATCACAGATCAGGGAGAACATATGGTATTTGTGTCTTTGGGACTGGCTTATTTTACTAAGTATATATTTTCCAGATGCATCCATTTTGAGCAGCATTTATTAACTATATACCAAATGACTGGACATCCACACAATTTTTATCCTATTAACTACTACAAAGAAGAGAAAGCATGTGGTTTTTCTTTTTGTGTCTGGCTTATTTCATTTAGCATAATGACCTCTAGTTGCAATCATTTTGTTTCAAATGTCAGAATTTCTTTATGTCTGAGTAATATTCCATTATGTATATATACGCCATTTTCGTTGGACATCTAGGTTGATTCTATATCTTAGATTTTGTGAATTGAGCCACTATAAACATGGGAGTATAGATAACTCTTTCATATGTTGCTTTCATTTCTTTTGCATATGTTCCCAGGAGTGGGAGAGCTGGGTCATATGGTAGTTCTATTTTCAGATTTCTGAGAAATCTCCATCCTGTCTTCCACAATGGCTGTACTAGTTTACATTCCCACCAACATGTATTAGAGTTCCTTTTTCTCTACATTCTCACCAGCACTTGTTTTTTATTTTTGGATGAGAGCCATTCTGACTGGGGAGAAGTGATACCTCATTATGGTTTGCATTTTCATTTCCCTGCTGACTAGTGATCCTGAGCAGTTTTTCATGTGTTTGTTGGTCATTTGTATTTCCTCCTTTGAAAAATGACTATTCATATCCTTTGTCCATTTGTTTTCTTTTTTGGTGGTAATTTTTTAAAAAATTTGTTAACTTGAAAGGCAGTTACATGGAGAGAGAGAGAGAGATTGACCTTCCATCTGCTGGTTTATTCCTGAAATGTCTGCAACTTTCAGAACTGGACCAGGCTGAAACCAGGAGCCTAGAACTTCATTAGGGTCTCTCACATGGGTCACAGGGGCCCAAGTACCTGGGCCAATTTCTGCTTTCCCAGGTGCATGAGTAAAGACCTGGATTGGAAGTAGAACAGCCGGGACTCAAATCAGTGCTCATATGGGATGCTGGCATCACAGGTGGTGCTCTGCTACAATGCTGTCCCCCTGCCCATTTCTTAAACTGAATTGTTTATTTTGTTAAGTTTCTTGAGCTTGTTTATATATTCTGGATATTGATCTTTTATCAGATGCCTAGTTTGCAAATATTTTCTCCCATTCTATTGATTGCCTCTTCACTTTGTTGATGGTTGGCTTTGCTGTACAGAAGCTTCTTAGCTTGATGTAATCTCATTTGTCTATTCTTTTATTGCCTTTGCTTCTGGGGTCTTATCCCAGAAGTCCTTGTTTAGGCCAATGTCTTGCAGAGTTTTTCCTATGTTTTCCTCTAGTAATTTGATTTTAGGTCCTTGATCCATTGTGAATTGATTTTTGTATAGGATATAAGATAGGGGTCTTGTTTCAAACTCCTGCATGTGAAAATTCAGTTTTCCCAATACCATTTGTTGAAGAGACTTTCTTTTCTCCAGGGAGTGACTTTGGGTTATTTGCCAAAGATTAGCTGGTTTTAGATGCGTGGATTAATTTCTGGGATTTCTACTCTGATCCATTGGTCTACATGTCTATTTTTGTGCCAGTACCAAGTTGTTTTGATTATAATAGCCTTGTAGTATTATGATGCTTCCAGCTTTGTTTTTATTCTTTAGGATTGCTTTGGCTATTTGGAATCTTTTGTGTTTCCATATGAAGTTTAGGGTTTTTTCTAGATCTGAGAAAAATGCCCTTGGTATTTTCTTTGGGATTACATTAAATCTATAAATGCTTTATGTAGTATGGACACTTTAATGATATTCCTGCAATCCATGAGCATGGCAGATTTTTCCATGTTTTTTTTTTTTTGTGTGTGTGTGTCTTCTATTTCTTTTATTAATGCTTTGTAATTTTCATTAAGAGATCTTTCACAATCTTGGTTAAATTTATCCCAAGTTTTTAAAAAATTTTTTGTAGCTATTGTGAATGAGACTGATCCAACAAATTCTTCATCGGCCAGAGCACTGTTGGTGTATAAGGATGCTATTAACATTTGGGGTGGCATTGTGGTACAGTGGGTTTAGCTACTATCTCTGATGCCAGATGACTACCAATTCAAGTCCCAGCTGCTCCACTTATGATTCAGCATGCAGGAAACTGAGTTTCTGCAGTCAAACTGTGTGGGTGCCCAGGATCCCAGCTATAACCCATGTCCCTCTCGGCTCCTCTCATGGTCACAGGATGCAGGGGCCCACTCTCCATCATGCGAGCTGCCCCATCCCCGGCATGAGCTGCTCACCATTCCCTGAGTCAGGGCAGAGATTGACAGCTCCATCAGGAAACTGACACTGGTGCTCTGGTGAGAGAAGGGACAGAAGCAATATGGTTTCCCTTCAAAGTAAAGTAGTTGCTCAGACCCCGTCCATTCCCCAGGCCAAACTCAAAGCCAGTGAGAACTGTGGCATTTCCCCTTAGTCTTGGGCTGTGGCAGCCTCCTCTCGCCTTACCGGGGAAGATGGTGTCTCCCAGCTGGGCGCCAGCCGTGTATATGTAGGAGTCGCTGGTGGACACGCCTGGCTGCTGTGTCTGTCCTCTCTCCTCACTGCTCCATGGGGTCTCTGATCTGTTTACCATTGAGAATTTCTCAGTCTGCTGGGAATGTGTTCCTTTCTTTGTTTTTTTTCTGGTACCTGTCTGACTGAGGTCAGTGCGATTTCTCCATCCAAATCCATTTTGAGTTGATTTTGTATATGATGTCACTCTTCATATGTACACCCAATTTCTGCAGTACTATTTTTTTCAAAGTTGATTGATATGAAAAGCAGAATGATAAAGAGGGAGAGAAAGACTTGGAGAGGGAAAGGGAGATGGAGAGGTATCTTCCATCACTGATTCATTCCCCAAATAGCCATAACAGCCAGAGCTGAGTCAGACTGAAGCCAGGAGCTTCATCGTGGTCTTCCCTGTGGGTGGCAGGGATTCAAGTACTTGAGCCATCACCTGCTGCTTCCCAGATGCATTAGCAGGGACCTGGCTTTGAAGCCAAGTAGGCGGGGGTCTTTATAGTTACTCTTGAAATAGGATGGCCACATTCCACGCAGGGGCCTAACCTGCTGCACCACAAGTGAGCACCTTTCCCCCACCCCATACCATTTGTTGAAGAGACTGTTTTTTCTCTAATGTATGCTTTTGGCAATTTGGTCAGAAGTCAGTTGGTTGTGAATACATGGGTTAAGTTTAATTTCTTGATTCTTTTATTCTGTTCCATTGGTTTATATGTCTGTTTTTGTGGAGGTACTGTTATTTTTTTAAGATTTATTTTATTTATTTGAAAGTCAGAGTTAGAGTTAGAGAGAGAGAGAGAGAGAGTCTTCCATCTGCTTGTTCACTCCCCAAATGGCTGCAACAGCCAAAGTTGGGCCAGGCCAGAGTCGGGAGTCAGGAGCCAGGAGCTTCATCCGTTTCTCCCGCATGGGTGCAGAGGCTCAAGCATTTGTGCCATCTTCCACTGCTTCCCCAGGTCATCAGCAGGGAGTTAGATCCAAAGTGGAGCATCCAGGGCTCAAACTGCCCATATGAGATGCTGGCGCTGCAGGTGGAGGCTTTACCTACTATGCCACAGCTCCAGCTCCAGCTTTGTAATATATTTTGAAGTCAGGTATTGTGATCCTCCAGTTTCATTCTTTTCTCTCAGAATAGCATTGACTATTCTGGATCTTTTGTGGTTCCAGATGAATTCTGTGATTGTTTGGTTCTGTGAAGAATATCATTGATATTTTCATGGCTTTTTGATTAAATCTGTAGATCATTTTTAGTAGTATGTACATTTAACACTATTTCAATCTGTGAGCATGGAGTATCTTTTGTTTTTGTGGCCTCTATAATTAGTGTTTTATAATTTTCACTGTAGAGATCTTTTACCTCCTTGATAAATTTATTCCTATTTTTTTCTGGATATTCCTGATGGGATTGCTTTATTTTTTTTTCAGTTGACTTGTTATTGTTATTGTTATTGGTGTATAAAATTATTATTTTTTAAAGATTTATTTATTTGAAAGACAGAGTTACAGACAGTGAGAGGGAGAGACAGAAAGGTCTTCCATCTGCTGGTTCACTCCCCAAATGACTGCAATGGCCAGAGCTGCGCCGCTCCGAAGCCAGGAGCTAGGAGCCAGGAGCTTCTTCCAGGTCTCCCATGTGGGCTATCTTCTACTGCTTTCCCAGGCCATGGTGAAGAGCTGGATTGGAAGAGGAGCAGCTGGGACTCAACTGGCGCCCAAATGAGATGCCAGCACTGCAGGCAGAGGATTAACCTGCACCACAGTGCCAGCCCCTAAAATTACTATTTTTATGTTAATTTTTGTATTCTGAAAATTTACTGAATTTTAAACAGTTTTTTGGTGCACTGTAGGATTGTCTGCATTTACGATCATGTCACCTGCAAATGGGGAGAATGTGATGTCCTCTTTTCCTCTTCAGATGAACTTTAGATGACCTTTATTTCCTTGTGTTATCTAATTGTGCTGGCTAAGAACTCCAGCTTTGTGTTGAGTAAGAGTGAAAATGGACATCTTTGTCTTTTGTTTGTCTTAAATGTTTGTCTTAAATGTCTTAAATGATTAGCATGATGTTGGCTATGGGTTTGTCATACAAAACCTTTATTGTGTTGAAGTATGTTCCTTCTATACCTAATTTAAGTATTTTTTTAAAATATTGCAAGGATGTTGAATTCTAGCAAATGCTTTTTCTGCATCTATTGAGATAATTATATGGCTTTTATCCTTCAATCTGTTAATGTGATATATTAACTTACTGATTTGTGTGGACTGAACTATCATTGAGTCTTTGGGATAAAACTCGCTTCATTGTGGTATGTATCCTTTTGATGTACTATTGGGTTGGTTTGCTAACATTAAGAGTTTTTGCATCTGTTAATCAGGGATATTGGTCTATAGTTTTTTGTTGTGGCATCTGCTTTTAGTATCAGGGTAATTTGGCCTCATAGAATGAGTTTGGCAGAATTTCTTTAAAATTTTTTAGAATAGGTTGAGAAGCATTGGTTTTCTTTAATTGTTCTGTAGAATTCAGCAGTGAGACCTTTGACTCTTCATTGTTGGGAGTCTTTATTATTCATTTGATCTTGTAGTTTGTTATTTGATCAGGTTTTCTATATCCTCATGGCATAATTTTGGTAAGTTATCCATTTTCAAAAATTAATCCATTTCTTCTGGGTTTCTAATTCATTGGCACATTGTTCATAATAGTCCCAAATGGTTCTTTGTATTTTTGTGGTATTATCTCCTTTTTCAATTCTGATTTTTATTTATTTGGATTTTTTTATTAGTCTGGCTAAAGGTTTGTCCATTTTGTATATATTTTCAAAAGAAAAATCAACTCATTGATCATTTGTATATCTTTTTTTTTGGTCTCTTTCATTTCAGTTATGACCTTTATTTCCTAATTTTTAGGTTTAATTTGCTCTTTCTTTTCTAGTTCCTTGAGTTGGCAGCCAGTTTATTTGAAACCTTTCTGTTGTGATGTAGGTGCTCTTAGCTATAAACTTAGTGCCACTCTTGCAGTATTCTACAAATTTTGGTATGTTTCTATTTTCATGTTTCAAGAAATTTCTTTAATTAAATTTTTTACATTTCTTTTTATTTCTTCATTGACAAGAGCATATTGTGTCCATGTATTTGTACAATTTCTAAAGTTTCTCTTGTTGATTTCTAGTTTTATTTCATTGTGGTAACAGAAGATACATGATGTGATTCTTTTAATTTGTTGGGACTTATTTTGAGGCCTAGCATCTGGTCATTCCTAGAGAATCTTCCATATGCTGATGAGGTTTCCATTTGCATGGAGTATCTTTTGCTAACCCTTTACTTTTAGTCTATATCTTTACTAGTGTAGCAGAGAGCTGAATCAGGAGTGGAGCAGCCGGGACTAGAACTGGCACCCATATGGGATGCTGGCACTGTAGGCAGTGGCTTTACCTGTTCTGCATAGCGCCAGCCCCACCCTTTACTTTTAGTCTATGTCTTTACTGGTGTAGTGAGTTTCTCATAGGCAGAAGATAGTAGGATCATCTCCTTGTTGCTTTTAATCCATTCATCTGCTCTATATCTTGACTGGGAGATTTAATCCATTTACATTCAGGGTATTATTGATAAGAATTGATTACTGCCATTTGGTTTGTTTTCTGATTGTTTTGCATATTCTTTGTTCCTTTCCATTACTCTTATTGGTATATGTGTTGGGAGGATTGGTTGTTTTGTATACTGAGATTTGGTTCTTTTTTTTGTGTATTTGCCAGTGAGTTTTATTTTTGCATGTGTTCTAATGCTGATTTTTTAAAAAGATTTATTTTACTTATTTGAAAGACAGAATTAGAGGCAGAGACAGAGAGAGAGGTCTTCCATCCACTGGTTCACTCCCCAGGTGACCGCAATGGCTGGAGCTGCGCTGATCCGGAGCCAGGAGCTTCTTCCGGGTCTCCCACGCAGGTGCAAGGGCCCAGTGACTTGGGTCATCTTCTACTGCTTTCCAAGGCCACAGCAGAGAGCTAGATCAGAAGAGGAGCAGCCAGGACTAGAACTGGCACCCATATGGGATGTGGGCGCTTCAGGCCAGGACTTTAACCCGGTGTGCCACAGCGCTGGCTCCAATTTTTTTTATTATTATTATTTTTTTATTTCAAAGGCAGAGAAAGAGAGTGAGGGATATAGAGAGAGTGTACATGAGAGAGAGCTTCCATAAGCTGGTTCACTTCACAAGTAACTCCAATCTCTGAGGCTGAGCCAGGCTGAAGCCAGGAGTCTGAAACTCTGTCTGGGTCTTCCATGTGGATAGAATTACTTGGGCCATCTTCTGCCTTCTCAGGCACATTACCAGGCAACTGGATTGGAAGTGGAACAGCTGGGACTCAAATAAGCACCCCAAGAGACAAAGATTTGTTTATTGAAAGGCAGAGTGACTGGGAGAAATGGAGAGTGAAAGATCTTTGAAAATTTTATATTTTAAAGTAATATATTTATTTGTTTTCATCTACCCACATGGAGAGAGGGAGGGAGAAAGGGAGGGAAGGAGAGATCAAGAGATTTTCTATCCATGGTTCACTCCCAAATACCCTCAAAGCCAGGGCTGGGCCAGGCTAGAACCAGGAGCCTGGAATGCTATCTGAGTCTCCTACATGGCTGGCAGGGGCCCAAGCATTCAAGACTTTGAGACAACATCAGAAGCCTCCCACGGTGTGTTAGTAGGGAGCTAGATCAGATGCAGAGCAGCCAGGACTTGAACCAAGCACTTCAATATGGGGTACAGGTCCCAAGGGGTGGCCTAAGCCCCTGCACCACAGCAGCAGCCCCTGACAGGGTTCAGTTTTTTAAAATTTTATTTATTTTTTGACAGGCAGAGTTAGACAGTGAGAAAGGTCTTCCTTTTTCCATTGGTTCACCCCCCAAGTGGCCGCTACGGCCGGCGTGTTGTGGCCAGATCTGAAGCCAGGAGCCAGGTGCTTCTCCTGGTCTCCCATGTGGGTGCAGGGGCCCCTAGCACTTGGGCCATCCTCCGCTGCACTCCCAGGCCACAGCAGAGAGCTGGACTGGAAGAGGGGCAACCGGGACTAGAACCCCGGGGTACCGGCACCACAGGGGTAGGATTAGCCTAGTGAGCCACGGCACCGACCCGACAGGATTAGTTTAAAAACTTGTTTCCACGTTCAGAAATTGTTTCTTCTCTTCGATCTAGACTGCTGTTGAGGCTCCCAGCTGACTTTAATTTGATTTTCTGAGTTCTTCAGTTCCAAGATTTTTCTTTGGCTCTTTTTCATGATCTCGATCTCTTGAATTATTTTCCTAATTTCAGTAAATTGTTTGCCTATATTCTTTAATGTTTCACTGAGTTTCCTGAGAATCATTCTTCTAAATTCCTTTTCAGGCAACCCATCAATTTCCGCTTCTTTGGAGTTTGCTGCTAAAGAATTGTTATGTTTCTTTGGAGGTGTCATGGTTCCCTGCCTTTTTAGGCTTCTGTACCCCCATGTTGGTGTCTGCGTGTCTAGTGTAAGAGGGTCTCTCCTGTCTATGGCCATACCACCCTGATCTCATCTGATCTCGGAAGAGTATCTCTCCTCATTTTATGGAGTAGCAGTCATAGAGAAGGACTTCTCCCTGTAGGTGAGTGGTAGTGTGTCCATTGGATAGAGTGCTCGGGCTTTGATTCTGAGTGGGAGCATGGGTGTGGCCGCTGAGTGATTGTTCAGCTGTAATCAACAGCGGCAGTGTCTGTGAGAGTCTCAGTGGTCTTTAGACTGTAGGTATTTCTGTAGGTGACAGCACAACTTTGCCGCTGATGTGGGCTTCCAGAGGTGGATGACCTCAGGACCTGGGGGCCCAGCATAGATCATGGCCAGGCCTTTAGTAGTGGCAAGGGCAGTGCCAAGGGGTATGGACCATAGGGGATGTGTCCTTCGGCCCTGTAGAGGTGGACACAGCCAGCAGTGCGGAAAGCTCTGGCAATGGGAATCGTGGTACTGGGGGTATGCAGCATGGTGGATGTAGCCTCAGCCCTTCAAGGGCAAGCTCTGCCATCATAGGTAACCAGGGTCAAGGAACATGGGAGACGTGCCCCCAGGCTCTGTAGGAGTGAGCACCAGCAATGACAGTAGTGTCATCGTGTAATTGTGTGATGTGTCCCTAGGCCCCATTTGAGTGTCGCAGCTACAGGATTAGTACCCGGGTGTGGACCTTCCCAGACTTGGGGACAAGTACCACTAGCAGTGTTTGCCTGGAAGGGGAAGTGGCCTCTTCAGGGCCCACAGTGATGGTGATAGCAGTGGCACTGTAGGGCTTGGACTTCAGAAGGTGCATCCTTAGGCTCTGCAGTGGCAAGGGTTGATGGTGGCAGCAGGAGATGGGACTATTAGGAGACAACAGTGGGAGGAGACAGGCTCCATATCCCAGAGGGTATGCACCCTGGTTCCTCAGGTCTTGAGGGTGACACACCTGCAGTGCAGGATGCTGCGTGACCTTGGGTGATGGGATCCCCTGGCTGGGCTTATCCTAGGCTCTTACTCATGTGAAAGAATTCAAGGTGGAGGCACAAATGTGTACAGGGAAGTAAGATTTATGTAAAGCAAAGCAGAAGTGCATATTCAAGAGCTAAGTGCAGGCAAGCTCAAGGGAAGGAATGAACAAAAAGTCACTACATAAAAATACCCACTGAACAAGGTTCTGGCCATTCTTATTTCTTATATACTATCAAGAGGCATAGGGAATGGTGTCTGGGTTGGGACTTAATATTCAAAAGGGGGCAGTGTTTAGGGTGGGACTTGGTACCACCCATTTCTGTGCCTCTTTTTGGAACCATCCAAAGTGTCTTTATGGCAGGTGCATGATGTGTGCGGGAGTTCTGACCATGATAATTTTACCATAATGCCATTATAATGTCATCATGGGGACACATTCTGCAGCCATGTTGGGTATTTCCAAGCTGGCGCTGGTTCTAAGTTTGCAACATTGTAGTACTGTCATGCAGTGGGAATGCTTTCCCGAGGCTGAGGAGTGGGTCAGTGTGCACACAGCCACACCTGCCTGCCCGTCCACCTGCAGGGCTGAGTTTATGCCACTCCCTCTCCCTCACTGTCTGGGCACTGCCAGGGGAGTGGTGACTTTGTGCCTGCTTTCCCACCACAGTCCCTCCCCGCCTCCCCCGCCCCCAACAGGAGGGCTGTGGAGATGACCCCTCACAAACCCCACAGTGGTTTGGGGGATGTCTGTACAAATGGCCTCTCTGTGAATCACTATGCCTTTTTGTTTTCTAGATAAAAAACCTCAACCGTGGTTTTGCCAAACTGAAGGCACTTGTGCCATTTCTCCCCCAGAGCAGGAAGCCTAGCAAAGTTGATATTCTGAAAGGTGCGACTGAATACATACAGATTCTCAGTGATGTTTTGGAAGGAGCCAACGACTTGGAGGTAAAGGTTTTGAGAATTTAGAATGATAATGGCCTCTCTGTTGAGCCCTCCTTGTGTCGCAGGCACTGCACTAAGCAGTTTACATACACTTTCCAGTTAGTAGATAGAGCAGTCCTCTGAGCTACTTATGATGCCTTTTACAAGGAAGGAAACAAGGCCACACAGCCAAGGACTGGGATTTGAACCCAGATCTGCGTGAGCTTTGAAGTCCCTGGACATCTGTCCACCTGCCTCGTAGGGAATTCCTGTAGGGACCCTAGGTCCTGACTGCTGGGATGTGAGAAGAGGCCTCTGTAAA
The DNA here is from genome assembly GCF_033115175.1 of Lepus europaeus. Lineage (NCBI taxonomy): Eukaryota > Metazoa > Chordata > Mammalia > Lagomorpha > Leporidae > Lepus > Lepus europaeus. The sequence goes on along the minus strand of NC_084839.1, from coordinate 66,633,032 downwards.
CGTGCTTCATGGGGGCAGCTTCCCTTCAGCAGAGCACACATCAGAGCAAACTCGGAAAGAGGTTTTGCCATCACTCAGTGGGTGACATAAAATGGACTTGCTTGGTAAACTGTGGAGCCCTCTAGTGTCAGCACCATTAGCAGAGTGAGTGGTTCACAGGTGTCCGTCAGGCAGTGGCAGGCATGGGCTGCTTTTATGGACCTGTTCCATGGAGAGGCCAAGAGTAAAGGCCTGAAAAATAAATTGGGAGAGAGATGAAAAGAGGAAAGGCCTTAGCAATGAGCCGTAAGTGATCCACTGGCAGGAGGAGTCGTTAGGGAGGAGAAGGCGAAGGAACAAAGTGGAGGTGGAGAGAATCTTGAAAAACTGAGGGGGGAACAGAGAAGCCACGGACAAGGAAGGCAGTTGGGTACATCATTGGAGAGGGGAAAGGAGTGGCCTGTAGGTCACCTGATGGGAGGTCGAGGCTGCATTTCCGGTCAATCTCTGCAGTCCAGGCAGAGGGACAACTTTCAAGACCACTCTACGTGGAGATCTGAGAGTGGAAAGCAGAATCAAGAGAGCTGCTGGATGACGTGATGGTCTTTTCCAAGTAGCACTGTGATCGAGTTTAGGGACAGAACAGGAGGAGAGACACTGGACAGAAGAGAGACATTTGAAAACTTAGGGCAGAAATAGCCAGCTGTACAGTCATACTCTGGGTTTTTTCCTCTTGTTCTTGCCCACTTAGTCCTACTTAGATGCCTGATGGGAAGCTACATTTTGCAATGGATTGTCCTATTGGCCAAGTTGGATGGTCATAGTGTTTGCACACGTGCGGGTAGCTCCCTTAATTTTTCCTTGCATGTTAATTGTGTAACAGAATTACTTTGTTGTATGCTGCATTCATTATAAAATATAGGCTGTTTCATGCCATTGTATCTCTAGCACAGTTCCCCACCGTACAACCGTTTTTGAGGTCAGAGAAGAGCAAACATACCATTAGTGCCCTGAGCGACATTTTTCCCTCCATGATAACTTCAGCATTGCCCTTATCACCTACATGAAAACTCATCAGTTAAAACTTTGGAATATATTGATTTCAGTCTTCAAAACCTGTCATATTATACCACTTGACAACTGAATATGGTTTCCAGAAGCAAGACTCAGATGAGCAGAACTATAGCAAAAATACTTCAGAACCACCCATATCCTTGGCTAGAGAGCTATCAAGAAATGTTACCCAGCATACCAGCTGTGCCATCGTCAGCTTGAAGAGTGAGGAGGAAGGGCCCTGGGCAGATGGTGGCAGTGGTGAGCCAGTGTACGCTTGTCGCCACAGCATGACGTCCACAGCTGGAGCTACCTGCCCGACCAGAAGTCTGGTAAAGTATTCCTTCTGAAATAGCTCACTGTGTGCTTTGAGGTGTGTGGCATTTTCCGTGCTATACATGATTAAAGCAAAACTGTTGGGTAAAAGCACCAGAATGGAGAGAGGGAGCTCGGTAGTTTGAAAAATTGTTAACATGCTTACATTGATTGACAGGCAGCTAGCTGCTCAGGGCTGGGGGCATCCCTCCTGAGAAACCCAATACAGACCTAAGCTTATTTTTGTAATTTCTCCATTTAACGCATTAAAAGGTTGCTAGACAGTGAGGTCTCCAGAAAAAGAAGTAGCTTGCCATACTATACAGATTCATGGTGTTAGTGTTTTTGTTTTTTGTTTTGTTTTGGTGTTGAGGCAGCATTTTCTGTGCAATGGCCAAGGAGTTTATCGTGACAGTTCTTATTACTTTGTCAAACTAAAGAGGCAGCTGAAGTAGCAGCCTGCTCCTCCCTTGCTGTGGATCCAAGGAGCCCCTTGCTCTGTCCCACCCTGTAACATGATTGTTATTCAAATAAGGCTTGTGGGAAACACAACCAAGTGTGCAGTGATAAGCTAGTTTCTTGGCACGATAAAGAGGTATGGGGTCGGGGGCTGTGGATTCACAAATGATGGTTGATTTAGAATAGCAATTGAGTGTAGCAGAGGTTCAGAACCTGGTTACACCACTTGTCAGCTGTGTGACCTTGACCGAGTGCCTCAGTTTCCCCATCAGTAGAATGGGCATGAGAATTTTATATAGCTTGTACATAAGATAGCTAGGAGATTCAAATAGCAGCACGTCAGCAAAGTGCCTAACGCAGTAACTGGCATGTCAGTGTTCACCTGGACACATTTTTATCGAGTTTGCTTGGCTCACCATGAGCAGTCAGTATTGACTGGTGAGTGGTAGGAAGCCACAGACATCCCAGCTCTGTTGCAATAAGTGGTTTGGGTGTTCTCTCTTGACTATCACTGATACTGTGTTCAGATTTGAGGTCTTACAGGCTTTCTGCTGGCTGACCAGTCTTGGCTTCTGTTTTCTAAGGATTCCATCTGTGCGTGTGTTCAGTCTAGGTTTTCATATTCTGGCCACCTGAGATACGAACCTTTCCCTACTGGTCAACCCTTTAGAAAGCAGAATTCCTGTTGCTCCAACATGAGCTGACATGGGATGATTGTGAGTTTGGAAGGCAGGACAACAGACAGAGAAGGATACACACATACACACACACACACACACGGTCCATCTGTTGGTTTACTCCCCAAATGGCCACAACAGTACTGGCTGGGCCAGGCTAAAGCCAGGAGCCAGGAACTCCATCGTGTTCTACCACATGGGTGACAGAGGTCCAAGTACCTGGGCCATCATCATCTGCTTTTCCAGGCACATTAGAAGAGACCTGAATCAGAAATAGAGCAGCTAGGACTCCAGCTGGATCTCTGATATGGGTTGCTGGCCTCCCATGTGGTGGCTTGACCTGTGGTACTACAGCGCTGGCCCCCATCATGTCATTTTCTTTTATTTCTCCTTGCCTTCCTGCCCCTTCTTTCAAGGTAGAGTTAGAGAGATATCTTCCATCCATTGGATCATTCACCAAATGGCCACAACAGCCAGGGTTGGGCCAAGCTAAAGACAGGAGCCAGGAGCTCCATTCTGGTCTCCCACAAAGATGGCAGGGGCCAAGTGCTTGGGCCATGCTCCACTGCTTTCCCAGAGCATTAGCAGGGATCTAGATCAGAAAGTGGAGCAGCGGGGACTTGAACTGGTGCTTATATGGGATGGCTGCATCATAGGTGGTGGCTTTACCCACTGTGCTGTAACACTGGCCCCCATCATGTCTTTTTCATGGTGCTTTGATGTAGGTGTACCTTCCTGCCAGTCCTAGTGGGCTTGGGACTGGACAGGTGTGTGTGTAGTAGCAGAGCAGGCTGGTGCTTACCCTCACCAGTCGCAGGTGTGTCCTGGAAGTCTTTGTTTTCCAAGGATGCTCTTCAGGGTGACAGACCACTTAACAGCATCCATTAGAAGAGGGGGCTGATATTTCCCAGAAAAGAATAGCCATGTTCTGACTATAATAATTTTCAAAAAGAAATGGAACAAAACACTCTAGTTTTTTTTTTAACCAAGTTTGTTGTCAACTGGAAGGAGAGTATGCTGATTTTAGAATGAACCCAGAATGAATCACCCATCTGAGATTTTTGTGTACACGTAACTTCTGTCAAGTGTGGCTGCCAGGACCTGGTCATGGAGAGTGCCTGTTTTGCAGACACATCCTGGGATTTCACCAGTGTTGACCAAGGTTCCTGCCTTTCACGTTCAAATCCAGATCACTCATTTAAAAACAGTAAGGTTACTCTGCAACAATGATCAGCTTGTAGAAAGGTTACAAGTGTAGCACCGAGGACTTCTCCTGACCCATGGATCGTAAGTTTCCAGTCTGATGCCCCATGGCCCCTAATTACATCAGTGTGCTTTCCTACCAATGGGGACGCTCTCCTGTGTGATCACAGTGCAGCTACAAAACCGGGAAGCTGACGTCGCATTGCTGCCATGCCATCCTCGGGTCCCATTCAGGTTTCAATGGTGTCTCAGTAATGTCCCACCCAGCAAAAGGCCCCAGCTGAGAATCATGAACTGCACTTGGTTTCCTTCAGTCTGGAACAGCTCCTGAGCCTTTCTGTGGCTTTAAGACCTGGGCGCTTTTGAAGATAACAGGCCAGTTGTTTCCCAGAATGGTTCTTTCTTTGCATTTGCCTGCGTCCTCCTGATTAGATTCAAGATGTGCATCTTTGACAGGAGTCACAGAAGTGAGCCACTTTCTACTCACTGCAGCCTCTTGAAGATGGCGCACATTTTGGTCTATTTCTAATGATACTCAGCTTTGATCACTTGCTTTAAAAAGTGGTGACTTGCAAGCTTTCCCGCTTTAGTCTTTTTCTTTTGTAATTAGTATGTGTTTTGTGAGGAGGTACTTTGAAGCTATCTAAATATCTTGTTACTCATCAAACATTCTATTTTTGTTAAACTTCTCACTTTGAAGTAATTACTGATTCACAGGAAGTTGCAAAGATAGTACAGAGAAGTCCCTGGTACCCTTAACTCGGATACCCCCAATAGCTGTATCTTATGTTACCTGCAGTATGGTACCAAAACCAGGAAATTGTTGTGGCTACCACGTGTATATTGTTCTGTGTCATTTGGTTACATGTGTGGAACCAGCACTGCAGTCGAGACAAAGGGCTCCATCACCGCAAAGGTCTCTGTGCTTCCGTCAGACTCCCACCCTCCACCTGCCCCGCTCCTTCACTCTTGCTGATCCCTGACAACCACTCATCTTTTCTCTGTCTCTGCAGTTTACTTTGGGAATGTTACAACAATGGAATGTTAGCATATATAACTTCAGAGATTGGATTTTTTTCCCCCAGAAATACAAGTTTATATTAATCCTTTGTACTTGCTTTTGTTTGCTGAGCAGTAGTCCATGGCATGTACCACAATTTTTATTTCTGTATTTACATATCTTCACAATATCATATTTCATTATTGAACTTATTACTCAAGTTGTCCTCATTGTGGCCAGTGAAAGCCCCTTCAAACATGTTACCTTTCTGTTTGGCATGTCTGGTCATTCTTTGATCACTGGCCCTCCGGCACAAGTTGCTCCAAGTTTATCTTGCATTTTTCCACCCTGAGTCCTGGAATTGACCATTGATCCCAGGATACTCCTGTGTCTAACCCCTCTCCCACTTCTGCCACCTCCTCCCTGCATGGCTGTTCTCACCTGCCATGGGCTTTTTTTGACACACCCCATATTCCCTAAAAACCCTCATGGCTCCAGTTCCACTCAGGCCACCCTCACTCCCGGCATGGATGTCTCCTCTTGGGTGGATGCCGACTTGCTGTCTTTGATCTTGATACCTCATTTCAGTCACTGTGTCTCCTCCTATCTTGCTGTCACTCAACTAATGACTTAGGATTGAATTGTTTAGGAAGGAAAAGGGGAAATCATTTTTGTTTGGAGTGCTTGCTGTGCTGCCATCTTTTTGGCTAGTTTTTCCTGTTGGAGTTAACTCTAGATCTTTGTTTGCATTTGAGTTGAGCAGTTGTCCATTATCACTTTTACTGATTTTATTAAAAGTTTGCATTTATAGTTGGGGATGGGATGGTCTACGAGAAAGAGGCCAAGGAAGTGATGCCCTGGCTGGCCTTTATTTGACAAGGGATTCTCAAGAGGGTTCAGACCAGCTTACCCAAAGGGTGACTACATAGAGTTTCAGGATGCTGGCCAGATATCCTGCCTGCAGGCCCAGTGACGGGGGACAGGGCTCATGGGACTGAAATGCTCATGTTCAGAAGTACCTGGGAGCTGGGAGACATGGCCACTCCAGCTTCAGTTTACAGGTGTGGTACCCTTCTCCCTGCTTCGGAGAGGGTCAGGAGTAGGATCCTGGTGCTGGCAGAGATGGGCATTTTTGGGGATTTGAAGATGAAGTCAGAACAGCCTGTGCAAGATCAACAACATTCCTGGGAGGCAAAATCCCGAATGAAGTACATAAGAATCCGCTGATGGCAGGGGTGGAGATTAACCTCGGGGGCCAGAGCAGCTTCACTTGGGCTCTGAATTGGCAAATGTGAGTGCAGACAGAGAGGACTGTGAGCCGTGTGAAACCACAGCATCTGGTCTGGTAGGGACAAAGATTAAGGGAGCTTATTTAAAATTGGAGCTTTGGAGCGAGGCTTTCTTGCATTTGGGATGCATATCTACCGTATTGAAGAGCATGTTCTAGTCCTGGCCCTTTTGATCCAGTTACCTGCTAATGCACATACTGCCAGGCTACAGGTGATGGCTCAAGTGCTTTGGTCCCTTCCACCTATGTGAGAGACCTAGATTAGTTCTGGGCTCCTGACACAGGTCCAAACGTTACAGGAATTTGGGGAGTGAACAAGTGGATAGAAGAACTGCCTCTCTGCCTTTCAAACAAAATGAAAATAAATCTTTGTAAATAAAGTTAGAGTTCCAAAGTGTAGGTTTGTTGTATTGGAGTTGGGCATTGCTGGATGGCAATGCAGTCGCTGCCCCACCATGTTTATTCTTTGGATTTGTCACCTGTGGCTGTGGTTCGGGTATTACATCTTGCATGACTCTAGTTTTTTAAAATATTTATTTGAAAGGCAGACTTATAGAAAAGTAGAAGCAGAGAGAGAGAGAGAGAGAGAGAGAGAGAGAGAGAGAAGCCTTCCATCCACTGGTTCACTCCCCAAATGCCCTCCATGGCTGGAGCTGGGCTGACCCAAAGCCAGGAGCTTCTTCTGGGTCTCCCACATGGGTGCAGGGGCCCAAGGACACAGCAGAGAGCTGGATCAGAAGAGGAGCAGCTGGGACTAGAACTGGCACCCATATGGGATGCTAGCGCTGCAGACAGCAGCTTTACCTACTATACCACTGCACCGCCCCATGACTCTAATTTAAAAAAATTTTTATATTCATTGTATTTGAAAGACAAAGAGACAGAAATAGTCAAACACAGTTTCCAGTTGCTGGTTCACTCCCCAAATACTTGAAATAGCTAAGGCTGGGCTAGGCTGAAGACAGGGACCTGGAACTCAATCCCGGTCTCCCACATGGGTGACAGGGACCCAACTACTTGTGCCTTCACCTGCTTCCTCCAAGGGAGCGCATTAGCTGGGAGCTGGATTGGAAGAAGAGGAGCCAGGACTCAGACTGGGCACTCTGGTAGGGGAGGGAGTGTCCCAAGTGGCTTCTTAACTGCTGCAACAAATGCTTGCCCTTGCTCCGAGTTTTGTTTAGCGCTGCCTGTGCTACTGTAGAGACTATGAGGACAAACAGCACCTCAGTTTTGGAGTGAATTGCCAAGAATGCTAGGGTTCGAGGGGCTTAGGAGAGGGACAATGGATGTGTCTGTATTAAGAGCCTGGAAATTCTGCCAACACACACTTCTAAATTTTGTCATGATAGAAGAAAGCCTTTGGGAGTGGTAGATTCCCACTACCCTCTCCAGGTTGTGTTCACCTGTAAAATTAATCACTGGGGACATATCTTTTAATAACATTTTAAACCCTGAAATGAGATGGTCTGTCTAGCTGGGATGAATTTATTAGCATCTTGAGAAAGACCTGGAGCCTCTTCCTTTTGTCTTCCATATTGTATTTACCCCAGGTCATAGCTATATGTGATAGTAAAAATTCTACCACGGTAACTGATGAGTCTTGGTTTTTGCATGGGAGACATACTTGTCTACCCCAGGGCTGACTGATGGCTCTGGGGGGAATATTCTGGTGAGTAGAGCAAGTTGATCCCTTGTGATGGTGGGTACTCTCTGGCTTCTTGGAGTTTCTTCCCCGCCCACTGCATTGCATTAGTGTGTGTGCCCTGTTTTTGCAGCTGACTGCAGTCCAGGACTAAGGGCGTTGGGGCTCAAAGGGAAGGCGGCTCTGGTGATACATTTAGCGCTGGGATTTTGCTATGTCTCCTGAACTTCGGGGGTTTGGGGTGGTGCTGGGTGGTGCTTGTGCCTGCAGTTCTCTTGGGCTGGAAAGGTAAGCCTGCTGGGTATGCCGCAGAGGAGTGATGCCTCCTCCAGTGGCGGCGTCTTGCGCTGTAGCTCCTGAAGGAGAACCAGACACCGAAGGGGACCATGCAGGGCTGAATCTGATAGGAGAGGAAAGTGTTAGCGGGAAGACACACTTCTATTTCTATTTCTTTGTGAAAATAAGAAGGGAGATTGTCTTGTTGGAGCTATGATTTTTCTGTGAGACATTAAATTTATCGTAGGTTCAGATTTTCATGCATGTACACATGTGAAGTTCGGTGTTATGAATGGACTCCTGGTGTCTGCTGCCTGGTCCTACCAATAAGCTGACATGGTTTGAGAGGAGCTAATGATACCTTCCTTGTCTACTTCTATGACGTGTAATGAGCCTTGTGGTTAAACTAATCGCAATAATCCTCACTCTCATGGTCTTCCAAAGAGAGGATTTATGTGTGATGTACAAAGGGTTCACCTCCTTGAGCCCAGGTGGATACCAAGGAGGACGGCGGAACTGGATGGAAGGCACTCTTGGAGGTCGAGGCTGGACTTTTCTGATGTGCTATTGACTTTCCTTGAGACACTCGGTGTTTTAGGTTGGCAGAAAACCCCCAATGCTAAGGCCACATGAGCTGGCCCTGAGGGAGCCCAGCATCTCTCCTGCCCTCCGTGTTCTTCCCTTGCTCAAGTTCATGTTATCCAGAGAACAGATAAAACGGGCACAAGGACTCGGCATCACTGCAGAGAGGGTAAGCAGATTGTAAACACAACACCATTATTTCAGGACTTTTCAGATCCTCTTTGGATCACTCTTTTCCTTTTCTATAAAGCTTTAGGAACACCCTTCCAGTGACTCTGGTGCAGAAGGTGTGCTGGAGCACCTGCCTCACTGGGGTGGTCTGAGTGCGGAACCAGGCACAGAGCCCCCAGACACTGCATGGTCTGAAACAGGCCCCAAGGGAAGAGCCTGGGGCCTGGTAGGGCTTGGTGGCCAAAGGCCCAGTCATCACATGGAGCTCCATTTGCTGGAAGATTGTCTAGTGAGCCCTCCCTCGGGACCTAAGAAGGCAAGGCTGGGACCAGAGCTCTGGCTTCCCATCTCTGGGTCCTGGCTGGACTTTCACACAACTGAGGCAGGACTGGCGGTGAAGAGCACAACCCAGATGTGAGGAAATGTAACTTTCCTTTTTGCCCCGAATTCCACCCATTCCTGAGGCCTAGGTAAGGCTCCCGGGGCCTGGATGGTGGTAAGACTTATCGTTTGGCTGCACTGAGGTTGGCCTTCTTGAGTGAATACTGAATCGGTTCACGTGCAGGCTCCTGCTGGGGTTCTTTGCCTCTTGAGTGACTCCCTGCCCCGAGCCCAGGTCTGAGGAATGTACTGTGCAGGCTAGAAAGAGACTCCAGCTCATTTCTAGCCGCCTCAGTCTTGGGTGGTGGCGAGCTGACGTCTCCTGTGAACGCCCGTGGCCCCATTGTGCTTTTGTGTCTCTAAGTAGATCTGCTGTGTCTTTTCTGTTCAGAACCCAGGCCTCTGTGGCTTCCTCACCCCTAGCTAGGCAGTGAGGCTCAGGTGCCTGGGGATGTCCCTCAGCTGTGTGTAGTCACTGGCGTCTTATGAGAAGTGGATGCAAGTTCTTGCTTTCTTTTCTTGGGTTCTGTTGTCTTTAGTAACTTTCCCCCGTCCCTTGGTTGAGGCCCTGGTGGTAGGGCCTGGAGCCCTTTCTGCCATTTCAAGGTCTTCAGGTTGGGTACCAGGAAGACTTCCTCATGTCCTGTCTTACCTCCTTCCTCTAGAACTACTTGATGGGTGGTCATCTAAGCTCTGGCCCACCAGAATAGTACATTTCTTATTCCCCCTTTCAACAAAGTCCACTTCTTCCAAATGAAAGCCTTACTTTTCAGGCTACTGTAAGTTTGGGGACTGAACTCTAAAGCTGAGTGAGCAAGGACTCCTATCTACTGCATCTTCTCCACCAAGCCTTAGTTCAGTGAGTACAGGAAAAGTGCACTGGGTAACACTGGATAGCAAATTATCCAGCTGGGCAACCAAGTGGGGGAATGCACCTGCCTCCCTAAAGAAGTGAAACAAAGATAGGGTTTCCATTCCTCACATCACCCCCTTCGTGGGCCTTAACCTCTTTGGGTTTAATGAGCCAATACCAATTTTTTAAAAATGAACTGTGACATTAAAGGCAATGTGGATAAGCTTCAGCAAGTTTTCTTGCTTTGATGCTTAAATATTTCCCGAAATTTCCAGCCAATTCTTAAACAGTGATATAAAATGTACTTTATTATAAGCTGATAGGATTCAGTTATCCTTTAACCGTTCAGGTAGACACAGCAATGTGTGAATTTGTCCCTGAAGTTTGAGACATTCTTTAAATATAAAAAATGTTAATTAAAAAACTTAAAGCTAAATGTGAACCAGAAAACTTAATCTTGTGTGTAGTAGAAAGACTTGATCAAGAATAGATAAAAATAGTTACTCATACTTATTTTGTACTCAATTACATGGTACCAGGCACTTTATACATATTAACCTATTTAATTTATACCCATTTTACATGTGAGAAAACTAAGGGGCTGCAAAAACTTGCCCAACATCGAGGATGTCAGCAAAGTATCAGAGTTGGGATGTGGGTAATTGAAATCCCTTTTAATTCTGTCACTCTAGCAAAACCCAACCTGGAAATGTAAAGGGGAATAGATAGAAAATAGGCAAATTTTTAGAGTAAATGAAGGCAACTGACTACAGTATTTTATCACCTACCGTGATACACTTGATGGGCTCCAATATCTTAACTGTCTAAACCTTATTCGAGTGATCATCTCTTAGTCATGGGTTTGAGATTTCAGAAAATTGAAAAGTCACAGAATTATGTCACCACCCTAGCATTACCGCTATGAGATATACCAAAATGTGTCCAAATTTTTCCCTCTGCAACTAAAATTATCAGAGAGTACATGTCATTAATACACTATTTTGGATTTTTCTATCATTGACATGTTTAAATGATCCATTCAGTATGACAGTTTCCTAATTGTTGGACATATTCTGTTCTCATAAAGATGACAAAACCTTCATTTGTTTAGCACTTTCTGTATTTTGTATTTTTTTTCAGGGTAGATTCCCAGAAGTAGAACTCCTGAGTCACAGGTAGGTATATTCTATGACTTGATGCATAGTGCCACTTTATAACACCACCAGCAATGTAAGAGTTCTGCTGGCATCACTTTTTTTTTTTTTTAAGATTTTTTTTTTATTGGACAGAGAGAGGGACACACACACAGAATCTCCCATTTCTGGGTCATTCCCTAAATGGCCAGAGCTGAGCCAACCTGAAGCTTAGAGCCTGTATCTCATTCAGGGTCTCTCCTATGAGTGGCACAGGCCTAAGTCCTTGGATCATCTTTTGCTGACTTCTTGGGCACTTCAGCAGGGACTTTAACCAGCACTTCTACGGGATGCCGGCATCACAAGCAATGGCTTAACCCATTGCACTACCGTGCTGGCCCCTAATTTCATCACATTCTTGTCAACAATGAGATCTATTAAAACAATAGAATTTTAATGGCTAAAACATGTTATCTTTAAACATCTTTGATTATGAATGAAATTAAGTTTTTTTTACACATGTGAGGACTTTAAAATGTTTATGGAAATTAGAATGAAAAGATAATTTTACTTGGTATAATTTTAAAATCCACGCATATGAGGGCCTTCAAAAAATTCATGGAAAATATGCATTATGAAAAAACAGCATGGATTTCAAAATTTTTTCCATTAAACATAAAATAAAAATTCCATTTTCTTCATGAACTTTTTGAAGCACTTGTCTGTTCTCATCCTTTAGCCATTTATAATGGACTTTCTTCTCTGTTTCAGACTCCCACAAGTGTGAAAAGTGGAAAGGCCCAGGGTTACCTCCTAAAGACAAATAAATGCAGTCTTGAAAGTTTTGGAGTCCGTTTTTTTTTGTTTTTAATTTTGCAATAATTAACGTTTAATAATTACCCTTAACTTGCCTATCACAGATTTTTTTTAATGATTTATTTATTTATTTGAAAGTCAGAGTTACACAGAGAGGAGAGGCAGAGAGAGAGGTCTTCCATCTGCTGGTTCACTCCCCAGTTGGCCTCAACAGCTGGAACTGTGCCTATCCAAAGCCAGGAGCCAGGAGCTTCCCCTGGGTCTCCCACGTGGGTGCAGGGCTCAAGGACTTGGGCTATCTTCTTCTGCTTTCCCAGGCCATAGCAGAGAGCTGGATTGGAAGTGGAGTAGCCAGGACTGGAACCAGTGCCCATATGGGGTGCCGGCACTGTAGGCGGTGGCTTCACCTGCTACACCACAGTACCGGCCCCTGTCACAGATGTTTTTAACTCAACTTTTTCCTTATGTTCATGCTTTGAAGAAATAGGTGTCGGGGCCTTCAGCCTTGCTCCCAGCCCCTCCTAAGGCTGCTGTCCTCATCCTCTCAGGACCTTGCACCTAGTATCTCCATCCCCGTTTCTCATCACTTTGGGGAGAAGGTGATTATTACACATTCATTTCCCTGGGAAGGGTGTCAGGAGTGCAGACTTAAACTGGAGGAATGTGGAGTCATAAGCAAAGGCCAAGGCAGGTTTGTAAATACTGTCAAGGCCAAGTGCACCTTTGTGACATTAGACACCCAAGCACCTTGAACATAAAGAGGTAGAGCTTACCATCTGCTGGAGTCCATTCTCCACAGTATACATTGGCTAACTTTTTCTGGCTGCTGTACTGTAGACTGGGTGACTTAGCAACACATTTATTACTATCAGTTCCAAAAGCTGGGAAGTTCAAGATCAAAAATGCCATCCAGCAGCTTCAGTTTCCAATGAGGGCTTTCGTCCTGGCTCGCAGACTGCTGCCTTTCCCTGTGTCTACCTGGCTGGGAGCTGGCTACCTCTGACCTCTCCACCTTCCCTCATGAGGACACACCAATCCTATCAGATTAGGGTCCCACCCTTAGGACCTCATTTAACTTTATTTACCTCTTAAAGACCCTGTCTCCAAATATGGTCATGTTGAAGGTTAGGGCCACAATACAAATTTTGGGGGAACACAGTTCTTTTTTTTATTTTTTATTTGACAGGTAGAGTTATAGACAGAGACAGAAAGGTCTTCCCTCTGTTGGTTCACTCCCCTAATGGTGCTGTGCCAATCCAAAGCCAGGAGCCAGGTGCTTCTCCTGGTCTCCCATGGGGTGCAGGGCCCCAGGACTTGGGCCATCCTCCACTGCCCTCCCAGGCCACAGCAGAGAGCTGGACTGGAAGGGGAGCAACCGGGACTGGAACCTGGGGTGCCAGTGCCGCATGCGGAGGATTAGCCAAGTGAGCCATGGCGCCAGCGGGGGAACACAGTTCTATCCGTAGCACTCTTTCTCCAAAATGTATGTCCTCATTACACGTAGAATATATCCATTCCAACCTGACCGCCTCAAAAGTTTTAATTCATTGCAGCATCAACTCTGAAGGCCAAAGTCTCATCTAAATGTCGGAACTGGGCATGGGGAAGACTTGTAGTGCGATTCCCACTGTGTAGTAGGATTCCCATTGTGTAGCACGGTTCTCCAGCTCAGAATCTGTGACACCAGATGAATTCCTTGTTTCCCAGGCCTAGGTTACTCATGTTCTTCCCAGAGTAAACAATATACTAACCTTTTTAACCGAGCCTGTTTACTTCTGCCAATAATTCCTTCTCTAACTCCTCTCTGTCCTCACATTGCACTGTAATCAGTAAGGAGGACCCAAGCCACATCTTCAATACTTTGGTCAACTCGCAGAGAAGTCTAAGCAGTTTTATTGATTGCGAGTTGTACCTTCCACAAAACAGTAGAACACAGTTCATTCAGGCTCCTTGCCATCTTGTAACAAAGATTCCCTTTACTCCAGTTTCCAATTGCCTCTTCCTCATTTCTGAGACTTCACCAAAATGATCTGTAATGTCTGTCAGTGTCATGTTCGTGGTTATTTATTGTCTAAGAATGTGGAAGCTTTCTCTCCAACTCTCCCTCTTTCTTGAAGACTTACCAAAATCATCTCTAGCATATATATATATATATATATATACACATATATATATAATTTTATTTACTTGAGAGGTAGAGCTATAAAGAGGGAGACGCAGAGAGAAAGGTCTTCCGTCCTCTAGTTTACTTCCCAAATGGCCACAATGGTTGGAGCTGGGCCTATGCGAAGTCAGGAGCTTCTTCCGGGTTTCCCACATGGGTGCAGGCACCCAAGCACTTGGGCCATCTTCTACTGTTTTCCCAGGCCATAAGCAGAGAGCTGGATCAAAGAGGAGCAGCCAGAACACCAATTGGCACCATGTGGGATGTTAGCACTGTGGGCAGAGGCTTAGCCCACTATGTCACAGTGGCCACAATATTCATATTTCTTCTAGCACTCTCTTCAGCTTTTTTATGGCATGTATCTCAAAACCTCTATAGCCGGTACCCATCACCCTGCTAACACTGGTTCCATATTGCTATGGAATTTTTACTGCAGTGCCCCACTCTTCATACCACCGTTTGTATTTGAGTTCTCAAGAGAAACAGGAGGTTACATGAACCTTTGTTGTAGGGGATTGGCTCATGCAATTAGAAGTCTCAAAGTCGGCAAGCCAGGGACTGAGGAGAGCTAATGATGTACAGGTGCAGGCTGAGTCCAAGGGCCTGAAAACCAGGAGTGCCAATGCTTTATGTTCCAGTAAAATACCAGCAACTAGGGAAAAGACCTGAGAAGAACTGAAGTTTGACTTGTTGGGAAAGACTGATGTCCCAGCTCAAGCAGGTGGGAGGAGCTCCCTCTTAACAGTGGGTGTCACAGCTTTTTTTCTTCAGGCTGTCAGCTGAATGAGTGAGGGGCACCCACGTGGGAGGGGAATGTGCCTGTCTACAGAGCTACTCTAATTCAGACACAGCCTCCAGGGCACACCAGGTGTTTGATCATGCCTGCCCTTTTCTTCCTCTGCAGGGAGAATTTTTATCTGCTTGTGTGCTGGGCTTTGGGGCCTTTGTTGTCCCGGTTGAAGCAATGGGCAGGAGCATATAAGAATGAAGGGCTGGGGGTGGCCAGCTTTCTTTATTACAGCAGAAAAACTCAAGGAGGAGAAGGGTTTAGGAGTTTCCAGGGACACCTCCACTGATGCTGGACAAAGGATGAGGGGAAATCCCCACACCCTGCACCCCATCTCTTCAATGACTCGAACTTAAGGATTGGCAGTGGGGTTTATTTTTTTTACTTTATTTATTTTATTTATTTTTTTAAAGATTTGAGAGGTAGAATTACAGAGAGGGAGAGTCAGAGAAAGGTCTTCCATCTGCTGGTTCACTCCCCAAATGGCCGCAATGGTCAGAGCTGAGCCGATCAGGAGCCAGGAGCTTCTTGGTCTCCCACGTGTTGCAGGGGCCCAAGGACTTGGGCCATCTTCTGCTTTCCCAGGCACATTAGCAGGGAGCTGGATCGGAAGTGGAGTAGTTGGAACTTGAGCTGGCATCTATATGGGATGCCAGTGCCACAGGTGGAGGCTTAGCCTACTAGGCCACAGTGCTGGCCCCTCTTTTTTTTCTTTTTTAAGATTTTTTAAAGATTTTATTTGCAAGGCAGGATGAGAGAGAGATGCATCTGTTCATTGACTCCCCCAAATGCCTGCAACAGCCAGGACTGGGCGAGGCCAAAGCCAGGAGTTGGGAACTCCATCTGGGTCTCCCATGTGGGTGTGAGGGACCCAAGAACTTGCTCCATCACCTACTTCCTCCTAGGATGCATTAGCAGGAAGCTGATCAGAAGTAGACATGTCAGGGGCTGGCATTGTGCTGTACCAGGTAGAACTGCTGCCTGTGACACCAACATCCCGCGTGGTTCCAGTTCATGTCCCAGCTGCTCCTTTTCAGATCCACTTCCTTGCTAATGACCTGGGAAAATCAGCAGATGGTCTAAGTGTTTGGGCCCCTGCCACCCACTTGGGAGACCTAGAAGAAACTCCTCGCTTCGACCTGGCTCTTGCGGCCATCTGGGGAGTGAACCAGTGGGTGGAAGATTTTCTCTCTGACTCTGAATTTCAATAAATCTTAGGAAGTGGAGATGCCAGGATTTGAATCAGACTCTCTGATGTGGGATGCGAGCATTTCAAGTGGAGAATTTTTTAAGATTTATTTGAAAGAGTTACACAGAGAAGGAGAGGCAAAGAGAGAGAGGTCTTCTATCTCCCAATTGGCCACAGTGGGCAGAGCTGCACCGATATGAAGCCAGGAGCTTCTTCCGGGTCTCCCACATGGGTGCAGGGGCCATATTCTGCTTTCCCAGGCCATAGCAGAGAGCTGGATCAGAAGTGGAGCAGCCAGGACTCAAATCGACACCCATACGGGATGCAAGCACTGCAGACAGCAGCTTTACCCACTATACCGCAGTAACAGCCCTCAAAGTGGTGACTTAATCACTTGGACCACACACAGTCACGGTTTCTTTCTTTTGAATGTAATGTTGTTTGGGACTGGGTCTCAGGGTGAGACCCAGAAGGCCTTTACTGTAAGTTGCACAGACCCTAAGCGAAGTTCACTGGAATTAGAATGAGTGCTTCCTCCTGGCTCCTGCTGCCTGGGGAGTGTTGGGTAGTGAGAATCACGTTCCCCAGGGACAGAATCCTAGCTTCTGTAGGAAGCATCAAGTTTTAGACAAGTTCAGAAAGCTTTAATACTTCCTAGGGATAGCAGCTCTAGAATAATAAATCCTGGTGAACAAGCAGTGATTGTGAAAAAAGTTTTTATTCTGGAATCTCGTGGATTTCAACGGGCTGTGAGGAAGAACCAATGCATTTAATCTCTGGGTTCTGAAGGAGGAATGGGAATGCATAAGAAGCTATGAGTAGGAAAGGGGGGTGCAGGGAAGAGAGGGGTGTTGGAGCTAAAGTAGACAAAGTTTAGCCTAGCATCTGTAACAGAATGCCTACCAGTTGTTCCAGTCTTGCTACAATGTACATTTTCTCTTTTCTGAATCAGTAGCTCACATATGAGCATACCCCAAAAAAAATTGTAGGAAAAAGGAATTAAAAGATAATTTAAAGAAATATTTATTTGAAAGGCAAAGTGACAGACAAGGAGGTCTTTCATCCATTGGTTCACTTCCTGAATGGCTGTGACAGTAAGGGCTGGTCCAGGCTGAAGTCAGGAGCCAGGTACTCCATCCAGGTTTCCCACATGAGTGCAGGAACCCAAGCTTGGACCATCTTCCTCTGCTTTCCCAGGCACATTAGCAAGGAGCTGGACCAGAAGTGGAGCAGCCAGGACTCCAACCAGACTCTGATATGGGATCCAGCATCAGTGGTAGCTGATGTACTGATGTAGCTGTACTATAATACTGGCTCCATAAATTATTTTGCTGCAAAAATTTTAGAAATCCATGCATTTTTTTCATAAACTTCCATAAACTTTCCATGAACTTTAAAAAAAAATATCTATTTACTTGAAAGTCAGAATTACACAGAAGGAGAGGCAGAGAGAGAGAAGTCTTCCATCCACTGGTTCACTCCCCAGTTGGCCACAACGGCTGGAGCTGTGTTGATCCGAAGCCAGAAGCCAGAAGCTTCTTCCAGGTCTCCTGTGTGGATGCAGGAGCCCAAGGACCTGGCCATCTTCCTGGGAAAGCACTGGGCCATAGCAGAGAGCTGGATTGGAAGTGGAACACCTGGGATTGAACCGGCGCCCATGTGGGATGCTGGCACTGCAAAGGGTGACTTTACCCTCTTTACCGCAGTGCTGGGCCCTCCGTGAACTTCTAAGATTATTTGGCCTATGTTGTGGCATAACAAGTTAAGCTACCACCTGCAATGCTGAGATCCCATGTGGTTGTTGGTTGGAATCCAGGCTTTTCCACTTCTGATCCAGCTCCCTGCTAGTGGCCTAGGAAAGCAGCGGAAGATGGCCCAAGTCCTTGGGCCCCTGTACCCATGTGGGAGATCCAGATGAAGCTCCGGGCTTCCACCTGGCCCAGCCCTGGCTGTTGCAACTCTTTGAGGAATGAACCCGCAGATGCAAGACTTAACTTTCTCAGGGTCTCTAATTCTGCCTCTCATATAAGTAAATTTGAGAGGCAGAGTAGAGGGAAAGAGAAAGACTTTCCATCTGTTGGTTCATTACCCAAGTGGCTACAATTGTCAGGGCTTGGCCAGGTGGAAGCTAGGAGCCCGGAACTCCATCTAGCTCTCCCATGTGGGTAGGTGGCAGGGGCCCAAGCTCTTGGGCTATTTTTTGCTGCCTTCCCAGGCACATTGGCAGGGAGCTGCATGGGAAGCAGAGCAGCAGGGACTGGGACAGGTGTTGTGAAAAGGGATGCCACCTTGCAGACAATGGCTTAAGGTGCTGCACCATGGTGCCAGCCCCTCTGTGAGCTCTCTGAAGACTGCTTGCTGAGGGACGTTTCTTGAACACTAGTGTGCCGAGGGGCCTGTGGGGGCACTTGTTACAACTGCTGACTTCTGGGCCCGCCTCCAGACTCTGCTGCACAGCAGCACTCTGGAGTCCAGTGAGTTGCGTGGGGGTGTCTGAGAGCTGTGGTGTCCCAGAACCAAGAAGCAGAAGGACGGAGATCTGGTTTGAGATCAGTGGGGAGAGGCTTTTTTGGAAGCTGTACTTTATGACCAACACATTTTTAAAAAAGATTTATTTAAAAGAGTTAGAGCTTCCATGTGCTGACTCATTCCTGCACAGCCAGGCTGAAGCCAGGAGTTTCATCCAGGTCTCCCACGTGGGTAGCGGGGGCCATCCTCTGCTTTTCCCAGACCATTCCCAGGGAGCTGGATCAGAAGTGGAGCAGCTGAGACATGAACTGGTGCCCATATGGGATGCTGGTGTTGCAGGTGGCAGGTTACTGACTATGCCACAAAGCTGGGCCCCCAGCACTCGTCTTTTTTTTTTTTTTTTTTAAGATTTATTTGTTTTTTGAAAGGCAGAGTTAGAGGCAGAGAGAGAGCGAGCTTCCATCCACTGGTTCACTCACCAAATGGCCGCAATGGCCAGAGCTGGGTGGATCCAAGCCAGGAAACTAGAGCTTCTTTCAATCTCTCATGTGGGTGCAGGAGCCCAAGGACTTGGGCCATCTTTCACTGCTTGCTCAGGCCATAGCAGAGAGCTGCATTGGAAGTGGAGCAGCCGGGTCTCAAACCGGTGCCCATATGGGATGCCGGCACTGCAGGCGGCAGCTTTAGCCTCTGTTCCACAACACCGACTCCCGGCACATGTATTTTTTTAAAAAATTTATTTATTTGAAAGGCAGAGTTACAGAAAGGCAGAGGCAGAGAGATCATCCATCCACTGATTCACTCCCTAGATGGCCACAACAGATGGAACTGTGCCAATCTGAAGCCAGGAGCTTCCTCCAGGTCTCCCACATGGGTGCAGGGGCCCGAGGACTTGGGCCATCTTCTGCTTTTCTAGGCCATAGCAGGGAGTTGGATTGGAAGTGGAACAGCCGGGACTCGAACTGGCACCCCATGGGATGCTGGCGCTGTGGGCCGCAGCTTTATGTGCCACACCACAGTGCAGGCCGCCGGCACACCGGGTTCTAGTCCCGGTCGGGGCACCGATCCTGTCCCGGTTGCCCCTCTTCCAGGCCAGCTCTCTGCTGTGGCCAGGGAGTGCAGTGGAGGATGGCCCAAGTGTTTGGGCTCTGCACCCCATGGGAGACCAGGAGAAGCACCTGGCTCCTGCCATCGGAACAGCGCGGTGCGCCAGCCGCAGCGCGCTACCGCGGCGGCCATTAGAGGGTGAACCAACGGCAAAGGAAGACCTTTCTCTCTGTCTCTCTCTCTCACTGTCCACTCTGCCTGTCAAAAAATTAAAAAAAAAAAAAAATGTTAGCGAGTACCTCCATGTGCTGGTTCATTCTTCATATGGTGGTAAGAACCAGGGCTGGGCCAGACTAAGCCAGGGAGTGAGTGGCCCGGGTGTGAGTGGCAGGGACACTAGTACTTGAACCATCATCGCAGCCTCCCACTGCATTAGTGGGAGCAGTACTGTGCCAGGGCTGAAGGCCTGAGGAGTGAAAACAACCTGCCAAGTCACGGTGCCCCACCCTGGCCAGCACATTTAGAAATGCACTTAGAGGGAATGTTGATTTAGTGGGGCTTTGGGGAGCCGATGGATATTGTGTCACGCTGCGTCTCCACAGCTCTGTCCGGTGAGATCCAGGCCCTGAGAAACACACTCAAAGTCCCAGCAGTGGTGGGTGCCTGTGTGCACTGTCCTTTCCCACAGGAGACGCAGAGACCCAGAGAGGTCACACAGCGCTTCGACGCAGGTCTGAGACTGCCACCGAGTGTCCTGTTCCCCAGCCATCTGCCCACTCGCCACACACCTGTGCCCTCTGGAGTAGGGGGAGACAGGCAGTGAGAGGGCTGGGCCCACAGCCCCAGAGGGTGGGGCTGCGGCCGGTATCTTGTCCTAGTGGAAAATGGAGCCCGAATTAGCATAGGGACACTTTTTGGTCTGGAATTCACACGTTTGCGATCAAAAGTCATTGATGGCTCTCTTCAAAGGCAACACCATGTCCTCCCCAGACAGAAAAAAAAAAAAGTGCAAGTGTTAAGACTTTGCTTTCTTCTTTTTAAATCCCGGGGAGGAAGAGACAGCCCCTAAGGGAGTCCCCGGTCTGCACTGCTTCCTGGTAACCGGTCCTGCAGCAGGCGGCTGGGCTGGGCTGCCGGGGCGGTGCGCGGTGGCGGGCGCGGGTCTGCGGCAGCGCGGGCGGGGGCACTGCAGCACCGCGGCCCTCGGGCGGGCGGCGGGCCGTGCGCGCTGGAGGGGGCGCTGTGGGCTCGGCGCCGCGGCCTTTTGTCAGCGCGCACCGCCGGGCCAGCCCTCATTTCCTCCCAGCCTCGTGCGGGAAATGGATTTGATTCTCCCGGCAGGGCTGTGAGGGACGAGCGGGAACAGCGCCTTTGTCAGCGAGCCGCGGCCTCCGCGCTCCGAGATTAGCTCCGCCAGTGGAGGAGCCGCGCTGCCGGGAGGGATTCCTGGCGGGATGCGGGGGACCCGCGGCGCTGCGGACTAGCGGGGCGCCTTGATGAGGCGCGCCCAGAACCCACAGCAGCCCGCGTCCCGCTCCGCGGTGGAAGAGCAGACCCGGAGGAGATGCCGCGCGGGAGGTAAGGCGGCCTCGGCTTTGTTGGTTTTCACGGCATCGAGGAGCCCTGGTAGCTGCCGTGGGTCCCACAGGTTTTGGGGGATGATGTAACGCTGAGGGCTCTTTGAAAACCCGGGCCGCAAACGCTGGCCCCTGCGTGGGGACGGTGGGACCCTTGCCCGGAGCGTAGCGCCTGGCTGGCAGGGCCGCCCACCCTCTTCTTCCCTGCCTGCTCGGCCGCCGCCCTCCGGGGAGCTGGGCGCCTTCCCTGGGGTCTCGCTCTCTGCCGCAGGGCAGCTGGAGCAGGTGCAGCGGCCACTGCCTGCTGTGTTCGGGTCGAGGCAGCTGACACGTGAGCGGGGCCCCGGGGGTTTGGATTCTGATGCGACTGCACCACTTTGAAGGGGGAAAAGGCCACTGTCCCCGAGGAGATGTTGCCACCCTGTGCCCCTTTAGCTACCATCTTCCCTCCCTTCTCTTTCCTCGTCACCTTCTTCCTCCTGCAACGCGGAGGAGGACACCTGGGCCTTGGAGGCGGGAGTCTGCGGCTGCTTGTTTTGAAATCGCCACCGCCGTCTACCTGGTGTTGGGGGAGGGCGGGCGGGCAGGGACGGGCCCCTTCGGGATGCTCGTCAGGCGCTGGGCTGGCCTATTGTCTTGCCTTTCCTTTTCCAGTTTCTCGTCCCTCATCTCCATCCTCTGCCAAAAAAAAAAAAAAAAAAAAAAGGCAATAAAT